>NC_080671.1:378802091-379123091 GCF_030247195.1 Topomyia yanbarensis
TTAATAATAGTCCTAATGCTTCGCTAGAGGAATGTGACCAAAAAGTTAAATCTGTCCAAGTCTTCAGTTCAGAGACCCAAAGACCAAGATGCAGAAGGCTCCAAATCATGATGAACGACAAAATACGGTGGGGGAAAGTCACGGGCCAGGAAACTGTACATCTAGATGCTGACGAAACCTCATTATCTCATCATGGATGATGAGAAGGGTTGTCACCCTTGCGGGTTTGACCCGGACACTCCGGTTTCTGGAGACGATCTACGGCCCTCTAAGTTTTACATCAATTTCTCCGGGTCCAATTTAACTTGAATTTGTTTGCTTCAATCGAGTTGATGTTAATGTTGGCTACTCCAGCAGTGGTTCTTAACTGTTGACCAGAGAAAAAAGCTTTGCTTCTCATGGGCTCATGGGCTCAAGCACCATAAATTCTCATGGGCTCAAGCACCATAAAACCTTAAAATGACCACGAATATGGCCCGTTGCAAATTGCACAACCATGAAAACACCATAAAATGATCTCAATAACCCATAGATACTCCAAAATATGGTTTTTACATGGGTTGATCCCATAACAAACACTATCTAAATCCCATATAGGCGGAAGGGAGGGGGTAAATTTGGACAATGAGCATGGAGGTACTATAGGCTTCTTTTTGTTTGCTCGGGGTTGCCGCTTTCCTGCCTGTTTTGATTTACTTCTCCTGTTAGCTGCGGAAGAAAGCAATCCTTGTTCGGCTTATCCTCCACAGTGAGAGTGGCAGCTGCTTTGGGATTATTGTCGTTAGCCAAGGAAGTGAAATTCCAGTTATTTAAATCAACAAAAAGGTTTACAGACACGAAAAATTTACAGGGTCTGTTGGTAAAAAGTCATTTGGCATAAAGCCATTGCCATTTGGGATAATGCCTTTGTCGTTTGGCATAATGGACGCTTAGCATAACAGACATTTAGCATAATTTTGAGAAGTGTGATCATCATGCAGGTCATTTGGTATAACGGGCATCTTGCATAATTTTGAGAAGTGATCATTCAGTAGGTTATTTGGCATAACAAACATTTGGTAAATTATTTTTAACCTCTGACAAACGGTCGTTTGACATAAAGGATATATGGCATAATTTTGCTAAGTGATCTCACTGAAGATCACTTAGCATAACAGACGAATTTGTAGCAAATGAGCCATAAGGTTAAAGCTGTACTAAGCAATAATAATAATGTGTTAGTCCTATCACAAAGTTAGTATCGGATTCTGATGAGAGGAACGCAAGGCCACTCCAATAAAAAATTTAGTTATAAGTTATGTGCCTTTACGCGCAAAAGTGGTTTACAACAATTTTCTGAGTGGAAAAAAGCCAAATCGGCTTAAGAACTCCTTTTCTTGTGGGACATTACGCAGGACTAGGGGTTTGCTCAGAAAGGGACGATCCATAAATGGCGTAGCATTTTTTGAGTGATTTTTAATACCCCCCTCCCCCATCGTAGCATTTCGTCACAAACCCCCTGGTAATTACGTAGCTTAACGGTAATTCTCCCCGCCCCTTGTCCCCGTAAAATAAAAAAAAAATAAAAAACGATGTTAGTTATGATGTCCTCTTTAAAAAAGCTACGTAGCATGACATGACCCCCAACCCCCCTGTCGTCACACATAATTACAAAATACAATACTCCCCCTCCCCCATATAATGCTACGTCATTTATGGATGATCCCAAACACAAATTGTGTTTTCAATTTCAGGAGTTAGCGCCAATCAGGCGCTAGCTTAGTGCTGTCACTAAGTCAATGTTAGATTCTGATGAGAGGAACTCGAAACGCCTCTCCAATAACTAATTTAATAATAATAATAATGTGTTGTTTTTCATTACCTGATATTGATTATATTTCGAATGTTTATAGGGACGTTGCGATACGGAATCGATACTTCTGTTTCCGATATTCGAATTTTTGGTATCGATACTTCAAGCACGATACTTTACTGATATCGACACAATATTACAATGTTCACGACATCGAAAAGAATCTAAGAAACCAGTGATTGGATTAGATTCGGAGTTCTGAACAATTTTGGGATGATTTTCGTATCAGGATAAGGGTTTCAGCAAGAAAAAAAATCACTTTTTTGGCGAATTGTTTTTGAACTTTGGGTGAAGCGAATTGACCAAAACTTTTGTGTATTATAATGCATCATTTCAATAACATTCTGAATTTTTTCATGTAAAAATAGCAACAAGTGACTCGGTGATGAAGCTTTTTGTAGATTGCATCTGGTAAAAACAGGATTTGCGGTGTTAACTGCCATTGAAAAACTACTTAATCGATTTATTTCAAATTTTGCATACTCATTCTATGTAAAAAATACCTAACCTCTACGTTGAGTTTTCGACGAGATAATTTTTCGATTGAGGGGGTTTTTTACTCAAAAAATGGCGTGATTTTTCGTGAAAGATAGCAGTAAAGTAAAAGTGAGTAAAAAGCACCCTTTATAGAAAAATTATCTCAAAAACTCAACGTAGGGGTTAGGTAATTTTTACATAAAATAAGCATGCAAAATTTGAAATAAATCGGTTAATTAGTTTGTTAACGACAGGTAAAACCGCAATCGTGTTTTTTCTAGAGACGTTCTTCCAAAACCGTCATCACCGAGTCGCTTGTTGCTATTTTTACATGAAAAAATTACAGAATGTTATTGAAATGATGCATAATACTACACAAAAGTTTTGGTCAATTCGCTTCACCCAAAGTTATGAAAAAATTCACAAAAAAGTGTTTTTTTCTTTCTGGAACCCTTACCCCCCTTAAGAGTAAAGTGCGAGCGTACGGTTATGGTCTTGGAGTTGAATTAAACGAATATGCCAAAAGTTTACTAATGGGCTATATTTGATTGTCCCGATAGTTTGAAAAGGATCGGTCCACTAGGTAATCTACAGCGTTTTTCCTTTGATGCAATTTGCAATTAGCCTTACTTATTTTTGTAAGCGAATTTTGCCGAAAACAAAAGTTATAGCTGTTTGAAAACGGTGTGGTTTATAAATAACATAAAAAACGGTGACCTAATTTCTGACCTCGGTCGATGAATTAGACATCGAATGATACGATCCTAAAACTGCCAGATTTATCAACAGAAGGTACTTCGTAAGGATCTTCAGAGCCTGTCTCTCTAAAAGACTATCTGAGAGAGTAGAGCAAGAAGTAGAAAATACACTGGTATTGGAATGATGAAAAAACCTATTAGGGTGGGTGTTCCTATAGTTGAGGTGTACCAATAGTTGCAGTAGTGGGTTATACGCCTAACTAAGATACCAACCATCCACTAAATATTCAAAAAGAAAATTGTATTTTTGACTGCAAATAGTAAGAATTATAAAAAAATGTCAAAAGTTGTTAGGAAAACTTTTTTATTGAAAGCTTCTCCATGATCCAAATACACTAAAAAGGTTGCTTTTACGTCTTTAAAACGATAAACATTAAATTTTTGATATTTTTTGATGGGGTAACGCGAATAACTTTTAAAAAGAGCATAATTACACGAATTAATTGTTTTTGAAGTAGAAAAATTTCAAATATCTCGAAAACTATCGCATTTTGGAAGATTTTTGTTAAATGCATTTTGATTTTAAATGGTGCTTAGAATTATATTCTGTAATAAAATTACAATTTTGTATGTCAATTAGTATGAAATTTAAAAACATGTACGAAGTTATTGTTAGGAAAACTTTTTTACCGGTTTTTTCTCCATCATGCAATCACATGCAAAATGTTTCTTTTCTCTTTAGATTTTTGATAACAAAATATAAAAAATTTACAAAAATGGTTTTTTTCGCAATTTAAATTTTTATCATAAATTTTTGTTTTTTTGAAAAATGACACATTTTTTTCAGTATATATTTTTTTCGGACAGAAGTATTCATTCCCTGTAACTTGTTCTCAGATAGTTTTGCTGTATAAAATACAGTAATCGAACAAAAAAAATTTGAAATTCATACACGTAGAAACATTTACGCCCTTTTGAAAAGTTGCTCTTGAGTCAAAATAATCTTATTACCTGTGGAAAATATTTAGTCTTGCATGACGGTGAAACGTGTAAAGTTTCATTGGAATCTAAGATGGTCCGTCACGATTTTAAAGATTTTCGGACGGGTCTTCGTGGAATTCCTCTATAGTGGTACAAGCGGTTTTGAATACATAAATTGGTTATTAAACCATCTTTATATTTTTCCTATGAAGCAGGGATGAAAGCTTTTGTTTAATGTCTATTCATCGATTTTTTAGCAAAAGTTTTCCTTAAATATGCGACTATTGGTACATCCACCCTACTATTGTTTTGAATGAGCCAAACTCTGGTAGATCACGTTCAACCTTTTGCTCTTCGTTTAGGCTATGTTAGGGCGATAATCAAGGTAATAAATGGACATGCCGAAACAAAATGAATGGATTGGACAACGAATAAAAAAATTAAACGCAAAAAAGTAATAACCTTCTGAATATTTAACGCTTTATATCAGCCACGCTGTAATTAATTTGTGAAGTTATGCTTTTTAGATTTTCTTAACCAGAAAAAAGAGGCGATTACCCCTAAGGTTGAAACCTCTAACTAAAATTTAAAAAAAAAATCGCATCCTTGCTCTCACTTGAGTACTCTCCCTACTCAGTAATCTCTAGCTAATTGAATGTCGTTAAAATGTAAAAAAAGTTGGATTATTCAATTTTTTTGTGAATTATTCCTATCATCCATCATGAGTAACCATGCCAATCGTCCATTATGCCTATCGTACATTATATCTAACGTGCACCTAAGGTGAGTATGTCTACCATCCTTATGTCTATTCTATTTAAACCGACCTATCGCGCACCGGTAACGAGAGGAGCCTTACTTATTATTGATCAGTATTGATATTATTGTATCGTTTCAGGTACCGCTTCATTTGCAACACTTTGTTTCAGTGTATGTGTTTGTTTTCATCATGAAATTTGAATTTTAAATGATTTGGCTACCTCATTCCATTAAAGTCTAGACCAATTAGTGTACAGTGGTTGGTTTCTGCGAGCTGTTGTCTGCATGAAATATATAAAAATATGATGACTGTACCGCTGGTTCTAGTCATTTGCTGAAACGAATGGAATATATTATTGAATATACGAAAACGATTTTTACCATCCACAAAGACAACCGATATGATAACCAAACACATTTCTTGTTCAATGAACCAATATTTCGCTAACAAAATGTGTGAACTTGTGCAGTTAACTGCTTCTTATTTCGGCACCGGACGTGAAGTAGCAGATCCGATCCAGATTAGCAGCCTTGTCTGAGACACGTCTAGCTTATAAACAAAATTGAACAACATTATCTAGACCCACGTTCCATCTACATTAACTGCGACCACAGCACTGCTACCACTTCGCTCCAAACCCACAAATTCAGCCTCTCTCTCTTTTCTGTTCTGAAAAATCACGTATAGCTCGCAAACCAAAACCAACCAATATGCAGCGTTCACCAACCACGTAGGGCTGCGGTGGCCCAGGGCCCACACGTACCTGTGAATGTATGTGACACATGATGTTCTTCCCGGACAGCCCACTGCTGCCGGGAGTTTCGCTGCAGGCGGCCTCCTTCGGTTTGATCGTGTGCTCCTTGGTAATTTTTAGCCGCTGATGTGCCTGCACACAGCTATCACAGATAAACTCGGCACACTCGACGCACCAGGACGTGGCAATCGCATCGTCACTGCAACTGCTACATTTGATCATATCCTTGGTGGACTCCACGCTGCCCGGATTGTCATCCGCGGTGTTTTCACTTAGGAACACATTGTCAATGATGAACTCCATCCGGGATTCCATCTTGCACACCGGACAAAACAGCACCGGTGCATTGTGGGGCAGATCGGAAAATTTCTGCTTCAGGCAAGGATCGCATGACACGTGCAGACACTCGAGCAGCTTCGGATGGTCGGCCGTGGCCAGCATCTGCTGACACCAGACGCACTTGGTGGGTACCGGTGTGTCATTGGAGGCGGTTTCCGGAGCGTCACCCTAGAATAGGACAATAAAAACAAAAGGAAATGTACGTTAGTCTGATTTGCGATTTAAATTGGATGGAGTTCGATTGAAATATTTTTATGCAGCAAAATAAATGAGATTCGTTCGAAAGGTTTTATGACAAAACCTATTTCCAATTCAAATATGTATTCCAGTTTGGTGTATATACAAACCCAATTTAAAATTCCTCTATGTTTAAAATTTATGATCCTGTTAGAAAATTCCGTATAATAATATATTTCCACTACTGAATTCATTGGTATGAATTGTTGGATTTAGCCATGCTTAAATGTAATTATACCATGTAGGCAGCGCAAAACCTTCAATGTATGCAACTGTTGCCAGATTTGAACCAGCACATTCTCTGTACTCCTACGACAGCAATCAAGTGATCCCAAATTGAGTTCTACACCGTGCCATCCTACTCGCTTTTCACGTTTCAAGTTTGGTCTGTGAACCTCGAGTCGCAACCTGGTACCGTCCACGGTGTCCATAAGCCGTCAAGATTTCCTTTCGTAGAAACTTGCTTGTTGTAACGTGCGTGGATGCAACTCGGCGTGGGGGAGAAAATGTCGCCTTTTTCGTGGTCACGCCAGTCCAAAAGTGTAAAAAAGGGAAAATCAATGATTCAATCGTATTCATCAACCGGACCGTCGTCGTATTTCTCAAATAAGCACGTTTGTCAACTGGTGAGAAATTGTGTTCGTTTAAAAAAATGTTTCTTTTTGGCGTGCCAAACCAATTCCAGCCCACTCGTTTATATATGATGACGATAACAAAAAATAGAGTGGAAACTGAATTTATTTGCTGTTATGCCAAGAGCAATATTTGGGATAGCACGCGAGCGCAACGAAAGATCATTGATCGACGACACGTTGGCGTTGAGAAATGTACAGAAAAAATCAAAAAAAAAAAAAATGTGTTGAGAGAGACTTACAAAAAACATACTCGACATTAAGGGTGGAGTCGTCAATTATTGCGACACTTTAGATTGAGTTGTGTATTGTGTACAATTATCTAGATAAAACCAAAGTACCAACCAACCAAGTAAAACCAGTAGTTTTGTGTATGTACTTATTTCAGTATACATACCTCGGTTGAATTTCCGAATAAATTTGAGTGAAATGGCCGACATTGGCGATTGACGTTTTCAATACAACTGTTTCCAATACGATTTTCTTAGTTTTTATATTTTTCTCATCATTTCCTTTCATCCGTTGCCCGTCCTCTGATCATCCGAAGTTCGCGCTTCATCATGTCCCAACTTTTTTGTTGAGACGTGGTTCAGAACAGATAGTGGGTCCGAGCACCAAATCCACAGAATTAGCTGCATACCACTCCTGCACGGTTTGGAGTAATGACATAAAACCAAAACGAAGGTTTTCGATCGAGTTGTCTCGATCGGAGGCACACAGTTTTGTTAAATTTTAGCATTTATGGTTTATTTGTGCCACAAGTGCATACGGCCTGCCAATTTCGATAGCTTCTTCGATTTAAAACAGCCATACACATCAAGCTTGTCCATAACCGTGAAATATCCCTGTCCCGGTAACTGCTTAAAATTTGCTTTGATGCAGGTCTCATTTTCAATGACGTAGCAATGACGAGTTTTCGGGCTCGCATTCTGGCAACACTGCTGACGTACGTTGCAATTTGGGAAATTCTTGTACGTTTTTGATCCGCATCGTATCTTTGCCTTCAAGTTTTTTGGCCAAGCCTTGCGTCGAAATTTTCGAATTCCACTTGAAATGAGCAATCAGTGCTCTCTCGTTTTATTTTTTTGCGCTTTGTTGTCGATTGTCCATCTCCTGAATTGTGGTCCACTGTCATCCGTTCCCGGAACCTTTGAAAAACATTTGAAACGGTCGAATGATGTATACGCATTAGTTTTCTCAATGCGACTTCAGAACTGAGCTTTTGACGTAGGACTACGTCTTTGTTTTCGATATGGGGGTGCACTTTGCAAATTCTACTAAAATTGTATGTAATGAAAAGTGGTCCAATTTTAAACGCATATAATTCAACCATCTAACGATACATTTTCAAATTTTTTGTTCATATCGCCCCGAAATACTTTTAAGAATAGATTCCAATAGATAAACTCAAAGATTTTTAATATCATGGCATTAAAAATTTAAATAATGTACAACCTAGTCAAAATATCGCGCATTTACACACAGATGGTAGCGCTTCCCAAATCCGGCACGACAGATTTGTGCACCTAGCGCGCTACGCTTCTATGAATGACGTCATCATCGACTATTTAAAGAACGGACTTGGCCAGACACGCTTAGTTGCCTGTTGAACGGCTGGCGAAGCAGATCACTGCGCTGTGTTTTTTACAGCCAGTGTAGCTGAGTTAGAAGTCCGTTACACTGGCTGTGGACCCTATGCCGTCCAACAGGCGACCGCTCCAACTGCTTCCTAAATGCCGCTGTAACGTTGCCAGTAAATTTTTGGTTTAACTAGTACATGTATTTGCTATTTGCACTTGAAATTATGTAATGTAGTGCTCGTAATGAACTTCCCATTTTGGTTTAAACGCAAGGACAGTTTTTAAAACAGGATTTCATTAATTAGTTTAGCTCATTTAAGCAATTTAATCAATTCTGTAATTTAAGGTTGGACAGAGAAAGGGTAAAATTCGCAAACGAAAAAAGCAGTTTTTTCCACACCGTATGTCAGATCTTCATAAAAATCAATCAGCAGTACTGTAACAACATTCTACATACGCTGATTGATTTTTATGAAGATCTGACATACGGTGTGGAAAAAAACTGCTTTTTTCGTTTGCGAATTTTGCGCATTCTCTGTCCAACCTTAAAAGGAATTTTACGGAACTTGGTGAATTTGGCACCAATTGCAACTGGTATATTCAACCTGCACAAAGTGTTGCATAACGCAGGGCTGTTTTTTGGAACAAAATGTGTTATCATTCAGTCTTTCGCTATGCAAAATCACGATATTATGACAGATGGGCAAAGCGCGGCCGTTCCTTTCAATCGGGAAAGGCCGCGTGGAATTTTGGTGAAATGCGCTAATAGTGTCGTGGTGGTACTGGTTGTCTCTTTCGCTCTTCCCATCATCATCAGCCTTGACTCATTTTGCATTGTGCGCTTGGGTTCAATGTTTGGGGCGAATGTGTTGGTAGGTAGGGGAACTGGCGGTAAAATGAACACGTTAAGCAAAGTCATTATTTTCTAACTAATAAGTGAATGAGATATTACGATCACCTTATATGTTTCTTGTTAGATACGTTTTGTACATATCTGGTAAAAATACTTCGTCATAAACACATTTTTTCAAACATGATTCTTGATTTCTAAACATGTCAAAAATGAGGCATGTTTCTAGTGAGTGGGTAAATGAACATGTGGCGGGGGTAAAATGAACAGCTTCTGGTGACCTGCAAAATGTCCTGTATGTATGCAATGCGCAGCGTTGGAAAGCATTTTCCGATCAATGCTGATATCCCAGCAAATCATGAGCTTTGCATGCACACAGAGCATTTCGCAGGCAAAAAAAATTGTCGTGGAAGAATTGAATTTTCATGACGTAATATTAACCATTTTACAATCCTGTGGCATCGAAACACATCTACAAACTTGGGGTTATCCATGGGTGTTTGAACTTTTAGGACCTGTTTGAGAGCAACTAGAAAGCTTGGTCTATACATGAGATGTGGTTATATTGTCTAAAATTTGATTTTTCTTCACCGGTCCGGGTGTATTTTCCCACACACTAAGTACTAAGAAAATAAATATTTTACATTAAGTAGTATAGTCCTACGTCTACAATTCGTGCAACCCCATAGGGCTGCCCCTTGTAGTTTTTAACAGGTTTAGGAATTTTTCTCGATATTGATGGGGCTTTTGACAATGTGTCTTTCGAATTCATTTTGGAAGCGCGAGGTTATGGAGTACCTTCATATATCACGAGCTGGATTAGTGCAATGCTTAGCAACCGACACATGTGCTCATCTTTAAGACAAGTAGGAAACTGAGTGTCTGCGGATATTCCCAAGATGGCGAGCTGTCACAACTTCTATGGAACCTTGCCGCCGATGGCTTGTTGAGGAAACTTAATGATCTAGGGTTTCCGACATTTAGTTTCATCGATGATTATCATATAATCACCGGTATTTGCATTAAAACACTTTTTGATATGATGCAACAAGCCTTATGTGTTGTTGAGCAATGGTGTCTTCTTGATGAACTATCAGTTAATCCAAAAACATCAATGGTGCTTTTCACGCAACGAAGGATTACAATCGGAGCATTGCAGTTCTTTGATTCTGAAATGATTGTCGCAGATCAAGTTCAATATGTTGAGGTAATTCTTGACTCAAAATTTAATTGGACAGCTCACATCGATTTCAGGAAAGCATGCATGGTCTTTGGCCAATGACGAGCTTTCGGCAAATCTTGATGACTCAAACCCAAGTACATGCTCTAGAGGCACTATTGAACATAAAGCCACTATATGTGTTTCTGGAACAAGAAGCACTTTTTCGTGCATACCGTCTTAAGGTTACTGGACTTTGGAACAGTAACCCAATAGATCGTGCAACTAGCCACACCAGACTGCGGCCCCAAATGGTTACTTGGGACCATTTGGGGCCGCAGTGACCTTGCACTCATATATAGTTTTCCTTTTAGATCTTTCAATGTGAGAATTCCTCTTCGCGAGGAATGGATGGAGCGACAACTTGAAGAACATGTAGTTGGTTTACTGACCGATCTTTGTTGGAGGGCCGATTGTCGTGAAATGAGATTTAACCAGTCTCATTCGCTTGGTAGACACTGTACCGTATTCCAAGCAGAATTCTTCGCGATTCTGCGTGGCATACAATCGGCACTTCAACAGGAAATTTGCGGTGAAAGAATCTATTTTTGCTCTGACAGTCAGGCTGCCTTGAAAGAACTCAGCTCGACAGATTCGAGATCGAAATTAGTAAACGCATGTCGAACTTAAGTCGAAGAACTTTACATTTCAAATGCTATCTACCTTCCATGGGTATCTGCCGGATATGAGCCCGATCTATATCAAAGAATTTGCTGCATTTTTCCAAGCACAATTGGTCGGTGTTAAGTCAGACCGGACTAAGTCGCAAAACATCAAAAAATGAGATAATGATGTCACTGGATAAGAAATTTCGTCAGCTACATTCGACTTTTGCCAGATTTGGAATATGTAACAATAATCAAGAATTATGACAAAAATTAATTTTCAATTATAATGTAAAGGATGCTACGATTCAAATTTTAAACTCGTTTTTCTCGAAATCAATATTTTGTCACTTAGTCCGGTCTGACTTAACGCCGACCAATTGTAGTATTCTAGTCAGGACTGGACATTGCAAACTCAATCATCATATGGCTACTATTCAGCGTGCTGAGTATCATTTGTGTGATCTTTGTGAATCCAATTGTGGATCATTTGATATGTGACTGCCCTGCAGTAATGCAATTGCGTATCCGGATATTTGGTGCTCCATATATAGATTAACCTTTGTACAAAGAGCTGAAACTCAAGGATATACTATTGTTCCAAACCCAGTGTAATAAAGAGCTTCAGTTTAAACCGTATTTGAATGACAGTATTTCTTCGGGGGTGATGTCGTTCTGCTATCTCAATATCCTCTCGGGGGTGTTGATATGTCCGTTCACTGTTTAAATAAAAATTCTAAATCCCTCCAGGGGTTGGAAGTTTTTTTCCTGCTATTGTAGCACCCAGATCGTTCATCATCTTTCCGGGGGTGCAGAATGCTCTGTTTTAAATGTTGTGTCGTTACTTTCCCTACCCCTAACCCTACTGCTTCACCAAAGGAAATGATGAAAAGACATTTGAGTCGCTACTGATTCCTGATTTCCTAAGGCGGCTTCACACGGATGTAAACAATACACTCTTGAGAAACTGAGCAAAATTTTGTTAACTTCGGTCACGTATGTCAAAAATACGCAAACTTGAAAGTGTCGCAATAATTATCAATTCACTTTTTAACTCAGAAAACATCTGTCAACGAAGCAATGCCAATAAAAAAATTAAAAAGTCCAAGGTAAAGTTTGCCAATTCATCGATAATCTTTTGATTCAGTGTGTCATTCAGCAACTCAAATAAACTTTCAATTCATTTCAATTTCTCGCATAATACATTTAGATTGATTTTTGCTTTCTGTTTTTTTCCGTTACCTTTTCGGCGAGCGATGTTGTCCAGGTATTGTTGAAACTAATAGCATTTTTGTTTTTTTTTCGGATGCTATACCGGTGTAGTGCTAAAAAGAGATAGACCGATTGCACCCAAGTTTGAATGAGTGGCACGACGTATGACAAAACTCCAAAAATCAATGTGGAGCAAGTGATTTCGAGAATTTCTGTTCAAATCAATTCAAACGAATTATCCATACCTTCGAACTTCAAATGGCGGTATCTCAAGAACTACAAAGCCCATTGGAGTAGTTTTAAGTTATTCGGCAAGAAGAATGATTTTATTAACCCTTTAACGATAATCACCTTCAAATGGGTTTACATAAAAATAATAAAAAAAGAATTATTGAATTTCGAAACTGATAGCAGAAATGGATTCACCATCGAGTGACCAAAAATTAGTTAAAATCCCTAATTTTTAGCCATGTAAACCAATCTTTACAATTTCGTCACAACTTTTAATAAAGGTGTGTGCAGTGTATCGCACAGTCAAAAACGAAATGAAACACGGTACGGTTGTCACGGTAAAGATGGACTTGTCTGTCTGTACCAGGTTACATGCTAGTGAACTCGGGTGATTCGTAGTTATACTGCCTAAGCTCGACCCTCATTAGCAGAAGACAAAAATTAAGCCCGTACGATATTAGGCCTGTTCTAATGACCCTGCCACTTCTAGTTTTCCGATCTGTTTACTTCACATCCTTGCTCTCACTTGAGTACTATGGCTCTAATTTTCATAGCTTTCCCTACCCAGTAATCTCTAGCTAATTGAATGTCGTTAAAATGTACATAAAATACATAAAAGATCAATTCGAATAAAATTTCGGCTGAATCAATACGATGCGAAACGATACTATTAATGAACGAAAGCATTGCAAATTCACGACGTTCCTTCAATATTTGTATATTGATAAGCATTCAGTACTTCATAAGATGGCAGAGGAAATGCTGTCCAGCCTAGTTTACGAAGGGCAAATAATATGAATTGTTTTTGTACTATTCGTTCTTTATGTGTGCTTGAAAAGGGGCACCAAATAATGCTGCAATATTCCAATATCGCCCAAACATAAGCAATATATAATGTTTTGATTGTATACGGATCTACAAAATGATAGCTAAAACGTTTTATAAGACTGAGCATGTTGTTAGCTTTGCAATAATTGTGTTATAAAGATCAATTAATTTTAACTTGGAATCTAATGTAACTCCTAAATCCCTAATTCTTTAACCTTTTGCTAGTGTCTGACTTCCTAAGATAATCACAACATTCGGTGTTTGTCGTTTTCAAGTAAAACTTGAATTGCATTTTTTCGCATTTAGCTGTAGGAGGGGGAGTGCATAGCGTAGTTGGTAAATCGACTGCCTTGTACGCAGCTCACCTGGGTTAGGATCCCAACCCATTAAAAGATTTTTCTTACCCGAAGAGGTGAGTGACCTTAAGGTTAAAACCTCTATAATCAAAATAAAAAAAAAACTGTACCTGTAGGAGGCATTTTGATACCACGCACAGTGGTCAAAAATCTCGAAAAACTGGCCAAAAGTCGAAAAATGAAGCTGTTGATTTTTTTTACATCATTTACATACCCAATGCACCATATGATGATGTCAGTTCAGCACAGATGACTCTGTGAACTGTTAAATTTTTACCGACAGCTGCCGGAAACGTCAAGTCTAATGCAAGTTTGAGTCAGAAAAAATTGTTTCTTTAAAACTTCAGTATTGCGCCAATGAATAGTTAAGAAAATGGACTCTCACATTGAAGGTATGTTCTTTAATAATGCATCATTCTGTTCTCTTCCAAGTGACATGCACAAAAACACAATACATTATTGTTAGTAGTTGTACAATATAAATACTATTTTAAAAATGGCTAAGTTAAAAGTCTTACTAGATCCGATTGATTTTTCGATTGCTAAATGTTTGTTAGGCATTTTTTCAACAGCTTTGTAAATATTAGCTACAACTACCTGCAACTTGTTGGTTTTGTAGAATTAACTGTGGCCCCTTAAAGTTAGAGTGAAGTCCAAAAAAAAACTCATAAATTCTTTGGGTTAGATTTAATCTACTGTTCAGGTTTTGAGTTATAATCCGCAAGTGCAGAATCTATGGTCTTATTTAGTTTGTCGCAAATGTCGAGATATTGTTCCAAGCGCTCATTATTTTGATTTTTCTTGTGGGTTTTTGTTTCCCATTTTTCAAATTTTTAATTTGCCTGTTATACCAAATAGTATGCTACGGTAGTCGTCTTTTCTTCTTAATGAAAAATGAAAAAATCTCTTCATGAAAAATTTCTAAAAATTATTTTGTAAAATACATCCAGGGCGGTTAAAATATTTGCTTCATTCCTAACTGTCGACATTACCTACCTTCCGTCCGATATTGCCATAGTTGGTTTTATGGTATTCAAAGACTTCCTCAAAGTCATAGTCGTTGGGTTCTTGATTTTAATGGATGAATAAAAAAAATTCCATAGCAGTATGAAAGGCTTCATGTTTCCACACAGGAGCTAAAAATTCAGATACGCACAGAAATCTTCCAGAGTGTTTGTAAATGAAAGGTCGAGATTGCAGTTCTGATGATTTTTTCGTAATTTGTTTGATTTAATCCTATAATACTAGCAGTTTTGTCAAAGATGAAACGCAATGTTTCGTTTTCTCCTACGTTTGGGATTAAAATATTTTCATTTTCAGAATCCGGAATAAAATCGATATTGCGCTGGTTAGAGTCTACGTAAATGTGCTGTCTGATTTGGGTGTGGTATGGTGAGCGGAGTTGTCCGGGATGTGACCACCTCTGGGAGATTACCGAAAATCTTGGTAAGAGAAAATATATCTGATTTTTGTTATTGGTTCAAAATAAAAAACAAAGGATGAAAAGCTGCATATGACACAGTAAGAACAAAATAGAATGGTCAGTGTTAGGTCAGATCGGACTAATTAGCAAAATATCAAAAAGTGAGATAATCGTAACATAGGATCAAGAACATATTCAATTACATTTTACATTTGCCAAATTTAGAGAATGTTACCATAAGCAAGAATTATGACATAGTTTCATTTCGTGAAGAATGCAGCGATTCAAACTTTGAACTCGTTTTTCTCGAAATTCGTACAATGGTACATAGTTCGGTTTGACTTAACACCGACCAAATATATGTAAAAGCGATATGAATAGAATATTGGTCCGATTTTTGCATGATCCGAACTATTCTTACGTCCGTGACATTTTTATTGTTGCTTCTTGGCGTAAGGACTATAGATATAAGTAGTAGTATTATGAAATTACATTTCAAGAAAATTTACTACTACTTTTTGTCCAAATAAGCCAACTACAGCATTTTGAAACAAATGCCATGTTCCAGATGGGAAGTGTCTTTTTTATCAGGATCTGTCAAATGTGCCATATATGAATATATAACTATATATAGAAAAAAACAGATTTTAACGACATTCAATTAGCTAGAGATTACTGGGTAGGGAAAGTTATGAAACTTAGAGCCATAGTACTCAAGTGAGAGCAAGGATGTGAAGTAAACAGATCGGAAAACTAGAAGTGGCAGGGTCATTAGAAGAGGCTTAATATCGTGCGGGCTTAATCTTTGCCTGCTGTTAATGAGGGTCGAGCTTAGGCAGAATAACTACGAATCACCCGAGTTGACTAACATGTGCCCTGATAAAGGTAGACGTATCTATCTTTACCGTGACAGCCGGTTGTCAATTGAATGTCGTTAAAACGTAAAAAAAGAAAATGTGACTAACATAGTCGAAATAAAAAAGGAAAAAAACAGAGGCAAAATTCCTAGATTTCAATATTTACATACGTACTCTAGCAGTCTCGGTGAATTCCCTGTCTCCACCACGGTCTGCAAACACACGCTCATGCATAAACAAAACTCTATATGAAATATTACCGGTTCATAACCCCCTTTTGCAAGGAAAATCTCACATATTTGAAGATAATATATTCGAAAAACCAGTTCAACAAGTCATTTGGTAAAAATGACAGTTGAAACTAACTCATGCAAATGCAAATCTGTAACCACCGAAGTCTAGCGAATGTCCAACAATTAACATTTCCAAAGCGCATTCCGTCATTTTATGTGACATAAAAACCTTGTGATTTTATGGAAGGCCATAAAAGTTGACTGTAGTTATCTCTCACTCAAAGCGCTACAGAAAAGCATTCCTTACAAAAGTTACCCCAACTTGATTGTTTTCAATCCACAAAAAAAATCAGGATTACTTTCTTATCTTCATCAGCCTAAGTGCTTCTGGGAAAGTAAATCCTGCCATTAATGACCTCCGGCCGAAGATAACTAATGTCCCGATAAGCCCTATCCGTTTGTTGTGTTATTTATGTTTCTACCTGCTGTCTATGTGCCTAACCTAAGCTGGCCCCAAGATAAGATAACGATCCAGTGGTGCTAATGAAGACTAAGAAAAATGAACCTATCCACCCACAGCGACAACGTCGCTTCCCCCCAAACTGCTAGCCGAACATGGTTTGCTGGTTTAACACCTACAGGACATGGTTGCAGGTGTTATTAGTGCTGTGTTAATTCGGTTACCACACCGACAAAGCTGTCAGTAGCAAAAGAATAGAGTAAAAATATGAAATTTTCTTCTGCTTGGTAGAGTAGATTATTTATTCATCTAAGTTAAAATAATCTTCTTTTCCATTCAGACACATTATTCAAAGCAGTGTCCACTATCTCTGTTCGACGTAAGGGACGTAAATCTTTGCGCCAAATTTCTTTTTATACTGTTTCTTAGAAACGAAGCAAAGATTACTAATAGAAACCCAACGATCTCAGGTTAGCAACGTGTCGTATCACATGATAGACTGAACAAAATCGATTTTAAGACGCATAATTAACACTCTAGCATCAAGACCACAAAAACTTAAGCGGAAACCCTACCCTCAAAATTAGTCGGAACGCTAATTTTAAAATGCTATTCATCCACTCCACTCCAACAGATTTTTCACATTTTTAAACCAAATGATAATCCAAAGTTTGTAGATGTGTTTAGATGCCACAAGATTGAAAATCGGTGAATATTACGACATTAAAATTCAATTTTCTCGTGACATGTGTTTTAACCTACATATGAAATGTCGTGCGTATTGCGTTGACTTGCATTTTTCAGACTGTGCTGATGTCGCTGTGGAACATGAACATTGCATATACACATAGGACATTTTGTGGGTAAAAAAACACGTGGCACGGGAAAATTAAATTTTCATGTCGTAATGTTAACCGGTTTACAATCTAGTGGCATCCAAACGCATCTACAAACAGAATTACCACATTTACAGATTTTTCTGCAATGTCACAGATTTATTTCAAAATTTTTGGCCACAGATGACAGATTTTAGGCATTTTTATGATAATTTCTCAGATTTTTTAAATATGCCAATTATTCATCAATTTTTTGAAAATTTCACACAGATTTTTTTCCTTATTTATTTATCACAGAAAGTAAAAAGATTTTTTGGCTGAAACGCAGATTTCAATATGGCATTCCTGTCCACAAACCTGGGGTTACCCATGGATCTAATAATTTCAAGAACTTGTTTGGGAACAGTAGAGAGCAATTCAAATTGACGTTCCGATGTTTGAGACTCGGTGCGTCAAGTGTTATAAAAATAGTTTGCTAACCTGGGTTATGCAAAATGACCCTACTTATTATCCAGGAAAATTTAAATCACAGTGTCGTTTTACTATATGTTTTACCATTAGTCTGATTTGGTTTAGAAAAATAATGATTTGTGATCAGTAACAGCGTAGCAATATCGGATTTGAAGTCTGTCAAAATAGGCAAAGTTCTGAAACGAAATGTAGTACTAACGCTTGACTTTGATTTCGCTTTGCATATTTTCAGAATTATAGTTCGAACACAGAAAAACGATCCGCTTTATCTTATTTATGTGCCCAACGTAAATTATAAAAAAAACCGCACCACACATTAAGCACTAAGTAATGCCCATATTTTCAACAGTCTCCCTACCATGACCAATCAACGTTTGATCAGGTATAGTATGATTAATTGACCTAGCAGACAAAACTTTATACAAAGGCTAATTCCCGAACATTGAATGGCAACATGCACAATATCGGCACTAACGATGGCCAATTCGGATGCGAAATCCTAAATAACAATGGCACTCTCCACGCTGAATGAGCTTGCACACAAAAGCACTACCCATCAGCATAAATCATCATCAATCTTGATCAATTTTCAATGGAATTGAATTTGTAGTATTTCTGTCCCAGCATTCATCACGGAGTCTTTGTTTTTTTCTTCCTTTCAGTATACTGACGCAATTTTTTATCAACCGCACTTGATTGGATTTGTGATAGAAAAGGCTAACAATTGAATTGAAATATGTTAGCTCCGACGTCAGAAATAATATATTAACGGAAGTACAGTGACAGTTTCATTCCTATTGTGGGAGAATCTCATAAGTCATTGATATATTTACCAAACAGACTAGTTAAGTCTCGTAAAGCGGGAAGGTTGAGTACTTTTCGAAGGATTTTTTTTAAATGACGCTTTTTCCAAGTTTCTTATATTCAAGCAAACACCATGTTCTGGTGCATATAAAAATTCGAAAGTTGATTCGAAAAATTGTCAACTTGGAACAAATTTTTGGGAAACGATTTAAATTAGATTTTTTTATAAAAAGGTTCATGATGTTTTATGTTGTTCGTGATTTTTAGTTTAAAATAATTTTCAATTTAGAACTATAAACAAAGTCAAATTGAAAGCTGTTGAAACTGTCAGGTATCAGAGAGAAGCTATCTAATGAGTCAGAAACCCGCTTTTCGAAAATATTTTAAGTATTTCAATACAGTGGTCCCGCTTAAAAATTTTCTGCTAATTGCTCTGCTAAACAAGTTTTTGAATGCGAAGAATTTTCGTTATACGTTATACTGAACGAAATAACTAGGTTTTTGCACTATCTGATTGGAAATATGTGCAGCAAATTCTGAATTAAATTTCGCACGGCTGCTTTAAAAAACGGAAATGAATTTTCTGAAAGCAGTAATTAAGATTACTGTACCCTAATTCATATTATCCCACCCATTTGAACACATTAGTTAGAGCAATGTCTGATATCTCTATTCAAGGCATTAGCTAAAATGGTAGGATGAATAAGGGCGTAACACTATCTTGACCACAGTTCAAGGTGATATGGAAACTAAACCGAGCTTCGATATCTCATATGAGCTTTACATAGTGGATCGTCAGATGTGGGATGGAGGTGGTCCCTTACCACCTCAAGGTACAATATCATTCTATACGGATGGTCTTAAATGGGAGAGCTTACTGGCTCGGGAGTCTACGGACCAACAATTAAAGAAACGATATCAAAGGGAAAATGGCCTACAGTTTTCCAGGCAGAGCTAGATGCAATATACACCTGCTCGGAGGTCTGCAGAAAACGAAACTACAAACATGAAAAAAACCGCAATCTTCTCAGACACTCCATGGTGCAGCATTAATTCTTCGAAGGAAGTGATACTTATGAAGGCCTAAACTTAAGTCTCACGAGGTATGGCATAACTGTCCCAAATGGATCCTCAGCTACATTAATAATGTAGTACCCGGTTGGGATGACACATTTGGACAAACAACTCGCTTCCAACTACATTGGATTCGGGCAATTTGCAGCATGTAGCGTAAACAGGGGCAGTCACAAAATAACCTGAATAGTGATCGCAGTGGCAATGTTTCCCCTAACAAAAAAGAACGCGTTGGACTCGACTTTTCGCAACACTCAAACGCGAATATTTTCCATTTTCCAGGCCAGATTTTTTATTGCATTGTTTCTCAGGGACGAAGCAAAGATGTTGATAGCTATTTAAGAGCAATTCAATCACTGTAAACCGAGTTATCATCGAAATAGTGTGACATCCTGACTAATGAGGTTGATAAGGACTCGTCTACCCTATCTGCGCCGTCCGTATTACTCGACCAGCGAGAGGATATTGCGTTGTTGACAAAATCCCATTCTATGGCTATGAACTGTGCTTCGCATAAAAGAAAATGTCGTGCCGTACGATAGACATCAAAAACGCGTATACCAGTTTGAAATAACTTATGCTATCTATCAATCCGTTAGCGCATGTGGGCTAGAGTCACAAGGAAAAAAAACCCCTGTTGGCCCTTTCCTGAGGTAATTCCTAGTCCCGCCAGGAGTGTTTACTTAAAATTTGGACCAAAACGGATAAGTCTAGCTACCGGACCAACATGCTTGAAGCTTGTACGAGCCTTTCGACAATTTACATGGAGAATACTCACTAGCTTGCATTTTCACCGCTAGGTGGCACTGAATGCTTCCGAAATCGCTACAAATGAAAATCGGGGAAACATATTTTCTTGCTTTCAATGCGGCTTTATCAATAGACGTTATTTATTTATTTTTGAGAGTTACCCAATGGAGCGGAGCTGTAGAACTTGGGTCTCGGAAGGACTCTCAGTCAGAATCACTCACTTCAATTGCAGACGAGACGGGGCGTGTCATCCACTAAAAAACTGCTTAAGGCCTATTTCAGCGGCTCGTGATTTTGATTGTAATATTGTGTGTACGATGTGGAACGTGGCGATTTCATGACCGCGTGGAAACGAGCGTTCGTGTATATGATCCTCTTTATACATTATAAAATGTTGAGTTAATCGCTGTTTGTATGTCGCAAGCAAAGGTGCAAAATGCCTACCTTTTCTGCGGTTGTAATTTTTCTGCCTACATTCTCATTTCTCTTTCGACGCTGCTGTCGTTCGCTAGTGCAGGACGCCCAGCGCTGTACGGCAGTCTGACAAAAAAAAATACTGCCCACTACAGCCACCAGGCGCGAGCGGTACTGCTTCTCTTTCCTTATTTTACACTTTTTCATATTTTTAATCTATTCAATATTTTTAATCACAAACGACGACAATGAATGCGGTTCGTTTACGCCACGACCGGCATCAACGCTCAACCGTGAATGATGCTTAATATTGAGCTTAATTTTGAATGTAGAGTTCCAGCTCATACCGCCCCGAAACTTGATATCTAGTGTATACGAGCGGTTTTTTTAGAATAGTCCTATTGAAGGCATGGGCCTAAGCTGCTAGGACCGACGCTAGCGGACGTGATGGATTCATGATCGCATTATATAATCGCACTTGAGATCGCGTTTTCTAAATTCGTAGATATTCAAAAGGATACAGGGTCATTAGACCAAAATCCATTAGGCTGAAGGTCATTCGACCGAAGGACATTAGGTCGAATGATCACTAGGCCGAATGGTCACTAGGCCTAGTGATCATTCGACAGATAGGGACACAATGCCGAATGAACCAAAGAAAGCACAAAATAGAGTAGTTGTTGAAACTGAAGACAAGATTTAAAAAATAATAAGTCTTAAATGAAGATTGAAAGGTGTTTTTTTAATTCTTTTTTTTTTAATTTTAAATTTAAAGGTTTAGCATATTTGCGTTAGTTTTTCACTGCATATTTAACAAAAAAAGTGCGTTCACTGTTAATATATATTAATATTGAGGCTTGTCGCAAAACTAATTAGTTCATTATTCTTTAAGAATGTGTGTTACTGGCTAGAATTATTAACATTACCGCCTGATGTGATTACGCCACATCGCTTAAAGTCGCTTGTTGTTCGACATCTCTCCACAGCTCCTATGTTCAAGTAATCCGGACAAATGAGCGGATCACAGGTTTGTTTGCGAGGGGCCACCGCTTCCGACGGTAGGTCGGCAATCCCTTTGCCCGGTCGACACACAGCGACTTTGCGCCTGTTCGGATCCTTTGCCGCGGCTATGCGTCAAAGCCGCATTACACTGCCTTCGCCGTAAGACCTCCAGCAGTATAGAAACCGATGGTTCAGTAGGTTCATACATTCAGTAAATGGTGGTTTTTAAAACATCGATATTATGCGAAATATTAAAGCTGTTCATTATTTAATTCATTTAATGGGACTGGCTAGATCGAATTTTTCCCCTACTGTCAAACATTCGGCCTATTGCCCATTCGGTCTAATGACGTTCGATCTAATGGTCGGACACCTTCAAAAGTTCATTAAATTAAAGAGGTGTTGCTATGTTTCCAAGATTACGGGCGGTGGTTTGCGTGGATGAAGGCAGCTGCATGTTCGCGTTTGTGACCAATGTTGTATTATCGCGTAGGGCTCGAGTGTTTGTATCTGAACGTGTTTGATTACGTAGGTGTGTGTCGCGTGTTTGTTATTTTGCGTGGATAAATTCGCGTGGGCTTTTGAATATTTAATGTTGTCACTGGAGTCACTCGAATTTGTAAAACTTGTTTATTGTATATACGTTTCGTATTTTATAGTGGAAGCGTAACGATGATTACGATTGCGACCAGATTTGTATTATCGCGGAAAAGTCAAGCGTTTGTATGTTAATTTCCACGTTCTTCTTTACGCACGGACATTTGCGTTGTATTCCGTTTGCATATGCCCGTGTTTTCTGTGAGTGTCGCCGTCCTCGGCGACAACAAAAAAAGAAACAAAACAATAATCAAACATTCATTCCGTAAAGGTTAGACCCACGTTTCGTATACTATGATATATTAGAGAAAGATATGAAATGAAAGATGGGAAAGGCAAAAGCATGCAGGAAATTAAAAAAAGAATATTAGTGCAGTAGGATTCCATTTTTGGCAAAATATTTTCTAATTTAAGTTGTCAAAACTAAAATTATGTCAAAGATGGAACCTTATTGCTAGTGAAAAAATTCTGCCGATCAATTTTATTCAAGTTTTTATCAAATTCAGTCGTCGTCTAGTAGAATTATCACTTCTTCGCGCTTACCTCCAGATCAATGCTTCTAATTTTATGGAGGTGTAAAGTATCATTCAATTCGAATCCGTTTTCTTCGGCCCACTGGACAGCAAAATTCAGAACTTTTGGCGGTAGGGTACTGTTGATTTTGCTCATTGGGTTCTACTTGAAAAGTTATGAGCCATTTTGGTTAATAAAAAATAACTTCTTTATATTATTTTGTTCCCAAAAACCTAATAAAACATCGATCTGTCAGATAGAATTGAAAATTGTATTTCATTTATTGAAGATATTTAGGTTCAAAAAAACATTTTTGTTGTGAAAATCACTTGTAACTGGCCAGGTAGAAACTTCATTGCTGGTGGCGGGCATAGAGCAGTGGATAAATTGATTACATTTTACGCCACTCACTTGGGTTCGATTCCCAACCCCGTACACAGGGTTAGAAATTTGTATAATGAAAGTATTCTAATCCAAAAAAGAGGTGAAAGACCTTAAGCTTAAAACCTTTATAATCGAAATAATAAAAATTTCGTTGCTTTAGTAAAAATGTGTGCCCATGAAAATTTTAAAAATCTAGACCAACGCTTTTGCGAGAAATTAACACATTAAAAGATAATATAGCAAACATATTTTTCATAAGCCACCTTAAATTTTTTTAAATTCATCACAAATAAAGCATTAAAGATGCCCTGATTTATTTAGCAGAGTTGCTTCAATTTACACTCAAGTTTTTTTTACGCGGTTTTTTTTGTGCGGTATTTTTTACGCGTTTTTTTAAGCGGATTTTGAAATTTACGCGGTTTTCATTTACGCGGATTTTGGAATTTACGCGGTATCCATCAACGAGGTTCCATTTAACGCGGATTCTTAAATTTAAGTGGTCTTCATTTACGCGGATTTTGAAATTTACGGGGTTTTCATTTACGCGCATTTTGAAATTTACGCGGTTTTCATTTACGCGGATTTTGAAATTTACGCGATTTTCATTTACGCGGTTTTCATTTACGCGGCATGTATCCCCCGCGTAAAAAAACCTGAGTGTATTTGTTTTACAACATTGTAGAACATTGTGCAACCACAAGGACCACCTTAATTGCACTATTTCGAACAAATCGCCAACACAATACTAACAAAGATTTTCCAAGACATCATAGAGCTAAAGCAAACTACTTGGGCGCTAGCAGTTTTGTCTTCCTGAATATAACTTTGGGAGTTTTTCGGCACATCTTCTTTAAAGCAAAAGTTAGGTTCATTGTTATCGTTGAATTAACCAAATACACACGCTCCTAAAACTAGTATGTTCCAAAAGGAAAAACATCCGGTTAGGCTACCAAAGAAAACATGCGTTTAACCGACAGCTGTAGGGCTGTACTACCGGTAGTATCGATACCGAAAAGCTCGGGAATACCACCTATTTTTCGATAGTGAAATACCGGAACTAAATGAAAATAAGTACCGGTATTTTCGGAACTATGCAAGGCTTTTGATAAAGAATATATTTAACATAGGACCTCACGAGAATCACAATATCCCATAAATACGGAAGTCAGTGAGTAAAAAAAATACTAAAGTTGTTATTCATCTCCGGATTTCCAACCCACACTGGACACTCGAAATTGTATGTAGCCAAGGCACTCAGGAGCGACAAACAGTTTGTGAAAGGAGCACCTATTTGAAACGATAACAAACTCACACACAGCAAATGTAATGATTGCGTCGCCTTAGGGAAACTGTGAGTTTCGTAAGAGTTCGCTTAAGATACTTAAAACATATTTTGACTTAATTCTAGTGCCACCTGTAGCCAAAAGTTTCAGGATTAATACGCTCTTGGAATAATCGGTTTAAGATTAACTCAATTGACTCAATTAAACTGTAGAGTGGTGGGGTTAAGTAGGTCAGTTTTCTTTGGCGAGCTCGTGCGATGGATGGCACTCGTTGGAAAGGTTATACATCTGGCAACGTTTTGGCGATAATGATTGTATGTTTGGCTAAATATTTTTCAAGCTACATCTAGGCGCAGGATTTTTTTGACGTTTTTTAAAATGGGGGAGTACGATAGGTCAGTTTATTCGAGATTAAACAAAATAATGTACAAGCCTAGAAAAGCAACAGTTCTACTTTTGTTAACAATGTAGGGAAATGTTAAAAACGAGTATTTTTCAGCAGTTGTGTCTGGTTTTGTACTTTCCAATGACTTGTTCGGTATCCTCGTCGTCGCCAGAGTGTGGAATAGAAGTTGTGCATTCCGGCTCACGTGGTTGCTTAGCTGCGGAACGACCATATTTGCGCTTTTTAGCAGTTTTTCTGGATTCCTTTGTCTTTTTGTTCGATCAATTTTCGGTTTGTTTACCATCGGTTTCTGCCTTTTTGGAGCCTCTCCTTTTTCTGTTTTTACAGCGGAAATTTTTTTCTAGCATCGGTGGTTATTTTTTTTAGCTGTAGCTGCTTGCTCAGCTCGTAAAGACTCCTGCATCACTGAATCAGTGAGAAGTGCAGCTTCACGTCGCTTTCGGACTCTATTCAATGGTTTGCGTAGTAGAGCTTTGGGAAATGGCTGAGTCTTCAATTGAATTTAATTGCTTGATCCATAGCAACCCCAAATACTCATGTTCAGCATTAATTTTTACGTAAACAAAATTTCACATGACATTTTTTTACATTGATTAAATGTACTGTACTAAGGACGAAAGACAATGGGTTTTCGCAGAACAACGCGCGAAAAATTTAACTACCCCGAAACTACTAGAACCGATCCACGGCAACAGCCGGAATAACAGTCGTTAACGATGTTCTCTACCGTGTATCTAATTCACACAACATGAGCGACCTCTGCAATAACATAGCAAAGATATTGATGCACTATACCTATTGTATCCCCATACCTATTTGACCACATTCTTCTCTACATATGGCATATAAAAAAGTTAGAAATACTTAAAAGTAATAAGGTTAATAGAAAAATACTGACATATCACCCGAAATTCGTAAAAACAACTGTCAAACCTGACAGTTGTTTTCGTGTTACATTACCGATTTTTAAATATATCAACTTGTAATCGCTAGATAAAATTGCTCAATCAATTCCCACCCGAATCAGTGCATTTACCATAGGTTTGCGAAATTTTTCGAGTGGAAACCTTCACGCAATTTACCCCCAATGACGAGTGAAATGAAACTGCATTCACTCCCACACCAGCATTTATTATTCAAAAAAGCATTGTTCAAATCGACGGAGCAGTTGGTGAAAATCAAAACAAAAAAAAACTTTTTTCACGTTCTCAACTGCTACACGCACCATTATACATACACTGTCTGGTGTACAAATAGAGACCATTAAACCCACTCCAAGGTAATTTGTTTGATTACTGTAATTGATGGAAAATGGCAATGGGTTCTGAAATTGGATAATTCCTCGCACTTTGTTCTGATATTCCGTTTGAATTCCCTCTAGTTGTTTTTTTCTGTTATACTGACAATAGCATCCTGTACCGTTTGAGCATTCAATGCGCCTATCACCGTTGACACCAAAGCGGAACATCAATGTTTACGGATATCAACTTTTAGTAATGTTATCAAATTAACGTCGTATAGAGTAGGACAATTTGTACACCGGAAACGGGTAATTTTGGTTGCAATTACTGATGAGTATGAGCATTGTAAAATATTGTTATTTATACATACCATTTTTAAGCACAGTTTCATATTTTGCCGTTAATGCGTTTCCTTTTTACATTTCTTATAAAAGAAATGTATAGAATTCGCTCAAACTTTCAAGAATTTTTCCGAGGCCCGGAGGGCCGAGTCTTATATACCAATCGACTCAGCTCGACGATTTGGGACAATGTCTGTGTGTGTGTGTGTCTGTGTGTGTGTGTGTATGTAACGGACAAATTCTCATTCGTGTTTCTCAGCAATGGCTGAACCGATCTCATCCAAACCAATTTTAAATGAAAGAACTAAAAAACAGTATGAACGCTATTAATTTGTTTTTGATTCTGATGTTTAGTTTCCAAGATATGAATGTTTGAATGTGTAAAAATGGCGTTTTTTGCAGTTTTTTTGAATTATCTGCCGAAATTGGCAACATAGATTAACAATTTATATATTTTTAGACAGCTTTAACGAATACCTTTCGAACAAGCTATAGATTGTTGAAATCGGACTATTATCAAAAAAGATATTTAACATTAAATGCGGACGAAAGATTTTTATCATTTACCATTGCCAGATATATGACCAAAACATGTAATCTATTATTAACGCCAAAACGGCTTATTTTAGGTCAATAGTATCTTCGGAGAATTTAATGGAGGTAATATGCCCTTTCTTTTGGTATTGTGCTTTTGCTGATTAATCCTTAATGCTGATTAATATGAGTGAGATGTTTTCACAAATTTTCTTGAAAGTGATTATATCGAAAAGATGTCTTCAGCAAATTTGTAGCTCTTACTTTTGCGAATAACTTTACTAAAGACTTTAAATATCTATTTTGAATACTTTAAAAGTTATGGCTTGTTGTTTGTTGATTACTCTTTTTCGCCTATTTATTGTTCAATATAGTAATAATCCATTGAAATAAGCTAAACATTATTTCGATAAAACGAATTTTGTATTTCATTTTTCTATCTACAACCGCTAGAAATAATCACCGAACACTTCCAAGTTGTCTGGAAGGAACTTGATAACTTATCAGTGCAAAAATATTCATTTGTGCGAACCTTCTGACTGCAATTTTTCTAACTTAAAACCATCGGTTCGATCTGAAACATATCGGAAAATGAAAAGCGAAATAAATAACTCCAAGCAACGGCGTAGCCAAGAGAAGGTTTTGGGGTATAACACCATACAACCCCCCCCCCCCCCCACCACACCAAAAAAAATTATTGGATTGAAGTTGAAAATTTATTGATGCTGACTGATTTAATTCAATATTACAATAACAATTATCTGATCCGTAGATTGATAACCTGTTGTAAACATCATGAGGAATTTTGATAAATTGTCGGAAAGGGGTCCTGATATGTAACTGATCTATTGGTCTTGATTTCACAGTTGTCTAATTGCATCAATATCAAATTTCCGCCTGAAAACATTCCAATAGAAAATTCCAGAGTTCTGTAATCAATCATAATCCTCAGATTTATTTTCAAATTGAGCTCGCTTTTGTAGAGATGTACTGTAATAAGGGTCTTTATTTAATAGAAAGCGAAGTTAAAATTGATTTAATGTCTATGAAACATAGAACAGCTCACCAAGAAAAATGCATAACTTTCAACATTTGCTAAAAATGTTTTTGCCTTTCTCATTCAATCTAAAATTCGTCAATCTAATCCCGACCCGGAGGGCCGAGTGTCATATGCCAATCGAATGAGTTCGTCGAGATCGAAAAATGTCTGTGTGTATGTATGTGTGTGTATGTGTGTATGTAGAAAAAAATATGACCTCTGTTTTTCATGGCTGGACCGATTTGCACAAAGTTAGTCTCAAATTAAAGGTACAACCTTCCCATCGGCTGCTATTGAATTTTTTATTGATTGGACTTCCGTTTCCGGAGTTACGAGTTGAAGAGTGCAATCACACAGCAAATTCCCATATAAACTGAAATGAAAAATTTTCAAAATCAGATTTGTATTTATGATGCCAAATGACTTTAAAATGCATGAAACATTGAGATGTTTGACAAAAATTGACTTCTTTGGACTTTGGTACATTTTTGCCTTTCTCATATAGAAAGGTTATGCAATCACTCCAAAAATCGTCAATCATACCGGCCCGGAGGGAGTATGCAGTGAGGGGTTGCTACTTTAAAATTAAAAATAGTTTAAAATTCCTTAACAAGTTTAAAATTTTCGGCAGGACCTGGACCTCCCGGATCTTTCTCTAGCGATTTCAAGCGATGTTTCAGTATCACATAGCATCTCAAGATCGTGGCTGTCGATCCATTGTATGTATGTGCAAATCGTACTGAACATGTAATATTCATTTCCACCATTGTATTGAACATAACCAGGAATCGTAGTCTGGACAAATGAGACAAGCACAATTGCACCACTAGGTGGATTAAAACAGGTTTTTATTTTGGGAATGCGTCGAGTTGAGACGAAAACGTAATATGATTAATAACGAGGATAACACTTTCCGAATGTAGAGAGAAATTTATGAAAAATTACGATTTCCAT
This sequence comes from Topomyia yanbarensis, assembly GCF_030247195.1. Classification (NCBI taxonomy): domain Eukaryota; kingdom Metazoa; phylum Arthropoda; class Insecta; order Diptera; family Culicidae; genus Topomyia; species Topomyia yanbarensis. Next base: position 378,831,319 of record NC_080671.1, read on the forward strand.
TCGACTCTAGCAGGCCCTGATCGATTTTGATGAGCATTTGATTTTTGTTGTATGACCAATTATATGTAAAGGTCAAATGTTTAAAAACAATAATTTAAGGTCAAGATAGCATCATTTTGAAACCGCCAATTTCGGAGGTTTAGTATCTTCGATGAGTTTTACAAACGTTAAACAGCGCATCATTTGATAAAATAATTTTGACGGTATATCGTCCAAGAAGTATTTATGGTGAATTTTCTCAGGTTAATATTCATGACTACAATAAAGTCTCAACAAATTCGCTAAAGACAGGAACTCTGTTACTATTTTCTGAAAAATTAATTCTGCATAATTTTAAAACTTCACCAAACCCCCACCAAACCGAATTTCTGGCTACGCCGCTGATTTCAAGTAAGTAGAAACAAAGTCGTTCTACACTCCTTCAAAAGAAACTTCTTCGAATGCTGAATATCTAATATAACACATTGAAACCCCGATGCTATCAGCCAAATATGAACATATGTTTGATGGGCTCTAGCAGACGAACAGGACTGAATTCGAGTAAATCCTTTCTTGAGCATGTTTTCCTTATCATGAAGATATGCGAAATATGCGAAAATAAAAAGTTCATCATAATCAGAAATAGTTATCAAACTACATCAAGGGACGAGAAGAATATTTTAACAGCTTCAGTTTATTATAAAGGAAAAACATTGCTCGATTTAGTCCATGTCCCTATTTTGTCAGCCTAAAATACACCATGAGACTGATAAAAATGGATCTTTATTGTATGTATTATTCGCTGTGTTTCACATTAATAGGTACATTTCTTTTTTGGAGATTTTTTTGTTGCATCGAACTACAACAATTTTTAGGTAGTTTTCAAGAGGTTATTTTATAGACTTCTTCCAAAATTTGGCGAACCTATTCCAATTCGTATACCAATTAATTGGTATACTTAAGGGTTTATATGTTGCAGATAGAGAAAATACTGAAATTTTCAGCTTTTTTTCCTACACAATATTACGAAAGCTCATTAAACAATTTTTCCTAAAAAGTTTGTGAAAATTATAAACTATTTGAAATTTTTTAATAGTTTTATTTTTTATTTAACCGTGATTTTTTAATAAACAGTGACCATCGCTTCACAACGTAGTCTATTTATCATGGCTTGCGGTGAACACAATCTCTCGAATTGCTGAACTAAAAATTATGGAATAGAAATTAATTTTTAGTATTCTTTACAGACCTGCTGGTGCCCTAAGACGATTTCGCTAGATTTTCAGAGCACTGTGCACGCATTGCATTAACGCAAAGGACGGAAGGTTATCGAAAAGTTTCGTGAAAATGAAAAGTCCAGTAATGATGATGATTTTCCCTAACGGTTCGTTTTCGTGAGGTTTTTATTTGTTCTTTGGCATTAGGATTAGCGATAATAATTCAAATCAAGGATACTACTGGGAAGTCACCCTTAGAAAAAGTCGATTTTTTCGCTTTCCCATTGATTTGGTTTGAGATTTCTGGCACTGATGTTGTCCTATGCTGATTTGAGCGATTCTCTGAGTCCTGCCACTATCCTATGTAGTATGTGTTATCAAAAACATCGCGAAGCATCAAGTTCTAAATGTTCTCAAACGATATAATATCCGAAGAGAGTGATAAGAGTTATAAGAAATGTCTCATCACACTGTTAGGTGGATTAAACACGTTTTTATGTTAGAATGTTTCTAAAAAAAATATAACTGCGCAAAGTTCGATGGTTCGAATTAAAGGACAAAAACAATTTTATCTGCCAACAACAGTCGACAAGAACAAAAAAAGGTTATTTCAGTTTGCAAGCAGACTTTAACTGATAAACCGGCAGTGTTGACAAAAAGAGTGATTTAATTCGAACCATTAAACTTTTAACAGCTATAACATTTTACCGTAACATTTTAACAGCATATATCCTATGGTAAAGTTTCTAGACTACGCATCAACATAATTGATTGCATACTTTAAGGGAAATTGTGGGTTCTAGATATGAATATGCAAAAACTGTGGGTTTTTTCATAACAACTTCCACAAGAATGTTCAACGGAATCCGCGACGCCGGGTCAAAACCAAAGTTTTGCACAATTGTTTGGGATCCCGAATAGATCCAAAAAAGTTTTCTTCTTACTTGATGTGGTCAAGTTTGATTGTTCATGCAGACAGTGCCACACCCTAATAATTCCACTCTTTAGTTGGTATGACTGAAAATATTGAATACACTCATCAACATTTAACGAGGGCTAATTTGGAAACAAACAAGTTTATCATTACTTTTCCCTTCGTTTGCCATACTCAATATTTCCGATCTGTACAAAAAAAACTTAAGAAAATATCCTTCGAATCTGACCAAGAAAAACTTTACTCTCAAATTGTACTCTACAGTTTTTGCTAACTTTCCCTAAACTTTAATTGAACCAGGAGCAAACTTTCAACGTACCTACCGTGTCGAATCGTCGTCAGGATATTTGCGGTATAGCACGAACAAAAAACTAATCAAAAGCCTGAGTTTTTGAACGATTTCGCAGAACTTTTGTGCAAAATCTTTTCTCATTACTAACCAGCACGGTACCGAAAACTTTGGTAGTTATTATCATCAAAAGTTTTGATGATTAGCACAAAACTCCATCAATTCTTTCCCTACGAGTTCAAAGCATAGAATAGGATAGAGTAACTCGTAAAAAAGTTTTAAAAGAAACTTCATGCCGCCTTGATTGACGACTACTACTACTAATATTCGTTTCAAGTACAAAGTTACGAAACCCATCAAGAGCAAAAAGTAATTTGCTTTCATATTTATTACATGCACGTTCACATACATTCCGTTCAAATCTTGCATATTCATCACCCGACGATATGGCTCGGATGGCGAAACTTCACCCATTCCAAACAACGAAACGACGCGAATACAGGTAGTACAGTAGGTATACCGAACGATCCGATCGAGAAGCTCTTGAAAAACTCTAGTGGCTGTACTTTGGACCCGCCGCCGAACCGAGTGGCAGCTGCTGGCTGCTGGTCCCGGCCCGGCGTAGATGATTGCACGGTAGGCGCAATGGCGCAGGTTTCCGTGGCGTGTTTCCACTTGACTACGGCTACGTTGCCAGATTTGCCCCGTGCAGACAACAATTTTCGCTTGATACGGGAATGACTTGTCAAGATAACTCCCAACTCTCGTGCACTTGAACGATTGCCGTCGAATCGCCGCCATCGATGGGCAAGTTGTACACAATTGCTCCAGAAACGCATATTAGGGACAAGAAGTGCATTCTGATGGCATTATTAGGCAGGGCATTGGGTTGATTTGATATTAATCGTGCACTTAATGGAATGGAAATCTGTGAACAATACAATACAATTCAATTGCATTATGTGTTCCCGTATGCATCGTTTTATACGGGTAATTTTTCGTTCGATGTCGTTTGAATGCGGGTAAGGTCGATACAATATTTTAATTCATCACAACCTGGTGAGTTATTTCGATCAAATTTTTCCATGACGTATATAGACAAACACAAAGTAAACATTTGTAAGGATTTTTTCGATGATGCGGTCCGTGTGTAACCACGCTAGTGGCTAAAACTGGATACGACTAATAATGACAGGCTCGTCCAAGTCTAATCCAATAAGCGAATTTTTTGGTAAATAGGATAACATTTCGACCGTCCCCTATAATCAAGTTCAACGCACCTTGTTTGTACAATGTAACATTGTTGGTTTATGCGTGTGGCGTGTCATAAATAAATAACGATGAGCGAAACTTACTGAATGTGTAAAACACGTGACAACTGAAATTAAGTGCAAGTTGAACTATCACAGCTATTAGCATCTCTTTATGTAAAAATCATGTACCTACCCTGAATGAATGTATAATGCAAATCAGAAAAAGTATGTACCCTTAATTATCTCAAAGCGAAAGTGTCTACATAGCATAAATTGAGCGGGCTGTTTCATGCTTTTGGAAAGCATGATTAATGATAATTATGATTTAGCTCTCAGTCGTTGTTGTGAGTAAAAAGTCCACCACAAAAAAAAACAAAAGTTGTGGTGCAGGGATGCTCAAGTCATTATGGCGCACTAAGTTCGGTGGGGATAAAAACAAAGGTAATTTATTTTTTTATCCATTCCATCCACCGACATCAGAAAGAGGACTCCACTTTCTACTCGTTCTTACCACAGAAAAATCTGAACGACCTCGACTAGGATTATGCCACCAAGCAGCTTCCTTGAAGAACAGCGTAAACAGAAATGGTCCCACATTACTTCCTTGTGGGACATATTGTTCCATAAATGTAACGTGAAACCCAAGTTCATGAATCAGAATAAGCTCAATTAGTACGCTCCCTATGTTATTGGGAGATTGGTGCTTTACCATATAGTCTCATTACTTACCTTATGAAAAGGTAAAGGTAAGTTTAAAAAATGGTAACGATATGGAAAATGACATCACAATTCAACAAGAAAGCCAAACAGTTCAAAGGCTGAATGTTTCAGTCCTGAAGGAATGATGAATCCTACTGGTAACGCCTATAGCTCTGCACATCACTGTGATAGGAACAATAATATATCCTTGACTTTTAGCTCTCTGTAAAAAGGTTCGTCTATATATAGGGAACTCAAAAACCGGAAACGCAATTGCATTACTACAAAGCAGTTGCATAGCAGATGCTATAAATTTCCACAATCGAATTCACAAAAATCACACGAATAATACTCCACATGCTGAATATTAGCCATTGCATTCAGGTATACCTCGACAGTATGTACCCTCATTAGTACGTACATTTTGCCTCGATAGTATGTACACTAACTACCAAAAATTTTTAGGTTTGATTTTGTTAACTCCACCAAATTGGGCAAATTTTATGGAAGCTCGCTGGGTTTCAAGGGAACTTTTGCATACAGTAGAGAAATTGTGTGGTACTTGTACGGTAATCAGATCAGTTAGTTTTTTGTTATCAAAGTTCAGTTAATTGACTTAAGATAGTAATGAACTTAAAGAATCACATTTGAAGGTCATATGGAATTTAGGAAATACTTCAAACTTGAGTTGGTAAATGGTTGGGCAATGCGTGGTTCGCCACAGTGGTCCTTAGCCTCTTGTCCAGTAACTCCTATCCCTACCTCCCCCCTTGCCAGCTGTGGTACGAGTAACCATAGGAAAGATCGGATAACCAACCCCGGTGGGACCATCCTCGTATGCAGACAGGGAAAGGGCGCTCCTATTTTCCGAGGGTGAATCCATCCGAGCATCTGTTCCCCATGTTAGGGGCGGCTCAAAACAGCGTCTGTTCTCCATGTTAGGGGCCGGCTGATGTATCGTCCTCGTGTCAGCGTGGAACTCTAAACAGAGCTGACACGATGGTCCTCCGGCGAGGCAGGGGGTTGAGAAGACCCAACATGCCGCCCTGGAAAACTAACCGTTACGAACAATGCAGAAGAAAATACAAATCGGAACAATCGGCAAAGACCTACGCGACGAAATAAAGACTACGATTGGAAACTCGGAACATGGAACTGCAGGTCACTTTGCTTTCCAGCTTTCGACAGGATAATCTACGACGAACTCCAACCACGCAACTTTGAAGTCGTAGCACTGCAGGAACTTTGCTTAACAGGACAAAAAGTATGGAAAAGCGGGCATCAAATGGCTTTCTACCAGAGCTGTAGCACCACCAACGAGCTGGGAACCGGCTTTGTAGTGCTGGGTAGGATACGTCAACGCGTGATTAGATGGACTCCGAACAACGCAAGGATGTGTAAGTCAAAGGCCGTTTCTTCAACTACAGAATCATCAACGTACACTGCCGAACCGACGACGAGAAGGAAGCATTCTATGCGAAGCTGGAGAAGGTGCACGACGGTTGTTCGCAACGGGACGTGAAAATCGTCATCGGTGATATGAACGCTCAGGTAGGACGGGAGGTAATGATTAGACAGGTAATCGGGCCAAACAGCGTAACGAATGACAACGGCCAACGATGCGTGAACTTCGCAGCCTCCCGTGGCATGGTAGTCCGAAGTACCTTCTTTCTCCGCAAAGATATCCACAAAGCCACCTGGAGATCATCTGACCAACGCACCGAAAACCAAATCGATCACGTTCTAATCGATGGGCGATTCTTCTCTGATGTCACCAACGTTCGTACCTACCGCAGTGCGAATATAGATTCGGACCATTACCTAGTTGCAGTATGCATGCGCTCAAAACTCTCGACGGTGTACAACACTCGTCGTAATCCGACGTCAAGGCCCAAAAGCGCGCAACTTCGGGACGCCGAGGTTGCCCAAGACTACGCACAGCGGCTGGAAGCAGCACTATCCACCGAAGAACAGCTGGGCGCAGCTACTCTTGAAGATGGCTGAAGGGAGATCCGTTCCGCCATAGGAAGTACTGCTATAGCGGCACTTGGTACAGCGATTCCGAATCGAGGAAACGACTGGTTCGATGATGAATGTAGGCAGTTAATAGAGGAGAAGAACATAGCACGGGCGAGGATGCCGCAACACGGAACGACACAGAATGTGGAGCGATACAAACAAGCACGGAACAGGCAAATCCGGAGGACCGATCCTCCGGAGAAAGAAGCACCAACAGGAGGAACGAGATCGCTAAGCGATGGAACGACTGTACTGCGTAAACGACACACGGAAGTTCTACGAGAAGCTGAACAGTTCGCGCAAAGGCTACGTTCCGCAAGCCGATATGTGCAGGGACTTAGACGGCAACCTTCTTACGAATGAGTGTGAGGTGATTGAGAGGTGGAAGTAGTACTATGACGAGCACCTCCACAGTAGATGCAGCAGAGGACGAAGGCGGTATGGCAACGGATCTTGGAGCACGCGCAGAAGACGATAGGCTGCCGGCCCCTGATCTACAAGAAGTCAAGGAGGAGATCGGTCGGCTGAAGAACAACAAAGCTGCCGGTGTAGGTCAATTACCCAGCGAGCTATTAAAATACGGTGGTGAAACACTGGCTAGAGCGCTGCACTGGGTAATCGCCAAAATTTGGGAAGAGGAGATTCTTTTGGAGGAGTGGATGGAGGGTGTCGTTTCCCCAATCTATAAAAAGGGTGACAAGTTGGATTGCTGCATTTACCGCGCGATTACACTACTTAGCGCCACCTACAAGGTCCTCTCCCAAATTATTTACCGCCGATTGTCACCATTTGCAAGGGAGTTCGTGGGGCACTACCAAGCGGGATTCATGGGTTCCCGCGCCCCCGAAGATGTTCTAGGGACGACGATGTGAACTTTCCATCCCGAGTTCGGATTAACGGTGACGAAATCGAGAAATTCAGAGACGGGTATTGGGGGGAAATCATGCCTACTTTGGACTCCGGAGGACGCTCCGGTCGAACAAATTTCGCCGCCGTACGAAGCTGATTATCTACAAGACCCTGATTAGACCGGTGGTCCTTTACGGCCACGAGACCGAGACTATGTTCGTGAAGGACCAACACGCCCTTGGAGTTTTCGAACGAAAGGTGTTGCGTACCATGCGTACAGATGGAAGACGGAACGTGGCGCAGGCGAATGAACCATGAGTTACATCAGCTGCTGGAAGAACCATCCATCGCGCATACCGCTAAAATAGAACGTTTGCGGTGGGCTGGACACGTCGTAAGAATGTCGGACGACCCGGTGAAGATGGTTGTTGAGGGCGACCCTCAAGAATCAGGAATCAGAATATGTTGGCTTAAATGACACGTTCCCCGTATGTAGTCGGGGATTTGTGCCTTGCCGTGTGTTTTCATCATTTCCTGAGCGGAAGGAAAGGACAAGGAGGTGTGGGGAAGTAGAATTGGAAGGGTGGGAAAAATAACAGCACAAAACAAAAATAAACAACAAGTAAGTTAAACTCACAAGTAGTTCAACTTGCCTACGAATAAGCCTAAAGCTCTTTACCACATTGGATAAGAAGCTTTAGTAAACTGTCTCTGAGTTTCAGTCGTCCAAACATGGTTTCGTCTGTATAAGAACGGCTGAAGACTCGAAATCGCAATTGCGCTACCGCTGGACAGTTGCATATCAGATGATATGAGGTTCCGTAGTCGGAATCACAAAGATCACATGAAAAAGACTCAGCGCGCTGAATAGTTGCAAATGTGATAATTGAGTTTGCCGGTTAAAGCCCTGGTCAGCATGCCGCAGTGGAGCTTCGAAAAATGTAGGAGATTTTTCGAAACCACTGGGCGTGGTTGTAATTTTGACTGTTCCGTATCATAAGACTGAACATTTTAAAACTAGAATTTACTCTCCCCATCTTGAGCAGGTGCTTTTTTATTTCGATTATAGAGGTTTTAACCTTAAGGTAATTCGCCTCTTCGGGTTAGAAAAATCTCTAACGAAAATTTTCTAACCCTATTTGCGGGGCCGGGACTCAAACCCAGGTGCGCTGCGTACAAGGCAATCGAACTACGCTACGCCAACCGTCTTTGAGCAGGTGCTTTTTTTAGTTTGAAATGCATTCCACGCCATATCTTAAGCGTCACTGAACTCAAAATATTTCTCTCCAGTTCATCTAGTCTGAGTATCTGTGCTGACAGAGTGTATTTTACAAAGTTACTGATTGTAATCGATAAATGCCAAAAGATGGTTGATTAATTGAAGTAATAGATACAATTCATAATCCAGCCCGTCTCCAGTCAATAATGTTGACAGATTGAAATTCATTCGTGAATTGTGTTGCACGTTCTTTAAAGGGGCTATATTTTTAATGTGTCCGTGATCGTGTCCGGTATACAACCCTTTAATTTTTTCCTAATTGCCAATCCAAAATTTCTATGATCTCACAACGAAATTATGAATCGACAATCTTTAATATCAAAATAGTCAAGAAAGTGTGCATGAACTTTGCAGAGATAATTGTCTTTTATTTAAGATAAATAATTTTGATTTGATCATAAAAGTTACAAATAAATTGGAATATCACCAATCTTTTGATATTTGAAAAAATCAGAAAAATATTAGGATGAACTTGCGCTTTATGCCCATTTTTGTTTACGAATAATAGTACTTTTCAATCAGGAACACTCCTTGCAAATATCGTCCTGGAAATGTTTATTTTGTAAGCGCTTGCATATTTCAGAACATTTAACTTGATATTTTTTTCGATTTCGAAAAAAAAATCGTCCAAAACGACTTACTTGGGAGATCCCGATGACAATTTACGGCACAAGTTAGAAGGGAAAATTTAAGTGTATTCTACTACATTGTGGTTATGTCTCCGACATTGCCCACCCATCTTTTCTCCCAAAGTAAACGTACAAATATAGAGCACTTCCGATAAAAAAGAGTAAATATCATGACAAAGATCTATCGGAATTTAGATAGAATAATGACCTTATTTTCACCTTGTTTCTATTATCACCCTACCCAGTTGAAGCCATCTTTATACTACGCTTTGGCTCGAATAGTAAGGCGATAATTGAAACACTCGATTCGAGGTTTCGTTGCACTCCAACAAGAGAATTTTTTTTTAAGAATTATGCCAAAATGTTGATGCTATGTTGTACGCATTCCATCGATTAAAATTTCCTGAAAATTGTCTCACAGCTTTGATCCGTTACTATGATAATTTTGAATTTGTTTTCACCATTTTGTTTTAAAACAACATCGCGCATTTATGGGTTAACGAAATAGTCAGGTACCCTCCCTGGTCCAAAATTAGCACTTTATCCTACCTGATATTAGCGTGACAGTTATTTTAAGGATGTTGAATTTTTTCATCAGCGGTTACAGAAAAATCAAGGTACAACAAAATGTTTGTACATAATTTGAGTAAAATTGGATCATGTTGTAATGTGACCTAGTTGAGTTGAAATTTTTAATAGTATTTTTTTGAATGCTCGAACATTTTTCAAATTTGGCAGAGCTTGAGGTTCGAAAAAATAAAAAAAGCAGGAAATAGTTTAAAAAACAGTAATACTAAAATGTACATTTTCACAAAAGACAACGGCATTGAAAAATTGCTTTTGAAAAATCCGGCAAAAATGTTTACGAAACTTTGCATTAAGTGCTCATTCTCTGCCAAGTTTTTAATTTTTTCGATCATTTAAAAAAATCGAGTTTTCAAATAAAACATTCGAAAAAAGACATGTATAACCCAAATATTGCGCAATGTTGGTTTATACCTCGACTGGTTTTTATGACTGACGAGGATCCATATCGCGAAACAAACTGCCGCATGATATGATACTTCTTGGTGCGTTTTTCACATCAACGTAATAGCCTTAGTCTAATAAATTAATTTGATTCTACTTTACAATCGAGTAAATTTACTGATTACTAAGGATTTACACATTTATAACACGTCATACTAACTTCAAAATAGAACTCAAACTCTCAGCTATTAATTAAATTAAATCATTCAAAGTTTGTGAAAAAACAGAGTGAAGATCATGAAAACATCTCCGATTTTACGATTCAATCATGTTTGTTTGGATCAATTAAGTTGTTTACAGGTTACGATCATAATTCGTGTCCTGTTGTAATATTTGACCTTTACATATCGTCGCTGTTGTGCTATCTTATGACAAATGCCATTTTGGGGCAAACTGAGTTAGATATGCCACATTACTTATCTGAAAAATCTCTACAAGGTGGCGTTTTCAGAATTTTGAAATTCTACTTGGTTACTAAGATATAGCGAGAAACATGCTGAGAAATTGAGTTTTTTGCTTCAAATCACTGTATCTTGGGATTCGCTCCAGATATATTGAAGTTTTAGATATTTTTATATGAAAAAATGTCTGAGGAACACAATAATATAAAAATTTTCGAAATAAAAATAGACGAGTTGCGAGAAAAACACAGTTTAAGTTTTAAACTGGAAATATAGCATATTTGGCAACACCATAACCAAAAGTTTTATAGATTCCCTGATTCATTTCCTTCAAAATGCATCTAACCGATTGTTTATAGACCAAACTAAACCAAAGATATGAATAAAAATTAAAAACTGATGATTTTTTTCTATGAAAAATTTTCCATGCACGATTATGACAGTCATACAAATTTTGTCATCAATACACGTCTATAACACATGTGAGTGCGACTTTTGTTTACATTCATAGTAAAACCTCGCAACATAGTCAACCGATCTTCGTAATATTTGAGAGATTAATACAGAATAGATAGAAGCATCTATTGTCTTCTTTGGACTGTTTATTCTTATATAAGTTTCAAGATATTCAATCTCAAACTTTAAAAATCGTTTTTCTCGAAATGTGCTAAATAGCGCTTGTCATAAGATAGCACAACAGCGACGATATACGATCAAACTTTATTTCGCTAAGTCTATTACATTTTAATGTTAATTCAGGCGTTAGCCAATAGTGAGATGGCCTTTTATGGCAGTATAGATGAATAATAAGTCTCATAATTGACTGGGTGTGGACGGGAAATACATAGCAAAACCTTTCGTTTGGAACGAAAAAGCACCTAAACCACTCAACTTTCCTTCCGAGCTTTCAATTCCATTTTCAAAAAAAAAACTCATACCGAAAGAGAATATTAAAACCAACATAAGCGCGTGATCATAATCGTGAAAGTGACGACCGCCATGTCAGTTCTTTCCGAAACACATATCACACAAAAGACAGAAGCATTCTCCATAAAAGAAGGTAGGTACTACCCAAGACCAACTCTCCCGGCTGCCAGCGTCTGTGCACTATCTTTCTCAAGGGAGGGCAAAGCATTCAGCTGCATGGAGGATGGAATATAAATAAATAACGAGGCGAAATAATAATAAAAAGTGACAGCCCCCGGAGATTGAAAACGGACCGCGAGCGCATTACACTTAAAACGCGCCATTGATAGCACACTGTTGCCAAATTTCGCACCCCATTCGCCATCGGTTCTCGGAAACCGGGGAGGGAGTCGAATTTCGAACATCAAAGAAAAGGAAGAAATGTGGTCCTTTGTTCTTACTATGTAGGGTGATGAGCCTATTTGCGCCATGTTTCTATTATCACCCTACCCATTTGAAGCCGTTGGTTAGAGCAGTGTCTGCCATCTTTGTTCAACGCATTGAGTCAAATGGTAGCGCAACAATAGGGGCACTCGATTCGAGTTTTCATTGTGCTCAAACACGATAATTTTACTGTTTTCAACGCATTTGTGTTATTATATTGGTTCTTAACAACGAAGCAAAGCGGTTGATGTCAATTTTTACGCATTCCATTCATTGTAAGGAAAGAAATTACCGAATTAGTGAGGCAGCTTGCTTAGTATGGTGAAAATAGGCTCATCACCCTATATTTTAAAAGCAAACATAGCTCGCTGGGAGGGGTTTTACGACCGGATAGCAATTCAACTAAAGTTAATATTTACTCATGCATTCATACGTGTGCTTACCATATAGTCAAAAGTTTTTAAAATACGCATTACTTTTATCCATCGCATCAGCATGTGCCGAAAGTGATTAAACACCAGTCAAACTGAAAATGGATTTCAAATTAATCCCCTCTAGATGATGCAAGATAGCGTGTCCCATGTGGTGAATGGTATTTTGAAAGGTTTTTGTATTGTGTATTTTAGTTCATGTTTACACTGTTGCCGAAGCTTTCCACTCACTGTTTGTTCGAACATTGGCACTGTGTGGGCCGACCAAAAACGGCAACAGTGTGCCATTAAGGTTAAAGCGGATTTTCTCGAACAGTCACGTACAGTATTTTTATGTGCCATTTATGGCTTCCTGCTGGGGTTTTGTGAAGCGTCGGACGAAAGAGAATTGGTAATAAAAGTGAAGTGCTGCGGGATTTGGTAGCTATCGGAGGAAAGCCCGACCCCTCGCAGCGTAACTTGTCTCATCGGGGGTCACGAAAATGTAATATCTTAAGCCTCGGTGGAATCCGAATTTAAATGTCATGCCGCATCACGACACGGTTGTTGAAAATGAGTATTGCGATTAACGATGCGTTTCAAATTCAACAAAGGATCTTCTTTACGGTTATTATTATTATTGTTACTGTTCGTCTAGAACTGATATTATGTAAATCAAATGCAATTTTCCGCATGTTCTGGCATATACCGCACGTGCATCCGGTTGATGATCCGGTACATCATAGCAGACGACCAGTGGGTATCCGTATCATGCCGTGTACCAAGTGAGCACGGACCGTTAAGATTTCCAAGAATAAAGCATGGCCAAAAATAAATAATGCGAAAAAGCATTGAACATGGAAACGCAGAGAAGGAAACAGCACGAATGTTCGTTTCAACTGAACATCCGTCCGGTCGTTGGGGCGGACAGCCGGTCCATCCGTGCCGTCCGTCTCGCCTATCCACTTTTTGGTTCATTACCATCAATAGCCAACCCACTGTGGCAGTCAGCAATAGCAGCAGGCCATGACGACCGGCGTCGGCATGCACTGTTGCCGTATTTACTAAATTCCCTACAAAGATTCCGATCGTATTCGTTTTCAGTCTCTTTTTCATGCTCCGCTAGTTTTAACTACCAGCACATCCGTCGTTCCGAACCGTGACTCGAATGACTTCAAACATTGAGGTTAACAAATTCAAATTGTTATTAATGGCCGTTGGCGTGAAGCGTACTGAAACCCGATCCCCGACGGCAAATGCGACAACGTTGCCGCATTTCACAGCACATTCAGATGCTTGCTTTTATCTGATTTCACTTCTTGTTCAACAGAAAGCTTTCGGGCATTATTATGCAGCAGCAGCAGCAGCAGCAGCAGTAGTAGCATCAGTACCACCCCATCACCAAACACGCAGCGTGAGCAGGGGTAATATAATGTTGATTGGGTGTTGTTATCGGTTTTATTCGAATATCCCATCAACGTTGTTTGGGTTGTTTTATCTCGCTGTGTGCTGCATTAATTGTATACAATGTGTGTCCGCCCGTAGTGCTACCCACGCGAACTGCAAAGCTGCTTTCGTGAAAGGTCGTTAGGGTGGTGCCCCGACATGACAATGTAAACGAATGCGATATCATTGGATCGCTGATCGCTTAATCTGCGTTTGGTTTGTAGAAAAACTAGGGAATTTTTTCAATTTATCAAAATAATATTCTCGCGTCAAACTACACGGAAGTCATCGAATAAACACGCAAGCGAACACCTTATACACATTCCAAAAAATAGCATTCAATGTTTGTTAGTGACGCCATCCACCAATCTATAGTAGATTATGTTTGAATATATTTGTGACAAAATTTTTTGACTAAAAGCCTATGGCGTTCAGTGGTTCAAAACGCAAATTTAGGAAGTACACTCAAAACTTGATTCCATCGATTTGCTGTATTTGTACAAAGCAAAGGTTAAGTTGCTGGGGTGTCCTTTATTTTTTACTAAATTCTCATATTTGACTTTTGAGCATCTAAATAGTTTCTTCCTTTGGTAAAAAACGAAAGATTAAAACGACTATCGGTTTTACCCGCAGCATTCAGAAGATTTTACCTTTGTATAAGGCTCTGGAAGCACTAATTTGCAATGAAATTAATTTTTTGAAGTTCTGACAAAATTATTTTCTTGACTTTGTGGTTTTTCACAAAAACCTAATGTGTCCTTACCCATACTTCCCCTATTGTAGAGGTTTTCGTTCTAGTTTTAGAAATAAATTGTTGTTTTTTCACTGCCTTTTAAAAGTATATACCGTAAACCAGAGCGACTTTAAATAACACATTCCAAACGAGTTCTTATTTTAATTTAAAGTCAGATGTGCCAAATTTATTTTTAGGAGCTTGCTTATTTTAAAAACATGTTTTGTGAAACTAGCTCGCAATTATTTCAATTTATTTCAAGCTTACATTCGCAATATTTGTTCATATTCAATACACCAACGTGTTAAAATAATCTTTATTAATTGATAAACCGCTTAAATAAAAGAAATTAAGCAGTTAAATTTTTTCCAGATCCTTTTATTTGAGCTGGACTCGAATTATACAAATTTTGGTTCAAACAAACATTTGAATGAAAAACACTGACATCAAGAACATTAAGTTGGTGAACATACATGTGATCAATGTCACCCCGAAATACGAAAACGGACCTCAAATTTTAATCATTTTTGGAAAAATAATAGTAGATGAAAATTCAGGTACAACCATCCAATCTTGTTCTCCATACATCAGTACATGGTTTAAAAATATTTAACTTGAAAAAAAATGTCTTAAGTCCAAAAGTAAGTCGGTTGTCACGGTAAAGATGGACATGTCTGTCTATATTAGGACACATGCTAGTAAGCTCGGGTGATTCGTAGTCATGCTGCCTAAACTCGACCCTCATTAGCAGAAGACAAAAATTAAGCCCGCCACTTCTAGTTTTCCGATCTGTTTACTTCACATCCTTGCTCTCACTTGAGTACTATGGCTCTAATTTTCATAGCTTTCCCTACCCAGTAATCTCTAGCTAATTGAATGTCGTTAAAATGTAACAAATAAAATGTGACTAACATAGTCGAAATAAAAAAAGAAAAAAGTCTAAAAATGTATAATGATTACTTCCAATAGTCATCTCGGATCAATGTCACCCCGGTTTATGGTAGTCAAAGTATCATCCAAATTAGCAAATGAGTATCTAATAGAACATGATTTCATAGGAATGATAGATTTGGTATGCACTAGCAGTAGCTCTATATTCAAAATTTGGCTTAAGATATATTTTACTAACTGAATGCTTTCTTTTTTTAAAAAATTACACTTTTTCAAAAAATATTCAAATTATCACAAAAGACATTGACAAGATAAAATATTAATTGTTTTATGTTTGAATATTGAGGGATTTCCCGAGAATCTGGCCGACCGCAAAATATGACCTTCACCGAATCGAAAGAAACTTTGCAATTGTGTACTGTTTATGAATCTCCATGATTTTCTCTGGCAGTCGCAATATTTTAATACAAGAGCAACTTTTCAGAAGGGAGTAGGCGTTTCTGCGTGCATCACTATAAAAAAATATTTGTTCGAGAACTGTATTTTAAACAGCAAAATTATCTAAGAAAGAATTACAGGGGATGAATACTTCTACACAAAAAATATGTCATCTTTCAAAAAAAAAGCAAAATTTTATGTTAAAAATTTAATTTGCAAAAAAAACATTTTTTAATATTTTTATATTCTGTTATCAAAAACCTAAAGAAAAAAGAAAATTTTTACAAAAGTGATTGAATGATGGAAAACTTATTGGTAAAAAAAGTAATTCTAACGATAGCTTTATACATGTTATTAAATTTCATTCTAATACTATGTTCACACTACAGAGTTAAAACACGTTATAATAATTAGCAACAAGAAAAATGTCATCAAGATAGCGTTAAAACACGTTTTAACTTGTAGTGTGAACGTAGTATAATACTACATTCACACTACGAGTTAAAACGTGTTTTAACGCTATCTTGATGACATTTTTCTTGTCGCTAATTAATATAACGTGTTTTAACTCTATAGTATGAACGTAGTATAATTGACATACAAAACTATGATTTTATTACAGAATATGATTCTAAGGATCATTAATATGATTCTAAGTATCCATTAAACAAAAATCTTCCAAAATGTGATAGTTGTCGAGATATTTGGAATTTTTCTCCAACAAAAACAATTAATTCGTGAAATTATGCCCTTTCTAAAAGTTGGGTTTCCTCTTCAAAAATTTCAATAATCTTATGTTTACGTTAAGACGTAAGAGAAACTTTTTCAGTGTATTTGAATCATGGAGAAACGTTCAATAAAAATGTTTCTCCATTATCCAAATCCACTAAAAAGTTTATTCTACGCCTTTAAAACAATAAAAATAAGATTGTTGACATTTTATGATGGGGAAACGCGAATAACTTTTAAAAAGGACATAATCACACGAATTAATTGTTTTTGCTGGAGCAAAATTCCAAATATTTCGACAACCATCGTATTTTGGAAGATTTTTGTTAAATGCATTTTGATTTAAAATGATACTTTAAATCATAATATGTAACAAAGTTATAGTTTTGTATGTCAATTAGTAGGGGAACTGGGCCAATTCGGACCTAATAAGAGTTTATGAGCTATAGAACTGGAACGTGTCAACCGATTCACAAATAAATATTTTTTCTTAAAAGCCTGATGAATCGCGCACATTTTTTTCTAAGGCGACTTTCTCTGAACTTTTACCGTATTGTGTATAAACGGTTCTGTGCAAAAGTGCATGAAAGGTCCGAATTACTCTACCCCTGTTCCAATTCGGACCAGCCACTTCTTATCGATTTTTTCCAATAGGAATGAGTTCCTATTTTGGCCTAAGTTATTCCTATTTGATTTTCACTAAATTTTGAATTGTTAAATGAAAAGTTCTCTTTAATATATAAAACCTTGTAGTAAATCTTCAATAAAAAGTAAGAGATGGGCAAAATTACATTAAAATAGGTTAAGAACTAGAACGTCGAAATCTGTCAACCGATTTGCGAAAACTTATGTTTTCCTGAAAACTCGACTGACTATGCACACTTTCCTCTCAAACGATTTTTCGCGATCGCGTATCAGATCGTATATACGGCAAAAGGTCTGAATTGAATCAACCCATATTCTATTATTCATATACCGATCAAACGAAAATAATCTTGCCCAAAACAAGATATTATCCGGCAGATCTAAAATTACGACAATGCGCTTGATTTAATAGTTGTTTTTGCCAACAAAAATCTTGTTTTTCGGCTTACACATTTTATAAAAAAGTGTTCCGAAACAACATTCGCCACTGGCGCACGCACACGAAAACTGTAAACCGCAGAATTTTGTAAGAAAGAACAGAGCTACATGACAGCCATGAAAATGATATATACGCTTTTCAAAATATTACCACGGCTGAAAAACAGCTGGAGGTCCGAATTAACCAGCGGTCCGAATTGGCCCACTTTCCGCTATGAAATTTGAAAACATGTATAAAATTATCGTTAGAAAAACTTCTTTATAAGTTCTTCATCATGCAATCACATTTAAAATGTTTTTTTTTCTCTAGGTTTCCGTTGACAAAATGTGAAAAAGTTTACAAAATATTTTTTTTGCAGTTTAATTTTTTTAACATAATTTTTTGTTTTTGGACAAAAAGGCGCAACATTTTTTCAGTGTATACAGCTTTTGCGTAGAAGTATTCATTCTCTTTAATTGATTTTCAGATAGTTTTGATGTATAAAATACGGCAATCGAAATTCTTTTTTTTCCGAAAATGGTGCATGTAAAAACATTCACGACCTTTTAAAAAAATGTTCTTGAGTCAAAATAATCTTACTATGGAAAATGTTTAGCCTTCCATGCCAATGAAACGTGTAACGATTCATTGAAATCTAAGATGGTCGGTCACGATTTCAAAGATTTTCGGACGAATCCACATGGAATTCTTCTATTGTGCATTAGAGTGGTCAAAATAAGTTTTTCGTACTATAATGCCCCATATTTTTGGACGAATCTCCGTGAAATTCCTCTGTTTTATGCATTAGAGTGGTCAAAATTTTTCGCGCGTCAATGCCCCAACCGGGTTTTGAAAGTATAAGCCAAACCAAGAAAGTTTAGCTTTTTCTTTCATTAGAACTCCAACCGGAATTTGAGATTTTCACAGTTCTTTTCCGAATTAACAATGTTTTATTTCGGTAAAATTTATAGGACAAAGTTGTAATTAAGTATCATTTATTTGAACCCTTTTCAAGTTAATTTAGTTTGTAATAAACAACAGAATGGTTAAAAATTCCCAAAAATGGCCATTTTTAGCAATTTTAGAATTTCATATCAATAGCCATGGACATGCATAATAAATATTCATAGTAGAGGTCAATCAATCATGGATTCTTAAATACACAAAAAATAGTAATTTTCAGCCAAATTTTTCCATCGCTATATCTTCACTGTTGGTAAATTTTAAACGTAATTTAGTGAAAAAACATGAAATACTCAGTTTTAAGCCAAATAACAGGTAAATGGCGAATTTTTCCGCAAGAAATATATAGGTGCAATATGACAACCATATCACAAGTGCATTTATTATGAATAAATTACCGAATTCGCTTTATTTAGCTTTAAATTGAGTTATTTCATGTGTTCTCACTAAATTTTGATCGCGAGAATATAAAGCTGATTTTTTTTTCTCAAAATTGAGAAGTCATTGAGGAAGTCACTCCAATGTTCCTTTATGATGCATATCGATGGATATTGATGTGAAATTCATGTTTTTTATGCAAATTGACCATTGTTTTGTTTATTACAAACTAAGTTAGCATGAAAAAGGTTTAAACAAATTATACCCAATGCAATCGTTACTTTTTCGACATATTTTACCAAAATGAAACATTGTTAATTGGGTGAAACCGTGAAAATTGCAATATTTTCAAGTTACTTGTGCCAGCGGTTCCGGTTGGAATTTTCATGAAAGAGACTGCCTTAAATTCGTGATCCATATTATATATTTTTAACAAATCCGGTTGGGACATAATCAAACGAAAAACTTTTTTTTGGACCACACTATTGTGCATCAATGTAATAAGAAGATCAAGAAAGGAATCACACGGATGTGCCGTGCCGCTCTGACGTCATTTGTTTTGGTGCTGAAATTTGTATCAGTTGTACAACATTAAACGCGCATAAAAGTAATAAGACGTATTCCCACAAATTTGACTACATTCCTTGCATTGTAGAACGGCTGGTTATTTTTTTTATTATTGACCACAATCAATTTTTAATAATCCTCCTTCGTAATATATGAATAAGATGAAAAATATAAAATAAAATATAAAACCCCGTACAACACTTCGGAATAAAATTTCGGTTAATTAATACCATTCAACACTCCATGAACATATTTGGTCGAATAGGTTGACTAAATCGTGTTTTAACTTTATAACCTTTGCGATAACTTAAATGATTCATTTGATTAAATAAAATTATTTTTCATTGCATGTCGATATATCTTTTCAAAAATTGATCCATCGGATAAATCGTCTGAAGAACACAGAGTGTTAAAAAGTACGTAAAGGGTGTTACGATCAACAATTTGTCAATTTCAACTCGACGCTTTTTATTTAACCGTACATTCCAGCTTTCCAATGGTTTGTATTTTGATTCAATCGGTGTCGGCCCTTTAGACCGAAAGCCGTTAGGCCGAATAGCTCATAAGACAAATAGCCATTAGACCTAATGGCCCATTAGCCCTAATGACACATGCGGCTTAATGACCCATACTACCTAGCGACCGATATGGCCTAATGACCCATACCGCCAAATCGCCCATACGGCCTAATCACACATACGGCCTAATCACACATACGGCCTAATCACACATACGACCTAATCACACATACGGCCTAATGACCCATAAGGCCTCATGACCCATACAACCTAATGACCTATACGGCCTAATGACACATACAACCAAATCGCCCATACGGCCTAATCACACATACGGCCTAATGACCCATACGGCCTAATGACCCATACGGCCTAATGACCCATACGGCCTAATGACCCATACAGCCTTTTGATCTATACAGCCTAATCAGTGATTAGTAATCACCCATAAGGCCTAATGCCGTTTCGGTCGAATACCGAACCACTGCGCACTCTACTGATTAGTGGTCGAAGTGTCAAAATTTCCCCTGACAGAAAAAGTTGCTAATAAATGGGCTCTCTAAAGAATGCAATATAGTTGCCGTGTTTCCCTACAACATTCAATGATAGATCTGGCTCTTGTAAAGGATTAACACGGCACCACAAAAAAACATTGACTGAACTTTGCAAGTGGCCTAATAAAGGTTGTTAGTCTAGTCCAATGCAACACCAAACCACGTAAACCAGTTTAATATACCTTCAAAATCTAGAATTTTGCAAAAAAAAATGTATGGAACCTTCGACACAAAAAAGTTAACTATGTTAACTATGTTCAACCGATTTTAATTTTTAAACAATTCTGGAAAGAAGAAAAAGGGACATTTCCAACGGTATGCTACGTTGTTTTATAAAAAAATATTGCGCGTTTTTGGAACAATTTGAAATTAGCCATTTTTACGATTTTTCATGAAAAATATTCGAATGGTTCTACATTTCTCCAAAAGAATGTACTTGTCTAAAAGATAATTCAAAGGAACATTTAATACCGCGTCTAACAACATGTTAATCATAATAAATGGTATTGAAAATTGTCATTTTATATGATTTTCCATGAAAAGAATTCGAATGGTTCATCATTTTTCCAAGGGTATATAGGTACTTGTTCTAATGATAATTCGAAAGAACATTTAGTACCGCGTCCAACGACATTAATCATAAAAATTGGTCGAAAATGGTGGAGTTAAATGGTTTTTTGCTATGAATCAGACAATTTCTACTAAATTATTCCGGCAATAAATTGAATGAGACGAAATCGAAATACACCCATGACTTTATTAACCCTTAAAGGCGCAAATCAATATTTTCAGAATTTTGTAAAAATTGTCTCACAACTATATCACGTTAATGCGATAATTTTTAGACGATTTCCCGGATGTTGTTTTAAAACAACATTGCGCATTTAAGGGTTAAGTTAGGATTTCTGCCCTTCACGCGAAAAGAGTGGTTTCACAAAAAATGTGAAAAAACGTGGCAAAAATTTTGGTGTTAACCCAATTTTTTTCCTTTGGTGAAATATAGCATAGTGCTTTCGCATTGACCTGCTAAACCAAGACAAGTTTCGGTTTCGCTGTGCCTCATCGGCATAACAGAGCTTCTGTTAAAACGTGACATCACGTTTGACCAGTCGTTTGATTTGAAACACCAATTGTGTTTCCGTTCTGGGATTTGGCGTCGAGCCGGCACTAAAGCATTCCGGCAATAAGTTAAGAGTCGGTATCTGATGAGACGAAGTCGAAACGCACTCATGACTCTATATATGTTTTCCTTGCTATAGATTAAGATTTTGAGGGTAAACGACATTTTTCAAACATTTTTTGTGTTGCATTTGATGAGACCTACAACATATAGAAGGTCACTTAAAAAGTTCAACATTACTCTAGCGCCGTGTAATAAATCAAACTTTAAACTCTCGATCCAGCGCACCGCATCCGCAGAACCACCCTCGATTATTCGCGGTAGGTAACCAAAAACAAAATCACCGATAATAATTTACAATCACCGTGTTTTTGTGTGTTTTCACATTTTCTATTGGCAGCCGCAGCCATTGCCGCATTCACATGTCATGCAAGCTAGACAGCCGTGAGACAGAGACAGTCCTACTGCATGCGCTGTTGCCACTATGCGAAAATTGCAAGGGACGATCAAGTAATCATTTTTATTTAATCATACCCTCCCGGCCCAGAGTGCGCGGCGTTACTGATCACCACAGACCCACCCACCCAGGAACGCCACCACCCGTCGCATCACACCGGATGGAACCGCAGAAAATTTAGCTCTTGAGCGGTGCACCACGTTGCCAAGTGATTGAACCTTGAGCTAAATTGATGGAACTTTTTTTTTCTCTTTATTTTTTGCTACCGCTTTTGTGATTGCTTTTTCTTGTAGGGTGAACCTCTTTTAAGTTTGAGCAATTTTCCCTCCCTGACATGGTGACTAAAGATTTTTCTCCGGACTGGCAGGTCTCGGTTAGACGGATCTTCATCATCACTACTAATTATTTACAGTCCGACAGTGAACGCCGGCTTTGTCTTCTCCGTGAGGCCGCCGCACAGGCGTCACTGAAGATCAAGAACGAAAGAAGGCGTGAATAAGCAAGTGTGACAGATATGCGAAACATTTCATATGCGAGGATTCGTGGGTAAGCTATAAATGAATTATATATAAATATATTCCTTACAAGACACGCCATATAGAGAATATTCACTAAAAGAATTTAAGCGGCTCAGTGCTGTGTCAACTAAGCAAAGATTAATAACAATCATTCAACATTAACAGATAGGAAATAAAGCTTTAGGCATAGTGTACCTACGTAAGAAAAGTCTAGCAGAGATTATTTAAGGGATTTGACAGCTAGACAGATGCTAGGATTTATTTACATATTTATGAATCTTTCCACTCATACCCATCTGTAAGAGTAGTTTTTTTTTCTTTCTTTCTTTCTAACTAAAAGACATCGTCTGTCCCTCTCTGTAGACGAAAAGCATTTACATGTCAAACATCAAGAAAAGTGAAACGCTTTTGACACATGTCTGCCATACTGGGTGCTGCCAGCTTAACACTGAACGAAGGGCGGATGAACTGACTTTGAAATTAAAATCCAAGCACCTGAATCGGTAGGCGGGGTAATGTAAATTTTGACGACATGACAGATGCATACTATCTAGACCTACCCGGAGAACCATGTAAATTTCGGAAACTGATCATTGCGGATTTTACCTTTTGTTCGTACGACCAGATCGGAACACATACCTCCTGTCATTGAGAAGGATAGGTATTAATCCATATAATGCGAATCTCATGTCTGCTTAAATCAAATCTTACATTGATTTGGATGATGAATAAAGCAATGTTTATTCTTTATTTTTGTATTGAAGTAGGATAAGCGAGCTATGTTTTGGTTTGAAAATTTTAGTTCCACCTGTGACCAGGGCGCCAACACAAACTTTTCAACGGAGACAAAATGAATATCATGATGTTCGGGAGAATTACTGAAAAATGCCTGTTCTACAACTTTGTAGAAAATATCTAATCCCTATCTCTCTCCGTTGAAAAGTTAGTGTTAGCGCGCTCTATGCGGTCACAAGTAGAACTGTAATAACCAAAACATAACTCGTATCATGTACTACAATTCTTCTGAACATACTATTCAGCTAAATCTAACCATGAACTCACAAAAATGTATAGTTGGTGGGAATCGAGTACCGATACACAACCATGCACTGCTAGGCCTCATACAAAACTGACTCAGGCATCACTTCGTTAAAAGTTTAATAACTTCTTTTAACAAAGTCGGATTGACTAGCAGTCTTCGACAAAGTCGTAGACAATTAAATTATCTTTCTTATTTTCACTTACAGTGATAATTCGATGCATACAGTGCCACCTAGCGGCGAAAATGCGCGATAGTGGGTTTTCTCCATGTAAATTGTCGAAAAATCGTATACAAAATTCAGGCACGTTGGTCCGGTTGCTAGACTTGTCCGATTTGCTTCAAATTTGGAGCAAGTGGGACTAAGATTCGACTCAGGGTTGGGCCGATAGGGATCATTTTTTTCTTATCACTCTAGTGCTCAGTGAGTAAATAATGATTACCAACTACCGATTCGAGTCCCTGTATAGCCGGTAGCAATTTTTTTAATGACGCTATGTTAATGTAATTTTCATATCGCATGGAGCATTCCGTTTATTTGATGAATGCTTTTTGTTACAGCAAATTCAATAGAAATTTAAAAGTTTGTTTCAAACTGTGAAGTATTTAACAAGTAATTCCCAGAATGCACTATACCGAGTTCATTAAATACATACAGCATAGCTTTATTAGTCATTCGATTATCCATAACTTGTCCTTCATATTCCTCATAGTCCCAGCCATCGGTAGTTCATCTATAGTCCCTGTTATATACCTGTAAGAAAAAAATAAAAATGAAGTTAACGAATGGAAAATAGGACATCCGAATTGTTATATTTTTTAAACAAAAATCAACGTTAAAATCAAATCTCCGTTCCATTATTATAAAATCGATTTCAGTTGCCTCCATATGAAGATCGCTGCACGCGAAATAGGGGAATTTTTCTGTAACTAGTTTTCATCTGCTTACAGACAACATAAATTCCCCTGCGCTATTAGCTAAACTTGATTTCAACGGTCCGATCTTTCCGGAGAATTGTTTTTTTCAACGCCCAATTCATCGTACGCAATACCGCTAGGATAATCCCTATTTGCTGTCAGCTACTACTGTTGAAGGTGGTAGCAAATACAAATTTGTATTTGTATTTGGTGGTAGGTTTGAGTTAAATCTATCATAACTTGTAGTAGTGGGTTATACGCAAAACTAAATTACCAACAATCGCCAAATATTTTTTTATTGGTTCATCACACTAAAAAAATGCGACAATAAAACAGTTATCTTTGCAATTTGCTCGACTAATAATTGAAAAAAATAATTTTCTTTGAATTGTAAGCTCCCTTACACCTATAGTTGATCTAATGTTTCTATAGTTGCATGTCTCATAATAAATCGATGGGATTTGCGACAATTGGAACCGAAATTAACAATTTCACCACTAATGGTACATGTGTTCCTGTAGTGGTATAAGCGGTTTTAAATACATGAATTGGTTAATAAACAATTTGTATATTTTATCTAGTAACATCGCCTATTCGTCGATTTTCTTACAAAAATTTTCCCTAACCTTCAGGAAGTCGCGCTAGTACACTGAGTGAACGCTGCTCTGAAAATCTAGCGAAATCGTCCAGAGAGTTAAGTGTACGACTATTGGTACATCAACCCTACGCAAAAATGGTACTGTCATTCAAACAAGCACGTTCTGAGCACAAATCCGTCTCGCACCACACAAAGCAAAACACAAAAGCTTTTGTTTTATTCTCGCATCACTAACAATAACAGCAGCGGTAGTAATGAGCGTATCTCAAGAGAAATGTTCTACACTGAGAAAACAATATCGTTGCGGTTGATTTGCTCAGCCATATTAGCAGTAATGGAAAACCAGCATGAAGCTAAACGTGCTCCCAAAACGAACCCGACAAGAAACACTTACGTTAATGCACGAATCCCTTGCTTAACCCCGTAATTCTCCTATTGTTTATAAACAACAATTCGAATAGCGCTAACTTCTGATTTAGGCAAGATAAGCACATAAAAATATATAAGGCTTTTAGCTTGAACCTTTCATTGGAACACTATCAGGCTCAAGTATTACCGGTAGAACTGATGTTATTGCAATAAGTCTTATTCGATTCCACTGAAGCAGTGCTACTAGGGACAGCTTCATTCAACGGTGAAAAATAAAATTTTAATATATTTTTGTTCTGAAATAATTAGCTAATAACTAATGAAACAAATCAATACAGACTTTTTTTTACTACAGCCAGGGTTCCTCCTGTGAAAGAAAACATCAATCCACAATGTATTTTAACAGCTATAACTATTAACAGCTATAACTTTTAACATAGGCAAGATTTCTTCACAAAAGCAAGGCAGCCTAATAACTTGGACTTTTGCCTTTCATTTGAGTACTAACAGTAATAATTAGCATCCGTAGAACTAAAGTTCTTCTAATTGGATTCCGCTAGAGAGTGCTGCCAGGTACAGTTTCGGTGAATAATGAAATATTGATATATATTCGTTGTCTAGGAATATGATTGAATACCGATAAAATCTATCAATTTAGATTGTCTTCGGCTACCTTTTCCAAACACCGGATGTCATATGGCCTCTATACTGGGTTTGTCAGGAATGGACGCTTCTAGTTCAAAGTATCTTCGATTATACATAACTGTAAGCACTTTGCCACTAATTTCACTTAAGGAATACGTTCGAATAGCGCAAGGGTTAACAAAAACGGTTATTGATCAACTGGAACGAGTCAAAAGAAGCTATAAAATTGAATTCTAAAATTGCACGAAACCTTTGATCGCTTCTTTCCCTAGCAAAGACAAACTGGCAGTGTTTTTAGCTTCTTCAAAACGGTTAATCCTTTCATGTAATGTATAGAGACCATGTATACCTCTGCATCTCCGCGTTTGCTAGGGGAAGGAGTTTTTGTTGATGAGATGGAGTAAAGAGACACAAATATGAATTCACCTTGATAAGTGATACGATTTATTCAACACGCAGAAGTGTTTGTTGTTTATTGCTCTGGGCAGCCTTCTGCCAAGAGTTTATGATAGATTTATCGTTTGTTGATTCAGAAATTCTCAGCTTATAAAAATTACATTATTCCTCGTTTCTTTATTCCGACTAAACATGTGTTGTTTTCTTTCTCGACGATTGAATGAGATACCAACTTTTATATTAATATTCGCCCACGATGTTATGATAGCTTGAGTTTATAAAATAAGCACTATTTATGTATTTGAAAAGACCGACCGCGCGCAGTTTATTATGCTATGTACTACAAATAGAAACAAGATTGGAGACAAAAAAATGAAAAGAAATCGATTTTCTAATTTAATACAGTAATGTTCTAAAGCTGAAAAATGCGAAAGTTACAAGAAATAAAGAAGAATGTACATGCGCTATTCAAAATGACATGTTATTGAGCATATTGAAGTAATAAACACAATAAAAAAAATAATAATAAAATGAACATGATTTAATGAACTAACAGCAATCCAATAGTTTTTACAATGATGATGTGTTAAAGCCACCATCAGTGCAAGGACTACGCCAATGGCTGCAGTTGCTTTTAACATGGTAACAAACCAATAGATATGGCAATAAAACGCTATTATCACTGCCGCAAATTGGTAATTGTTCATCAATTCCCCTCATGAATTGACAATTTGCATGCGTCATACATGATTCTACAGCCAGTAATTGCACTCAGGCAATACCATGCGTATTTCCCACTCACATTGAATGCCGTATGGATTAGTTCCCTAGTTGGTTTGATAAACTCTCAACAACAACAAAATTAATTGCTCAGTTCAAAGAAATGTCAGCTTGATATACGTATTCCCTTATAATGCCTTCAAAGCTACTGCTCGTTTGCAAGAATCCCGATAACGTGCTTGTCGGCCAAGCAATGGAAAATATTGGCGAACAATGTAATAAGAAACTACTAGATATTTATTACAAAGAAAAATCCGACAGTAGTCATTGGGGTGTGGTTCGATTGAATATGAAACAAATACTCAAATACTCGATAAAACCCAAAAGGAAATAGAAAAATATTACATAGACATTAAATTACATACATCTCGAAGTAATACACCAAGAAATCAAATTAAACACACAGGAGAAACGTCTCAAAAAATACCAAATACAGGCAATAGATGCGATGCAATATTTTTCAAAAACTTTAGAAAATTTACATCAACAAACCTGCTTACAAAGATCGAGTGCTCAAATAGATAGTAGTTCTGGCGGATCTGAAATCTTTGAATCTTCTCGTATTGGAGCTACCAGTAAAGAACAAGTTAATAGTTCTGTCCCTTGATCTCACAACATCTCTCAATCGAAATCGCAAAACAAGACACTCTAGTTCGTTTGGCATCTGTAACACACGTCAAACTCGTCCTGTATGATTTATGATAAGATGTAACAATAATTATCCGGCTTTCGTGATTGTTAATTAACAAAATTGTAAGTTCTGACATATTGCTCGTGAACAAATTCACGAAACTCGGAATATTTTCATGGATCCATTGATGCCTCGTGAACTGGTTCGTGATTCAGGGTAAACTGATCACGATTCGCCATTCATGCTCGTCAACCCCAGATTTTGTCAGTTTTTTTAACCCGATTCGTCAGCCTCATATGAAAATCTATTTGATGGGCTCTAGCAGACAAACCAAGTCAAATTGGAGTAAATATTTTCTTGAGCATATTTTGCTTATCTTAGAGATGCAAAATATGCAATAATAGATTTTTTTAAAATTCGCTCTGTAAGACCCCCTTAGGGGAAATTTATACCAAATAATCAGAAACGGTTATGAGGCTGTGTCTAGGGCCTAAAGAAAAATAGTTTGTCGATTTAATAAAAAAGGAGATAAAATGCGTCCCGCTTTTGTCAATGTCCCCGTTTTACCCAGCGGCTGCTAAAAACGGGTCTGCACTATGTATGCAACATAAATTTTGCGCATGGTATTAATATTTTATCACGAACAAGTCCTCAGAACACAGAATATCATTGATAGATTCATAAACTGGTTCATGATTTCTAGTATGTTAGTTACGAAAATTGTGGATTAAATCATAAAATCAAAAAATGTTTCATATTTTTATGACAGCTAATGAAATTTTAAATTTTGTGCATGGTTTTAATGCTATAGAGAAAAAATAAATCTCCACCCAAAATTTTCTCCACTAAGGAGAAATATAGCATAATGCATATTGCATTGGCTTATTAAGCAAAAGCAAGTTTCATTTCATTATTTCTAAACGGCTTAAATCAGAACTCTTTTCTTTTCGGAAATCACGCAGGACTAGGGATCTTCCGTACTAATCTTTTGTTATTGTTATCATTTATTTAGGTTTTAGCCGCCTTTTTGAAAATAATATGCATTTCAAAAATAAATTTTAGTTACAATTCATGAACGATAAAAAGAAATAGTAATAAACGAATATTATTGCTATCGTCTATCCTGGGCGCACTGCTTTTCGTTCCTTGTATTACTTTCTCGGTGGTGAGCAATAGTTCACCTTCTGCTGCTTGTTGCTTGTTCTGTCTGCTTTCCCCATCGTTCGTGTTTGTGTCCATGTCGTCGTCGTTAGAGCTTTAATTTTCGCTGTTAAATGTTTGGTGCTTCTTGTGTTTTCGGGTGACTCTGGTATAACCATCTTTTTTATTTATTAATGTATGTTAGATATGGGTTTGGGGATACCGTAGAGTATTCGGGCATTTGTCCTTGTCATTTTTATTCGGCATTTGTTTTTTGACTGGGTGCCTGTGGTGTATCAACAGATATCGAAGGTTGTTTGGTAGTGTTTCTTGTAGGGACGATTTTTCTTTGGTTGTTTCGGCGCACGACTTATCGTTATGTGCCGTCTGGTTACAGAGCTGGCACGTGCACGTTTACCCAGGGTATGTGTATAACGTTCTTTGGATGTAAATAACATCTTGAAATGATCTGCCCGCGAAGGTCAAGTAAGACGGTATAGGTTGGTTTAGCCGCTTTCGCATCACCATGCAGGGAACAAGTTTCTGCAAGTGTCATTTGTGACGGATCCCACTTCTCCACACTTCGGTATGAATATTTTAGTATAATCCGTACTAGTGCGCGGTGCCAAATTGTGTTTCCATAAGATCATTATATACACGAGGATCTTAATTTTGACATTTTCATATTGTAGGTCTACGACGGGGCTGCGTAAAGCCAATCGCAGTTGCTGATATTTTTAATATTAAGAGCTTAAGGAAAAGCAAGGAGATGAAGGAAGAATGTTCAGGGCAATATTGTGGAAAGGGGTCGTATGAGCAAGCTTACGTCTCCCGACGACCTAACCGTTTGTCTTCTACCGCACAAATCAGAATTTTTTGGCATTTTCATCAAATTCGAATCCCCTCAGTCTGTGGCATGCCCGGACAAGCGTGCAGTGACTAAGCGCCTTATGCTGTCGAAATCAACAAAAAAATTAAGTCACGAGAAGCCTCCACACAAAGCATTTTCAATGTTAATTGGACAAATGTCGCATATTCATAATGTCTATAATTTTATTATTCTGTATAAAGCACAAACCAAATTTACATAATTTAAATCGAGCACGGCTGAGAAATATAAATTGGGCTAGAAGTTTCTCCACAAGTAACAGTGTTTTAAATAAATCATTTGAAATAAATAGCTTTAATCCCTACAATGTTGCAGATACATGAAAGTAAATGTTTCAAGGTACTGGCAAAAAACTTAAGTGAGTATTGAATCTTTTCACCGGACCCTGTTTCGTCCATTCATCTATCCAATCCTGTCACTTACCCATACATACCTACACAGTCAAGATTGATGGACAATAAAGGAAAGTTGGTTTCCAGAGCCATCCCCGGTACTCCCTAACGAGACCCCCGGAGAATGCTCCATTACCATTATGTATTTATACCGGTAGCTATAATGGTACAGTGTGTGGTGCCTCAGCCATTATTTTAACCGATCGATCGTGAGTTGGGGTTGAAGAAAGCGCATTCGGCGGAAGAAGGAAGGAACGGGACGGGGGTGATAAGATGTATGACTTCCTCCCGAAATGGACATTGATTGATCGAGAGCTGATTGACAACGGTGATGACGTTGATTGATGAACAACCCCGTCTCACCTCGACGTTCTACAGCCAAAAACAGGTGTAGGTGTGTTACTCGTTAAGAAAATGTGCGACAGAACATCCTTATGGAAATAACTTTTACTGGAAAGTACTGCTGTAAGTTTGTCAGCTGTAATGATTTTTCATTATGATGTGACAGAGAGGAATTTAAATCCCATTTTGAGAAGCAGTGGAACTATAATCCGTCCCACCACCGTACAAGGTATAATTATGGAAATCCTTCGAAAACAGATAAGTACAGCGACTTTATCAGTTTTATATCCGGAACTGTCAAGTTATGACACAGTACCGAACGAAATGATAATCGAGCTTGTGAAATGTCGGGTGGATCAAAATTTTAATTTTTCTTCCTTACACTAGAGAGATTCAATCTTCTTTATTTGGCATGAATCCACCGTGTGTCGTAATCCGATTCCATCTTCAGATTTCTCCTGATTCCAGACCCTATACGAATGAACGGTGAAACCGTTCGAGCAAAAGGAAACTCGATATAATTTATTTTCATGACTTGTGCGATTCCGCAAACCAGCGTCTCGAGGTTCTCCAATTTCTGGGACCTGACGCCGGTGTCCAGTTCCCAACCTATGGAAACTTGGCAGGTGAGAGGAGAGGCTCCGCTGCCACCAGCTCAAGTGACTGATCCGATTCACATGCTTCAGGGTCGTAGAAAATGCCGGCTGAATATTGCAGATAATACAACTTGGCAACAGTGAAGACAAAGATATAATCAAACTTGATGGCGAAATTTTCCCCGCTCGAAGCTTGTGCAGTAAATCGACTGTAATGGTCACTTGTGCGCCACATGGAACAATAGCATGCAGGGCGAACATAACGCGTCTCAGGGGAAGCTGATGCCCTTTTTAGTTGTAAGGTTATGAAAATTGATAGAAGGTACCTAGTATTAAGAAAACTTTGGAAAGGAATTATGAATATCGTAAATGTTGGCTTAATTTCGATTAAGCAGCACAACTACGTGGGTAATCCTACTATATAAACCGGTGGAATAATCCTGGATTTTCGATTACCTAACGCACAGAGAAGAATTAAGTAGGATTAAACGCTGGGATTTATCGGCATACATGAACCCTGAACGTATATTTTCTTCAATAAAAGAATATCAGTTTTATGGCGTTTCCCTGCCGCCAGATAGTGCCGACTTCGAACGACCTTTATATGATTTTAGTACCCTGCTGCAGCTGGATTTATAACACAATGTTACAGTGGGAAAGATAGATACATTACATAGTCGTGGATGTGAACGAGTACATGGGATGGACGTAATCCTCTGTATTACGAGTGAGAAGGAGCAGCCATTTACGATATAGCTGTGCGTTATTACATCGTGAATCGTGGCAGTTCTCCAAACAGTTATGGACGTTTTTACAACATTAGAATTTTTTCTGTAACAATGACTTCGAAATGTGGAGTAATATTATATTTGTTTTGAAATTAACTTGTATAACCACAACGCTCTGCAAACACTATTAGAGTCTCGCTCCGCATCTGCGGTTTGCGGTTTACGGTACCAAAAGACGTGGGTAATAAACAAAGGAATGTGTGGTTCAAAATTGATTACACGAATCCATTTTAAGTCAATCACACCTTCACATTCCACATGGACTGAATTTGTTACTGCAAAACAAATTTACTAACTTGAGTTTTGCTAGCAATTTAGTTTGAAAATGTTAATCAACCATCGGACCGTAAAGACAGCATGAACCGAACTGTCTTGCCATTATCCACCCAGATGTTTTCACCACAATCCCATTGTTTTGAATTTTTCATTTCGAAAGAATGTCTCATTGTCTCGTTCTCGCTCCTTCTTCATCCACCGTCACCAAGTAGACTATTCAGTGAAACCACGACATTTTCCCTTTGTTCTTCGAACTTCCCGTCCACCGTTCAGACCAGACCAGACCAGACCGATAGAGTCATAAACATTACCACAGCAATGGGTCGGAAAAAGGCGACCAAATGTGTTGTAGTCTTGCTGCGAATTTTGACAAGACTTCCGGGTAGCCTCACTTCAAACCAGCTTTGGTTCCTTTGATAAACGATAGAGCATACTTTCGAGATCCGGATGCAATTCATATCGGATGAAGAAGGAAGCACAAAAATGTACACTAGGGAAGTGAAGCCTAATCAGTGAATACACAGAAAGCGAAAAATTTGAAAGCACTATAGTGTGAAATTAACTTCCGTCTCTGTATTGCAATCATTTTTTTTTTGCGTTAAAAAGAAGATAGCAAAGTTTACTGGTTAGCAATTTCCATTGCTGTTACCCATCTTTTTAGTGAATTTAACGGAATCTTGGCGTAGATGATGATGATGATGATGTTATGGGAAATATTACAAACGATGACGGCGCATGGTCGTAGCGGAAATAAGTTTTAGAGCAACGGAAATTGAGTGCGTTATTTTTGTGCTGTTTCACTGGGTTTCACTAGAAGACATCAGTAAGTGCTAGAGCCCCAACTAAAGGTAGCTGTCAGACAGCAAAACCCCTTGAAACAAAAATATTTCAGCTCCCTTGAAACCATACTGCTTAGAGCTGTTGTCGTTGATGGAGGTCCCGCAAACACAAGTACTCTTGGCGAGACTAGAACGTACACACAAATACAGAGATTTCACTGGTACTTAGAAACAACGGAAGAGCGAATTATTCGAACATCTCGACATCCTAGAGCACTGTACTTGTCTGTTTTTTTTCTGTGACGTACCTTTTTGAACAGAAGTGTGTTTGTCAAGAGTACGGCCAAAGTCTGCAGCGGCTGCTGTGAAAGTTTGTTCTCGAAGGTAACCGAGATGAAAGGATTGCTTTGGTGAATGAAAAATTCATGCTGAAGATAGAAGCCTATCTATTTGTGAAGCGAATTTTCCACTCAAAAAGAAATAAAGGTTCTCGGATCCTACTCTTTGCAGGTACATATTGAAGGAATGATTTGCGGTCCCACGTAATTTTGATTCTAAGTATAAGTAGAGTGGGGTCAAACAGGTCAGATTATTTACGAGCTCGTGCGATGGTATGTTTACACTAAGTTTGACAAACAAGCACTCGTTGGAAAGGTTATAGATCTGGCAAAATTTTAACAATAATGATTTTATGCATGGCTAAATATTTTTCAAACTAAATCCAAAAAGGCTTTTTTCGATGTTTTTTTTTAAATCTGGGGTACGATAGGATATATTCGAAATTAAATAAAACAATGTACACACTTAGAAAATCAACAGTTCTACTTTTTGTGTCGGCCGGCGTCGGCGGTAAAACATGATGATGAGTTATGTTCTACCATAGACCATGCGGTAGACTTGGGTGCAACACCCAACTCCTACTCAGCAGAAGGCAAAGAATTCTTCACATTTCCTTTCGATCATGTCCATATGAGCCTGCCTAGTCCTAGTTTTCCGTTCTAAGTTTATAACTGATTCGCTCTAGAATACCTATCCGTCTTTCAATTTCATTGCTTTCGTTTCTCTTAGTCTCAAATTTGCCGAAAATAGCCAACAAAATCGATACAGGAGTTCTACGTTTTATGATGAGTATGAATACTGCAGATTATTTAAATATTAATAACACAAATAATCAATGCAATCCATTGATGTTATTCAAGTAATAATATGAGGAAGTGGCAAATGATGTAAAAAATTATGAAACCGCCGAAGAAAATGTTGAAAAAATAAGTTTTTTTTCAGCAGCTGCGTCTGCGTTTTGTACTTGTAAATGATTTCTTCGGTGTGCTCGTCGTCGCCAGAGTGTGGAATTGAAGCTGTGCATTCCGGCTCACGTGATTGCTTTGCCGTGCGACGATCACGTTTGCACTTCGGAGCATTTTTGGGATTCCTTTTCCTCCTCTTTTTTGATCATATTATTTTCGGTTATTGAAGTAGATTACTTTAAATTATTATATTGTTACCTCACGCGAAATATCTGACGCGCATTCATTGATGACGAGAACTTTCCTTTTACACGAGCGCGTAATGTTTCGAACGGAACCTAGAATTGTTTAGAGGTTGATCGAATACTGGCGCCATCTTAAACAGATGCAATTGCAATTTCCTAAATTTTCTTGATTTGGCTGTAAAATATTAAAAAAAGACAACAAATAAAAAATGGATAAACTAAATGTTACAGATGTAGTTTGTCCCGGAGTAATCATTAAGCTGACTTTATATCTTCATATAGGACAGGCCTCAAGAACCGATAAGTCCTATATACTGATTTAATACTGAAATAATGCCAGAAAAGACAAAATATTGTGCTTCTATGGTACAGATCAGATTTCACTTGTTACTCAGTTAATACAACGTCAACTTGTTTTGGACGATTGTTATTGGGTATATAGCCTAAATTGTAGTAATCATGAGTACGACTGTGTCGATAAACTGAATGCAACAACTTGAGTAGCTGTCTAAAATTGGACTTCGATGATATTTGGTCAATTTAATGGAAAGCGCCTTCATTAGATATAGAATCAGCACCAAGCACCAGCAAAAATTGAATAAAAGTCAAGCTTTCACTGTGCGGTGAGAATAGAAAACTATCAATAATAATTTTTTTATATTTTTTTACATTTTAACGACATTCAATTAGCTAGAGATTACTGTGTAGGGAAAGTTATGAAAATTAGAGCCATTGTACTCAAGTGAGAGCAAGGATGTGAAGAAAACAGATCGGAAAACTAGAAGTGGCAGGGTCATTAGAACAGGCTTAATATCGTGCGGGCTTAATCTTTGTCTTCTGTTAATGAGGGTCGAGCTTAGGCAGTATAACTACGAAACACCCGAGTTCACTAACACGTGTCCTGGTAATGATAGACGTGTCCATCTTTACCGTGACAACCGACAAAAATTAAGCCACACAAGATCACCACTGAAAAACTGTCGACGATTAGTATCAATCGTAATGATGATTGCTGCTGTTCATCTCTGTTTGCCTTTCGAATGCCGGGATGGATTTTTATTAGGCTATTGTCGGTAAAGATGGACACGTCTATCATTACCAGGACACATGTTAGTGAACTCGGGTGATTCGTAGTTATACTGCCTAGGCTCGACCCTCATTAACAGAAGACAAAGATTAAGCCCGCACGATATTAAGCCTGTTCTAATGACCCTGCCACTTCTAGTTTTCCGATCTGTTTACTTCATATTCTTGCTCTCACTTGAGTACGATGGCTCTAATTTTCATAACTTTCCCTACCCAGTAATCTCTAGCTAATTGAATGTCGTTAAAATGTAAAAAAGAAAATGTGACTAACATAGTCGCAATAAAAAAGAGAAAAAAAATCTATAATAATAATACCTGTTCATATTCGAGTGAGTATCCAAGTTACGTGATCATAAGGTAATTCAAAAACAAGACACTTTCGATAGTGACAGTAAAAGATCTTGGAAGCTTCAAACAATTTCGGAATTCTATGCATCATACATCCAAAAATTTATTAATAGTTCATGATAGAATTAATATTATATTTCCGTTCTTCTACATTTTGGTCTGAATCTGCATGCGATAAACCGATCAAATATATCTGCACACGTTTTAACTATAATCATCGTATGCGACTAATGCCTATTGCTTATGAAGGCTACTTCGGAAATTTTTTGTTGAGCTTACAGCTTAATAGGCCAATACAAATATTTTTTTAGTTTAGGTGAATTCAAATTCTTATCAGTGACGCATTGTTTCTCATATAAGTGATTACAATAATGCATTGTAACTAAATCAAAATCTAATATAAATTTTTTGGTAAGTTTCCATGGTTTTCATGACTTTTAAAACTAAATTATTGAAGTCTCTGTTCTAATTTTTGATAGATAACACGTTATCGCTACAATCAATCCACCAATTCTTTTGCTCAAGCATCTGAATTTTTGATACAAAAATTTGTCGATTTGTTCGAGAAATTTACACCGTTTTCGTAACTTATATAATAATTTTATTATTTTATTCATTTCTATTCACGTGACTTTAAATTTTGTCTATATAATAACGGAATGTTTTAGGGCCACGGTCGAAAAATTTATCCATTTTGACATTACAAAAATTATATGCCAAAAAACACGATGGTGTTCTGAAATTTAGCAAATTCAAGAGATTTCTTTTGAAAAAATCCGAAAGACTTTTTTTCGTTATTCCCGATTTCAAAGAATGTGCAAATAAATATTCCCGGGATTCGGGAATCCCGCAAAATATAAAAATCCCTGAATAATTTCACGGGATGGAAGCTCTAATCGGCCCTACTCATACTAAAGATAGCTTTAATTGGCTATCATTTTGCGTAATCTTGTTACAATGCCGTTTATGTTTTCTTTTCGGTATAATGAAAGATGGGGATGAAAATTTAAATAGTGTCCAAAAACAGAGTGCAATGAAATATACCGAATACAATTCCCAAGATGAGATACATAACTAAGAAACCCACAGCATTATATGAGCATCATATTGGCTTTATATTTGCTGTATAATAGCGTGAAATGATCCTTTATGAATGCATGCGTTTAATCAGCTTTATATATGTATATAAAGTCGACAAGGTTATATTTCAGCTGTACCTTTATGCATTTACGATGTTAATGTTGAGGATCAATATAAATGCTAAAATTGGGATTTTATGCAATATTAGTGCAAATGTGTAGCCAATATTGTGCAATGGTCCAATAACCATAATTACTTAGGTCGTCCATGAAAATATTTTTGTAAATTCATTGAGTGGAAGAAAGATGCGATATGATTGGCACGGCAAGGCATTCGGTTGCGATCCACTGCATATGACATTTGTATCATCAAGTAAAGCAAAATTTATTGCATTTAATAATATTTGAACAATTTTGTGGGTTTCTCGTTTTCCATTTTTACCACGTCAAGTAGTCGAGAAAAAGTATAGTCCCGGAGACTTTCTTCAAGCCATCCATGCCTTCGAAAAGAATTCAGCTTGATAAAGGCTCAAAAATTAATAAAAAGTTTTTAAAATGTGAATTTTCATTTGTTTCACTTTATACTTTTGCATATTTAGTGATTTTTTCTGTGTGGCCATTTGCCAGGGATGGAATGCACCTTAGAGCACACACCAAAAAAATATGAATTTTATCGTTGACGTAATTGCAATCATGACACAATTTAACAAACCGTAATTCACGAATTGACGGAACATTACCGTGTTCCTTTCAATTTTACATGAAACATATACTTTACATGCCCAATGACATAAAATTACACTTCATGCCATTCAGGATAACCGCTACATGTGGAGTAAAATTACGTGATTTACGAAATTCAACGTCATGTAAAATTAAAATCAAACGTAAAACTCGGTCATTTTTTATGCTCGTATATGTCATGGTCAGGAGACGTAAATTTACACGATTTTTTCTAGGTGTGCAGATAAAGAGAAGAATTAAAACGCTCTTTGCGCTTTTCATGTGAACCACCGCTCTTCTCTTTTCAAATAAACCTCTTCACTCCATTGTGTGTTGCTCCCATGTGTGCATTCTACTCCATGGCTGCACAAATAAAAGTGTAGAAATAAAGAGGCTCTTCAGAGTGCATCGTGGTCCCACGCGTACGGAAGCAGGGAGCGCAACCTAAAAACATATTACAACCGTTCTTCCGATCATACTTTATCTGAATTGTAGTTTTATTCGCCGTCCTCCCTGTTTGCCAGTGAGGGAGGCACAAAAACGTGACACTTCAAGGTGACTCTTTGTGCGAAATTCTGCATGACTTAGGTGCACAGCTCTTTCTCTATTTCGTTTTCAAGTTTTTCTTTGTGCGGGGGATCTGCACATCACAGTGTTCTTGTCCTGCTCTTTTTTCATCGGTGTATATCGCTCTTTGTGCACATTGTGTCAGGAAATAACAAGCCTGCCCACAGCCGCACAGTGGCACGACGAGTGACAAAACCCCCAAAATCCTTGTCTTGTAATTCTTTTGTGAATATTTATTTTATTTTTCTCTCAATTTGAATAAAAGTATCTCAAAATTTTGCGATAATCGAATGAAAAATGAATTTTTAACATATCGTTGAAGCAAGTGATATCAATTCAATTCATTAGAATTGCTAGTGCCTTAGAATTTCAAATAACGATATCTCAAGAACTACACAGCCGATTGGAGCAATTTTATGTTCATTGGAAAGAAGAATGAATATGCTAAACTATAGATGTGAGATATTTATGCAAAGCTGATTTACGTTTATTCCGCATCAAAAAAACCCAATTGAAAATTTTTATATCATATCAGTAATTTATCTTTATACGTCTTCCAATTTTTGAGATGGTCTCCCATGGGTCACTTATCATGAATCTGACTCAAAATTTGGTGTAGTTTCAAGATATATAGGCCTTATCTTGCGCATTTTTGCGCCGAAGTTGGTATATCTATGTTTTTGAAAATACCCATATGGAGACGCCCTGTAGCTCATAAATCTCCTTACAAGTTATTTGCCTAAAAAACATCATATTACTGAAAAATTAGTGATTTTTACTAGTTTTGTCAACCATTTCTGCTATCCGATGAGATTGGCTACTATGATTAATGTTTATATTAACCCTTTAACGACCAACGCATTCAAATGGGTTTATATAAAAGTTGTCGAAAAAATGAAATACGGAATATCAGAACTGATAGCAGAAATGGATTCAGCGACCCAAAATTAGCTAAAACCCCAAGTTTTAGCCACATAGACCATTTTTTATAATTTTGTCACAACTTTGTATGAACAAGTGCCACTGTGAGCCGGGGCCAAAAACACCTTCTTAGAAAATATACTTTTTTGAACGGAAACGTAAGCATTTGTGATACCTTTCGAGTTGTACAAGAGACGTAAAATGACTCACCTACCCATTTTACGAAAATGAACCATGTCTAAAAAGATGAATTTTTAGTAGAAACCATGATAAAACTTGCTTGACCGAACGATCATTTTTTATGTAATTCCAAGAATCTGAATCTCAAGCGTATGCGCTGTTTCCTGCCAAAAACCATCTTGTGTGCTATATTATTAACTGCCATGATAACCATATTACATCATGCGCATAATAATAAATGATATTTTTCGTGTTATTTTATCAATAGGTTTATTTATTATCTGAGTGGACATATGCCTTCTTCAATTATTTCTGCACTACCTCATTTCGCGAAACTATACACATTTTGCATAATAAAATTGTAAAGAAAAGTTAGGTAAGTCATATGTTCAGTCAGTTAATAAAAAAATTGCAATGGGTAAAGTAGCTAAATAACTCCCTTTATTAGTATGCACAGAGTCGGAAAATGTTTTTTTCATTTGCCAAAATCAGGCGAAACTGACGAAAGAACGAAGCTTCTTTCCATACCACTAGCACTTTGCGAAATCGAAAATGAGACAACGGGCTAGGACAAAGCAAATATGTAGCAGAGCGTTTTCATTATTCTCTCCACACGTTCGTTTTCGCTTTGAGATTCAGAATGATATTGGTACATTCGATATTGAACTTACTGCTGGGGAAACGAACATACACTAGCAACGATATTTATTTGTCGATGCTCGATTCTGTAGATTTGCGAGCTAATGATGGTATTGTGAGACGGAAGCCTGATCAGTGTGCATATTTCTCATTTTAACTATGTTCTAGTTGCATTATTAGATGCACATTGCATTAATTTCATTTAATGAATGAGAATCGCAATCAGTAAGAGCATGCATCAAAACGAAATTGAAATTTCGGATTGTCACAGGAAAACGAAAGTCGCTGCTGCTGCTACTCGTTTTCGTAGAATCGAGAGAGGAGGGGACATCGCCTTTATTGTTTTATTTTTTCATGCATTTAGCGACGAAAGAGGCAAGGAAAGGACGAAGATGAATTCTCTGAATTTCGTCGTTCATTGAATACGTATGAGAATTTTAGGCTCTGAGTATGCACATGATGAAGTATGGTTATCATGCTAAATTGTAAATGTGTGCTGGTGACCCACTACTTGGGTTCTGATCTTTCCTGCCCGGCAGACTCTTGATGACAGGGCGACCAAGGTGTTTATACCAAGAATTTAAGATTTTCGCAACAAAACAAGAAAGGAAAACAAATAAATTGAATTTTACCGAAATCGCAAGGACCACAAAGCTCCCCTTTGCAACTACAGGCAAGACCCGTTTTTATCAGCCCCTTGGTGAATTTTAGGCTGATAAAACGGGGACATCGACAAAATCGGGAGATGTATTTTTCTTTCTTTTTAAGAAACCGAAACTCTTAAAATAGTCTTATTTGGTCTCTAGATATTGCCTCATATCCTTTCCTGATTATTTAGCTTAAATTTCCCCTTAAGGGAACAGAGCAAAATTTAAAAAATCTAATATAAGAAAAATATACTCTAGAAAGAATTTACTCGGATACAACTTGGTTCGTCTGCTAGAGCCCATCAAACAACCAAATATCAATTTTCATATGAAGCTGATAAAATCGGGTCAAAAAGCTGATAAAATCGGGGGTAGATAAAATTGGGGGTAAATAAAATCGGGTCTTCACTGTATTACTGTCGCTGGATGATGCTGCTAGGCAGGCGGTTCCTAAAACCGGTCGGAACAACATTGGCCGAGTTTTCCTTTGGTCGTTCCGGTTGGCTCTTATGGGAGCGGTCCTTTGTTGTAAACTCACTAGCAACGTTGGTGTCGAATCACAATGTTCTTTTTATGGATCCTTTACGATTAGCCGGGAAACGAAAACTCCTTGACACTTAGTGTCCTAGTTCGGTGATCCAGTACCAAACTTTTGAGTACCTGGACCGGCACCTTTCGACAGAAATTATCACTGTCGCACATGCATACTTCACCTTACTGGTTAATCATGACGGAAAACTGTCCCGAAAAAAGGATGAATTTTTTGGAACGTCTGTTCGTTGCCGTGGCCCGTCACTATCTCCCCAAATCCAGTGGCTGCCTCTCACGCGATGTCAATATAAACCGCCTGCCTTTCACTACTGCTGTCGCTGTCACCCAACGTTCCGCGAGGTCAGCACATTTTTCGGCAGCAAGCGAAGATACGTAGCCTATCTAACCCTATGTTGTTTACACTCAAAAAATACAACAAAAATACTGCACGTATCTGGACTATTAACAACATTCATGGACTAAAATTTTAAATAAATGAATAATAATAAATAAATAAATAAATAAATAAATAGATAAACAATTAAATTAATTTGTTAATAAGTTATGTTGAAATGAACAATACACTCTACGGAATGAACAACACAAATTTGAGTGTTTTTCCTCATAGGGTAACTTGCCGGATTACAAATGATATTCTTAAATTTTATTTTGATTATAAAGGTTTTAACCTTAGGATCATTCGCCTCTTTTTTGAGATTAGATAAATCGCTTTTAGAAAAATTTCTAACCCTATGTGCGGGGTTGGGAATTGAACCCAAGTGAGCTGCGTACAAGGCAATCGATTTACCAATGCCCGTTCCCCACAAATGATGTTACTAAACATATGAAAGTATATGATTGAAAATAACTAATACAATGAAAACAATAAAAATAATGAACATGATTTAACTAATAATATGACAGTAAACATTTTCCTTTGGGCTGTCATGACGGTGTTAGGCTTTCGATCGTTGTCACGAATGCTAAGAACTGACATGATTCGACAGCGATCATTGCACTCAGGTAAAACTATGCGTATTTCCCAGGCATATTAAATACCCTAAGGATTAGTTTTCTAGTTGGGTAAATAAACATTAAACAAACAAAAACTGAGTTTACTCAATTTAAGGAAATGTCAGATCGTTTGTTGTCGTTCTTCAACTGATTTTAAATGCATTCATAGCATAAAAAAGAATAATGAACATGATATGAGTTTAAGCATAAACTACCCGGCACATAATTACTAGTGGTCAGTAGAGGTTGCTGGAATCGAAAAGGGTAACATTATATAAGTAAAAGTAGCAATAAGGAGACTGTGAAATATTGTTTTTGAATACATCTGGGTTATCTACAGACTGTAGTAATAAAACAAACATTTAAAACTAAAACTATTTAAAACGTATATTAACCGTTATGTGTCAGACAGGATAATTAAGTACTGTACCGGCACTAAAATTTACTTTTTTATGGAGCACCGCTCAATCGGAAGGTAATTGGGTTTATAAACCTTTTGCCTAATATGAACCTGATCGGTTGCTTCTGGTTTAGTATCAAGAATTTTAAAGTTTGTATGAGAAAACCTATGAAAAATCGGATCGGATCAACATTGTCGAAGACTGTAGATTGATCCGATTTTGCAGTAAAATGGAATTTTAATATTAAGTTATGTGCTGCTTCTCATTTTTGCACAT
Organism: Topomyia yanbarensis; assembly: GCF_030247195.1. Lineage (NCBI taxonomy): Eukaryota > Metazoa > Arthropoda > Insecta > Diptera > Culicidae > Topomyia > Topomyia yanbarensis. The sequence continues at coordinate 378,874,510 of NC_080671.1, forward strand.
GCTTGGAAAAGGAAATTTCCAAAAAAAAATCAGTTGATCTTCAAAGTTGAATAACTTTGTCGGGGAACATCCAATCATTATACGACCTTCAACTAAGTTGTTCGTTAAAAAATAAACTACGCAACCAAAAGTTTCGAGATATGCAGACTTACTATGGAATTTTTGAATGGCTTTGGACTTGTTATTTCCGATTTTCCATATACATAACTATAGAAACTTGAAACTTCTTATGGGTAAACCAGAACTATCGGAAAAAGCTCATATTTTGTATATGATTTGTGAATTCAATTGCCATTTGATCCAAGTGATCCAAAAAAGTCAAAATTGTTGCCTATCTACTGGGTACCTTTTACATGTTTTAATTCATTGAAGTGTTTTTCTCCAAACTGAAAATTGGTATTTAGTGTCATCTTAGAACATCATCAAACATACCTTTTAAGGGAATAAAATTGTTGATGCGGGAAACAGGGGACCGAGCAATGGCTTCTGCATTCTTTTACCCCGTAACAGGCCGACAAGGGTACCCGAGTAACCGCAAAACTGAAATGTTCATTGTTTAATGCATTGTTTAACCATACTGTACACTTTTGAATATATAGTATTCAGGAACTCGTCTACTTTTTGATTTTTTTTTTCGAAAATGTACCGGATGAACTTTCTGGTTCCACAGAATTAGGATTTCCGGATGTGTGCTCCTGTATCGAAGTAAAATTTGTGATTCTCTATGAAATAAGAGCAATATGGGTATCACAATTCTTGGAATTACGTCAGAAGACTACATCTCATGGTTATGGGTCCATTTGATGATATGACCCCGGATCGGACATTCCGGAGCAGCGTCCCGTGGGCTATGAGTGATCGTTCAGAGGTCCAATCGTTAAACGGCCCCGTAACGATTCGTATATTCTCCTATTCAATATGCTGCAATAATCAGATGAACATAAAAATGGTGGTCGATGTTGTAGATTCAATAGAAGAAAAATACATTTTAATCTCATATCGGTCTGTCAAAGACCACTTTCAAACTGTGTAAACATCATTTATATCGCGAATCTAATAGGTTCGATTCTACGATTAAAGCTTTAATTAAGCAGAATCAAGTCGCTTTTCGCATTTGAAAATTGTTCAAGTCTGCAACTAACGATTTGTTTTAGCAAATATTTTTACTAATGTCTGGACACGAAAAAAACAGCATGATATCAAAAATCTTGTACGTAAACTCGCGGCTTTTAACATCAAGGTTAAACCATCCGCTTCAACAACGTCCCATTAGACTTAAACTCAATCTACGTCGCATTCGCTGTACACACAGCCACAGCCAAATTGCGCCATAAAATGCCAGCCATCGTTAAAAATGTGTTTTTGCTGCTGCAACTTCGCTTTATCTTTCCCAGGATTTTATCTTGATAGGTAATTCCGAGCTTCTTCTCATTAATATTAATTGAATCATTTAATTTTGTATCCGAAATTACAGTATCACCCTTGATTACATTGCCAATGATTTGGCAACGTAGCATTGCCGCCGTAATGCGCATAACAGTCCCACTGGCAAAGGGTTTTCCTGTGCAGGTAGGACTGCGATGCGAATCACGTCAGCATGGCCTGAAGTTCCACAGAGTTGATTAACATTATATGTACACAATACGAGCCGTTCGCTTCTCTATGCTACATCTTGTTTATGGACAATTTAAAATGTATTCATATCACACCGGCTTGTTCCCAGGCACCCAGTTGAAGTGCCATTATATTTAACTATATTCCTAAATTGTTTGCTTGGTTGTACCCATCTTTCAATACTTTAGTGTAAACATGTTTCAAGCATTTATGGTTATTACTGTGGTAGTTCAAGCTTGAATATATTTTTTTTTGATTACTCGTAAATTGATGTGGTCGCACACTAGCAACCGTGCCGGTAGGATACAATTTTAAACAATAAAAGCTCGTTCTGAGCCCGCAGTTTGGAGGCTTCGTCATGTGCGCACTGTTGCCGTGTTGTACGTGCTGTTTTCTGCCTGATCTGATCCGATAATCTTATTGTAATTTATTCATGCAGAAATTCCCTTTTTAGTTCTTTGCAGTGCCTGTGCTCACACACAGAGGTTTTTATTGAAAATAGGATTCCCTGTCGTTTTTTTGTTATTCTCGTGTGATGCTGGTGCCTGCTTTTGAATGGCCATGAATGAGGCTGCTTTTTTCGATTATCGCTTCACTTCAATGCTTTCGATTCAGACAAAAAGGGCTTTCAATGTAATGCTTCCCGAAGAGTCACGCTCGGACCCCCTCCGCCCCGGGAAACTATCCAGTGTAATTAGCATCCAAAAGACACATCCGTGTTACGAAGTAATTCAATGCACGAAATCGTGATGAAAATGTGCCGCTGATTACTCTATGTTCATGTTGCAAGCGAGTGTAGCTTGCGTGTTTCGCAAAGCAACACAGCACAAACCGATTCTTCCCAGTGCGCAGGGTGCTTTACTGCACACGTTACCAAATAGTACAACAAGCAAAATCCGTTTTAACAAAAAAAATACATCGGTGAAATATCAGCCAAAAATACTCCTATAACATAAATTTTTATGATTGATGACTCCTGGGTGATGGTGGAAACGCAACTCATGCCCGTAATGTGCTTTTTCCACTTTACCCCACCACACAAACCAACGCCCACCCGTCAATCCACAGAAAAACAAACTCATAATCATTTATTATAAAATCTGTACTGCGCGCTCTCAGAATGTTACCAGTTTTGTAGATCCCATCTCCGAAATTGGAAGTGATTTACAATGCATTCACGGGCAGTAAGCATTATCGAGTTTAATCGCATACGCCAGAAGCCAGAATGTTCGAACTCTTTTTTTACAGATTGCAAAAAAACTGTAGAAATTGTCTTGTCGGAGTCATAAATTCTACACATTTAATCGATTTATGTTATCCAATAAATTAATCATTTTATCTCAGCTTGCATTATTATAACGAAGTACTTGCCATTTGCGTCGACGGATTTTATTGTTTATGGTTGTGGGATTCATTCAACGTACCTAAAACGAGAAAAAACATATTTTTATTAGAAATAAAGGCCACATGATTATTTTGTTTCTATTATCAACCTACTAATTTAAAGCCGTTGGTTAGAGCAGCGCCTGCCGTGTTTGTTAAAGGCATTAGCTCAAACGGTAGAACGTTAAAGGGTGTATGGATTGAAATTGCATCACAAAAAAAGATCAAAATTCACCCACTCTACCGATCGTTTTCAAAATTTTAACGAATAAAATAAAACATTGTTAAACTTTTTCTATGTTCATTTTATTAAATTTCATAGCCATATCCACATACCGTCCTATTAACACTGCTCAAAAAAATCTTGTACGACATTTGGGTCAACTGGTTTTTGTGTGAAAATCCCCATTCCCCTTATTCCTGTTTCAGATTTCACTTTCTTACGATGTTCCGTTCTCAACCAACCGCAATTCCTGTGCGTTCGACTCAAGAACACTCAAGACCACCCCGGTTGTAACAAACGAGGTGCTCCGCTTTCCACACGAGCAAATTGCTTGCCAAATCATGATATTTTTAGCAAACTTAGACATCGTCCGCAATCTATCTTCCCATGAGACGTCAAACTTATTACGAGCATTGCAGAAAAACGAGCCCAGGAAGCTACTGGAAATATGCTTTGTGTTACTATATTGTTTCATATGAACGAAGAAAAAATGATACTGCCAATTGATACCCATTCCATCGATTGTAGGCTGAGTAATTAATAAAATAGAGAGGCAGGCTCCCTAATAGGGCCAATATAGGCCCTTTACCATATGCACCAGAACATAGTTGTTACTGCTGTTTGTGTACTGAGAATCAATGGCTCGAGAGAAATTGAACAATAGACTGCCCAGAAAAATAATAAATTTTTGAAAACTCAATCGTCCCACCCCTTAGTCGATTCCTAGTTCCACCAGGTGTACTTACACCAATTTTGAAGCAAATCGGACAACTCTAGCTACCGGACCAACGTACCTGAAGTTTGTATGGGATTTTTCGACAATTTATATGGAGAAACCCCACCAGCTCGTATTTTCGCCGCTAGGTGGCACGGTATGCATCGTATTATCACTGTTAGTAAAAATAAGATAGATAATTTAATTGTCTACAACTTTGCGAAGACTGCTAGTCAATCCGGCTTTGTTAAACGAAATTATTAAACTTTTAGCGATGTGATGTCTGAGCCAGTTTTGCATGGGGCATAGCAGTGCATGGTTGTGTATCAATACTCGATTCCTACAAACTATGCATTTTTGTGAAATAATGGTTAGATTTAGCTCAATAGAATGTTCAGAAGAATTGTAGTACAGAATACGAGTTATGTTTTGGTTGGAAAATTTTAGTTTCACATGTAGGGTGCCAACACTAACTTTTCAACTGACAGAATTTCCTCAATTGTTCAAAAAAAATTCCCCAATTGTTCAGAAAACATACCGCTATGTCTGGTCGAGAGAGATTTGCAAAATGTTAATTTGCGTTTGAATTTGTTTCCCCCAGCAATAACAAGAGGCGAATGGCGTTAAATTTATGAAGATGGCTGAAATTACAAATGAGTAAGCTGAAACGTAAACAATAGGAAGAGTTTTTAATATAATCACCGAAAACCATCAATCTAAAAACGATAGCAAAATGTCAATTTGTTCCATTTTTATGGCCCATATTAGGCCAAAATATAACGTAAATGTTGGAAATTTTCACAAATCGTTACATAACTTTTACAAATCAGAAAATAAAAGAAATCTCGTCTAAACATAGCCAACGTAACTATGACTATAAAAATATGAGTTTTCTGATTGCCGATTACCCAATTTGCCACAACTTTACTTACGCGGGACCCATGCAGTTTCAACATCAATATTATCAATGAAGTTTCAAGGTCGCGAGAGATTTTTCTTTTCGTCTTTAAAAGTAAAACTGAAAAGTCAAAACATGTATCTTCAAAATAAAAAAAAAGTTTCTGAATCCATTGAGTAGATGCTTTACAATTTATTTCCAAAAACGTGCTCAATTTTAGGCCTCGCGACTAGAAGACCCGCTTAAAAGATTTCAACGAAAATTTTGCCAACTACGAAAATAAAAAATGTCTGGGCGAAAATTGTTGAATTTTGTCGTACTTCAATGTCAGCAAAACAGTGAATCAAGAATTTCTTTTTATTTGAAATTGTCCTATTTAAGCTATAGTGCTTGGTTCTTGGGTAGAATCCCTGTCAGAATCACTCACTACAATTGCAGATGAGACGGGAAATTACATCCACTAAAACACTGCTTAAAACCAATTGCAGCAGGACGTGATTCTGATTGTAATATTGAGTGTACGGTTCAGATGTGTAGACGTAGAGACGTCACCATCGCGTGGAAATGAATGTTTATATGTTCGCGCTTGAGACCGCGTTGATCAGAATATAAGTTCAGTAGTATTCACTAAATCATCGGAGTGTTTTAGTGTATTCGAAATTTTGGGCGAAGTCGTGCGTGGATGATCGTGATTGCATGTTCGCCTTTGTATATCATGGCGAGGGGTTCAAGCGTTTGTATGTGAACGTGTTCAATCGCGTGGGCTTTTATATGTGGCGTTTCATAGCTTATAAGCAACTTCGTGTGTAAAATTTTTGGTATTTAATAATGTGGTAATTCCGGACGTGATCCTGCGAACACGGGCGTTCAAAGCTTCACGTTTGAGACCACGTTTGTAAATGTATGAATGCAGAAGTATCACCGGGGTGTTATGAAGCTTTAGAAATCGCATGCGTAGGTGTGTATGAATGATCGCAAAGGGCTCAAGCGTTTGTATGTTAACGTGCATAAATTAGATTTTGCAACCGGGAGGCCATTTGCATATTCGTGTATGTTCCTGAAAGATCGCGCGGACTGTGAATAGGATACATAATTTTCAGTGTGCGGTTCGGATACTAAAAGCATGCTGCGAAACTTCAAAATCAGTTACCTATTTACGCTTGTATTTACTGAAATCAACATTCCGATTCACCGCCTTCCTCATTAATTAACTTTCCAACTGACTGAAATTTCATGCAGAATCCAATGCTTGAGTGCAGAGGAAACATAAATTCTTTCATCAACCAAAGTATTCATTTGTTATTATGTGGGCAGTTTGAAGACAGAAGTTGGCATCTTCTAGATTTTTTAGCATAAGTGAACTGCGCAATCTATATCTCGTGCACTTTTGCTCAATAATCGTTCTCAGAGCTAGCATATAAATAAAATTCAGTTTGCTTCTGAAATTGAACATACCCTGAATACGCTGTGTCGGGAGAATGAATGACGAGGGAAACGAACCAAACATTTAATTCATCGCCCCGGGCATGAATTGAATTTTGTTATCCTTCAAGTTCACGCAGGGATGTCAATTTTTTGAGCTCTGTAAAAGAAGGTGAGTTCCCCCGTATCACTAGAGTTCCCGGTTATGTCACCATGGAACGTATTGTCTAGCGAATATGAGCGTTTTTTTATTTTAACCAATTGTATGCATGGACTAATGATGCTAGGGCCGAGGGCAGCCTTCCGGACATGACCGATTCATGATTGGCCGAACACAGGTCTTTGTAGGTCATCTTTGAGACAGTGTTTCTAAGTTTATAAGTGCTAGATGGTTCTCTTTTTCATCGGCGTGCTATCATTTTTGGGAGATCGTAGGCGTAGGAATGCGTGGATGATCGCAAATCAAATCATCTTCGAGAGTCCTGGCATGAGACACTCCAAGTTTAAGATTTCAAAACCAGGGTCCTGTCACTATGATACATTGAAAACCATCATGAACATGGGTGTAGTTTGAAAGGGGGTGGTTAGTAGATAAAAAAATATTTTCGCCATCTTGAAATCCAAAATGGTGTTTCAATTACCACATAACCCTAAAAACCATCATCAAAATGGATGTAGCTTGAAATCGATAGGTTAGTAGATGCCGAGAATTAAACATTGACGCCATTTTGAAATCCAAAATGTCGGCTTCCTATTTTGCTACAAAACACTGGAAAGCATCATGAGTGTCGTTTGAAAGGAAGTGGTAAATGATGAATAAGATTTTGAAACCCAAGATGGCGGCTTATGATCACCACAAAACTGCCAATGAAAAAACATAGAAGGAAACAGTTTTGGGATTACATAAGCTTATATTTTCGTCATGCGTACAGTCTGGTGCCTAAGGATCGATCTGAAATACAAAACTAATAATAAGGCTCTAAAGTAAACTAAAGTGACCTAAGAATGGGTAAAAACTTCAAATTTGACGTAATGGTGCGATCTTTGCGTTTGAGATTGATTTTTTAGCCCTTTTCCACTTTAAGGCTTTACTGAAAACAGTGAATATGAAGAATTTGTATATTTTATAGGTCATTCCGCCAATGAAAAAGATTTTCTTTCGAGAGGTCAAAAAATGAAGTCCTTGAATTGAACCGTTTTCAAATGAGACTGTAAATAATGATTGGAGATAAACGCGCTTAAAGTTTTGAAACAAATACATGCAATTAAGAGTTTTGGACATCGCTGATCACGATTCTAAAGTCAGTTTTCCGAAATTCAAAATTGCCGATCCAATATGGCGGGCCCCCACTACAAATATAAATGGTTCAGTCAAAATCGTGAAAAAGGTTTTGTGATTTATAAACGCGAATTTGAGGTAATATGAATCAAAATCAAAAAAAATAAAAATAGTCCAATATAGCGGACTAGAATGTCAACCAAAAATTTTCGTTTTCACCGTTTTCTATGGCTGATTGATAACTCACTATTAGTCTGCGATGCCTCTACAGATCAACCCGTTATATATGTTCTCGAGACCATGTGCAGTGCAACGCGAAGCATTCTGGGAATGCGCATGATGCCTTGAAAAGGTTTCTACCTGAGACGCGCGTCTAGAGCCGAGAGCGTCCCATGGCGACCACGATACCGCTTCGATCACTGGCCTGTAGAAACATATTTGATGCGCGGATCGAAAACCCCGTTTAACACAACATAGTACACTTATATCTTTCAAAATGCAAAGCAAAGAAAGCTCTATTTTTTTTTTAAATTTTGAATGAGAACATCCTCCTAGGAGGGTGTTCCACCGCAAAATAAATAAAATGAAATTTTCATTTTCGCTTATTTTGTATCTTTGAGAGAAGAGACAAATGCTTACTCGTATTTGACATGGTTCGTCTACTAGATTCCATCAATCGAATTTTCATAGTAAGCTGACTAAATCGGGCCAAAAAAACTGATTGCCTTGTACGTAGCTCACCTAGGTTCGATTCCCAACCCCACACACAGCATCAGAGGTTTTGAATCCGAAAAATGCAAATGACGCAAAGGTTTTAACCTCTATGATCGAAATTTAAAAAATTGTTAATAAAATCGGTTTCTGATAAAATCGGGTCTTCACCGTATGTACTACTGATAACATAAGGGGAATTAGCCGGCGCTAATCTATTCCGACAATGTGTTAGTGTCGGTTTCTGATGAGGCGAAGCCGAAACGCAACATAGTATGAAATAAGGATTTGTGCCCTCCTGTACAAAGACTGGTTTTTACCAACAAATTTTCACCCTAGTGAGAAATTTTGGTTTTTACCAAATTTTCCTCCTTAGGGTGAAATATAGCATAGTGCTTTCGCATAGGCCTGCTAAGCCAAGACAAGTTTCGGCTTCACTTGTGTCTCATCGACATAAACAGAACTTCTGCTCGAACGGGACATCACGTTTGATCAGTCGTTTGATTGAAACACATAGTGTGTTTTAGTTTTAAGGGATTTGCGTCAAGCCGGCGCTAATCTATTCCGACAATGTGTTAGTGTCGGTTTCTGATGAGGCGAAGCCGAAACGCAACATAGTATGAAATAAGGATTTGTGCCCTCCTGTACAAAGACTGGTTTTTACCAACAAATTTTCACCCTAGTGAGAAATTTTGGTTTTTACCAAATTTTCCTCCTTAGGGTGAAATATAGCATAGTGCTTTCGCATAGGCCTGCTAAGCCAAGACAAATTTCGGCTTCACTTGTGTCTCATCGGCATAAACAGAACTTCTGCTCGAACGGGACATCACGTTTGATCAGTCGTTTGATTGAAACACATAGTGTGTTTTAGTTTTAAGGGATTTGCGTCAAGCCGGCGCTAATCTATTCCGACAATGTGTTAGTGTCGGTTTCTGATGAGGCGAAGCCGAAACGCAACATAGTATGAAATAAGGATTTGTGCCCTCCTGTACAAAGACTGGTTTTTACCAACAAATTTTCACCCTAGTGAGAAATTTTGGTTTTTACCAAATTTTCCTCCTTAGGGTGAAATATAGCATAGTGCTTTCGCATAGGCCTGCTAAGCCAAGACAAATTTCGGCTTCACTTGTGTCTCATCGGCATAAACAGAACTTCTGCTCGAACGGGACATCACGTTTGATCAGTCGTTTGATTGAAACACATAGTGTGTTTTAGTTTTAAGGGATTTGCGTCAAGCCGGCGCTAATCTATTCCGACAATGTGTTAGTGTCGGTTTCTGATGAGGCGAAGCCGAAACGCAACATAGTATGAAATAAGGATTTGTGCCCTCCTGTACAAAGACTGGTTTTTACCAACAAATTTTCACCCTAGTGAGAAATTTTGGTTTTTACCAAATTTTCCTCCTTAGGGTGAAATATAGCATAGTGCTTTCGCATAGGCCTGCTAAGCCAAGACAAGTTTCGGCTTCACTTGTGTCTCATCGGCATAAACAGAACTTCTACTCGAACGGGACATCACGTTTGATCAGTCGTTTGATTGAAACACATAGTGTGTTTTAGTTTTAAGGGATTTGCGTCAAGCCGGCGCTAATCTATTCCGACAATGTGTTAGTGTCGGTTTCTGATGAGGCGAAGCCGAAACGCAACATAGTATGAAATAAGGATTTGTGCCCTCCTGTACAAAGACTGGTTTTTACCAACAAATTTTCACCCTAGTGAGAAATTTTGGTTTTTACCAAATTTTCCTCCTTAGGGTGAAATATAGCATAGTACTTTCGCATAGGCCTGCTAAGCCAAGACAAGTTTCGGCTTCACTTGTGTCTCATCGGCATAAACAGAACTTCTGCTCGAACGGGACATCACGTTTGATCAGTCGTTTGATTGAAACACATAGTGTGTTTTAGTTTTAAGGGATTTGCGTCAAGCCGGCGCTAATCTATTCCGACAATGTGTTAGTGTCGGTTTCTGATGAGGCGAAGCCGAAACGCAACATAGTATGAAATAAGGATTTGTGCCCTCCTGTACAGACTGGTTTTTACCAACAAATTTTCACCCTAGTGAGAAATTTTGGTTTTTACCAAATTTTCCTCCTTAGGGTGAAATATAGCATAGTGCTTTCGCATAGGCCTGCTAAGCCAAGACAAGTTTCGGCTTCACTTGTGTCTCATCGGCATAAACAGAACTTCTACTCGAACGGGACATCACGTTTGATCAGTCGTTTGATTGAAACACATAGTGTGTTTTAGTTTTAAGGGATTTGCGTCAAGCCGGCGCTAATCTATTCCGACAATGTGTTAGTGTCGGTTTCTGATGAGGCGAAGCCGAAACGCAACATAGTATGAAATAAGGATTTGTGCCCTCCTGTACAAATACTGGTTTTTACCAACAAATTTTCACCCTAGTGAGAAATTTTGGTTTTTACCAAATTTTCCTCCTTAGGGTGAAATATAGCATAGTGCTTTCGCATAGGCCTGCTAAGCCAAGACAAGTTTCGGCTTCACTTGTGTCTCATCGGCATAAACAGAACTTCTGCTCGAACGGGACATCACGTTTGATCAGTCGTTTGATTGAAACACATAGTGTGTTTTAGTTTTAAGGGATTTGCGTCAAGCCGGCGCTAATCTATTCCGACAATGTGTTAGTGTCGGTTTCTGATGAGGCGAAGCCGAAACGCAACATAGTATGAAATAAGGATTTGTGCCCTCCTGTACAAAGACTGGTTTTTACCAACAAATTTTCACCCTAGTGAGAAATTTTGGTTTTTACCAAATTTTCCTCCTTAGGGTGAAATATAGCATAGTAATAAGGGGAATGGCTAGCAAAATCATTTGGCGATTCCAAAACACCAGCAGCACACACTCAAACTCATTTCTGTTAGCGTGCAACTGCGCGAGTATGATAGATGCTTTCGGGTATGAGGTTCTGTTCGCATCACAATGAGGGTAACAAGAATAGCAGATAGAAAACGATGACAAAGAAAGTGGGGAAATCAGTTGGTGCTAATGTCCGAAATCCCATATGATGCTTGCATTCATGGGAATCGTATTCATTATTTTGAATAATTTAACGTGTATTTTTAAGTGTATAAATTATTCTTCCCAAATACAATGGTTGCATTTTTCGGGATATATATGGTTACATTATTGAATCAAACTATATTTATTTTCGTTGGGAACTGTTTTGGGAAATTCATCCAATGTTTCTTCGAGCACACCGTTTTAAGCAGTTTTTTGTGGCAATTGGAAAGCCTCATCTTGTATTTCAAAATGGCATCAACTATAAATTTTCGTTATCTGCTGACTACCACCTTTCAAATGACACCCATATTGATCATGGGTTTCGGTTTTTAGTGGTAACCGGAAGCGGCCATCTTGGATGGTTTCAAAGTGGTGTCAATCTTCCATTTTTGTTATCTACTGACAACACGCGTTTGTATACACAATTATCAAATACATTTGCGAAAAAATCACCTTTTAGGGGCGAAAATAGTGTAAATGGTAAATCGATTGCCTTGTACGCAGACCATTTGGGTTTGATTCCCAAGAGAGATTTCTAAAGACGTTTTCAAACTCGAAAAAGAGACGAATGACTCTAAGGTTTAAAATTTCTACAATCGAAATAAAAAAGGAAATTCACCAAACTAAGTATTTTCAAATGGAAATAAACGTTCGGAACAAATACCTATTTTTACTATGTCTTTCCAAAATTTCATTTCATACATTTTTATGAAATATGCTTTAATTGAAAGTGACAATGAGTGTCCTACAGCAGAAGCCATGCGGGAGAAGACCATTGTAGTTGACTTTAAAAAAACTAGCAGAAGGTCTTCAATCCGCGAAATAGAACCATTACTGAAAATGAACATAGCGATTAAACCACTGGAAGTCTCTCAAATACAATTCCACCAGGTGCACAGTGAAGTCTTGATAACGTTCAATAAGTTAGATGATGCAGAAAGTTTCATGAGATAGATCAACATGCAACATTGCTTCGAATACGACAACGTTAGAATGGATATATCTGTATATATGGACTATGATTCAGTCGAAGTCCGACTGCACAATCTTGCACCGTGTACTACCGAACATTAGATCGCAATATGTCAAAATATGGATAAATCAAATCTGTTACGAATGATACTAGGAGAATTTTCAACGGAATTCTGGTGTTGAACATAGGGCTGGCTAAGCCTATTCCATCACAAAAAAACTGGACGGCATTATCCATAACCAGATACTTCTGTGCACCTACCCATATCAGAAAAATAATCCTCCATTCTCAAAAGAAGCTGACGCATTACGGAAAACATTGTGCTGAGATTTGGGAGAAAACCACATCAACTTCAATAAAGCCCAACCATCAGCATCTTCTGATAAACCGCAACCACCTTCTCACCAATGATCACGACTGTGCCCAGTACCGCAAAGTACTACCAATACAACTAACGAAAAGGCTAATGCAGCAGACGGGACATGCAAGAACAAGAAGCCGGAAGAAACACCCGACCATAAGCACTAAGACAACAATAGCGACGAAGGCATGGACGTCACAAAAAGATCTCACCTAAAAACACGAGTTTATAACTTTATAGTATTATTAAACAAAGTTAGCAGTAATATGGCTGATTTTGTGACGTGTGAACAAGCAAAGTGACCTAAAAAATGCATTTAAAAAAATCGAAATTTGTGTAATGTAACCCTTTTATATTTTTTTATTGGTACCTAACTCGACAAATGGAAAAAATGACTTCGGTATGTTTCATGCTATTACTTTTTGCTCAGATTTTTCAAAAATCTCTTGGTTAAGTCTCCGTAAGTATTGGCCCATTGCAGTAAAGAGACTTGACCAAAAAACGATCACAAAACAACTTTAGCTCTAAACCCGTAGGAAAATGTAGTGATTGTACAGTTTTAATGAGAACGCCAGTGTTTCCAGTCCAGTCGCTTCAAAAGGACGAAACAAAGCCCCCATGTTCTATTCCGTACTTATGAAGCGACTGGACTGAAAAAAAACTGGATTCCCCACTAAAACTGTACAATCCAGATCACCCGGTTTTCCAACGGGTTTAGAACTTATGCAGCTATTTTAAATATTTTCGGTGAAAAAATGCCTAAAATTGTTTTGGCTGAACAAAGAGTCTCAGTCTATTTAGCAAATTTCCATAAAATATTCGAAAATATTTGGATCTTAAGAGGTATCTCAAAAAATGCGGTGAACAAAATTTACTGAATCAATCGTTCTACCATTTTGCATAATTCTATCTAACGTAATTCTCATTATTATTATTATTATTATTATTTTATTTACAATCACATGTTATCCGATATTTTTGAGCGTAAATCGAATTGTTGACCTCAAAGCGCTACAAATTTCGAAACCATTGGTCCAGTAAATTTTGAATTGTGACGTACACTGCAAAACAATTTCTTTGTGATGCGACTTGAGAAAATATTTGTCAATTGTGGCATTATTATATTCAAATTACATGAATTTACTAACACTCTTTGGATCGCCAAAACAATGAAAAAATGTTTTCTTTTTACCAAGTTAACCTTACTTTCCTATTCAAAACATTAAAAAAAATCAGAGGCTCAACAGGCTAAATTCATTACTACCAAATTTTGCACAGTTATAAAAATACCTGAAAGGAATCGAACCTGGTTGAACTAATATTTAACGGGTTTTCTTACATCACATAAAGAACAAATAATAATTTAAAATATGAATGCTCAAATCATTAAAAAAATCCCAAAGATGTACTAACCACAACTCAAAACAAAACCGCAATTTAGATTGAAATTCCAGCGCACTGAAGGGTCGTTCCACCACAACTGCCTAATGAAGGACACTGACAACCTTGTGATGTCAGTATATCCATTCAACCCCGTCTCAATGTCCTACCCGTTTATGAGGGATGTTCACACTGTAACCCACCAAAAGCTTCAACCATCTCTAATGTCAATACAAATACACCGGCATAACGCGGCTACTAAACGGCGAGCTTTCCCAATTGAAGTCTAACAACAAGCAGACCATAATGCAACAGAAATTGAACACCCCCTCATTTTCCTCGGCCGCCGAACAGGCCACCATGGCGTGCGCGTCGGTCCAACCGACATCGGCAGACATAGTGGTAGCACGTGAAAATTGTAACCTCTTTCCTCTATCAACCGCTCCGCGTTCCACCTACTAAACAACAAGCGAACATGAGAAGCGGTAAAGAGTACAACCCCGCATCAAATTGCGATACAGTGACTCTCGTCGCGGGGTCGACTGTAAACGCGCCTGAACACAATAATGCAAAAAAAAAACAGCAGAACCGGCTTCAGTCGGGAGAGTAAAGTTTTCACTCGGCCCAGCCGGAGGAGTTTGTTTTTGTTTTTGTTTGTCCTACGGGGTGTCTCGTGTCGCGTTTCCCACCCTCTAAACGCGACAAACATGCACCCCGCTTCCCACCAGTATGCTTCTTCGACCGGGATTGTACCGCAGCGGTGTTTCTGATATGGGTACCAGCAGTGGTCTAACTGACAAGGGAGGGTCACGATGGTGTTCCCCGGGAATTTTTACGTGTCTATTTTATGTATCTTCTAAATTTTGAAAAATGAAGGGATCGAAAGAATAATCCGTGTCAAACCAGCGAAACATTCAATAAACTAAACTGAACTACTCTTTCGATCTTCTTTGTGCTGGATCGTCTGTTTCGCCGTTACAAGTCATGTGTTGCTCAAGTCATAACCCCTTAAGAGTCCCGAGAGAGCTCTATCGCGACCCTCCCTTGTCAGATGTGTTTGTATATCCGTAGCATGGATAAAAGCGAATGCTTTCATAATGCAAACGTATGCTCGGACACAGAAATATAGCAGTTAATAGACGGGTACTCTCTCTGGAATGAAATGTTGGTATTGAGGTAAGACACTGGTCCTACAATCTTGTCCTCATATGGTTCAGAAATTATTCAGTGTATGCGACATCGTGGTACTAGCAATTATTCGATGCGCTTAGGTAGCGAAGTCTGTCGAAATGGAAGGTCAAGTCCCTATGGAATATAGTGTCAAGGCTGCTTTGCTGTGACATCGACGTATCGATTAACCCTTGCGACGGCAAGCCAAGATCGACCGTCAAATGCACCACCTCTGAGGCTTGTGTCATCAGTGTGAAGGCTGGAAACCGATAACGTTCAATCAGTTTAACTTCTAATTACAAGCTCCAGAATATTCGAAAAGGTTACTGAGAACTCTTGCCTTTTGAGGGTTAATGCAAATTTTCATAATCAGAAATTGCTTATTCCGTTAGCTAAATTTACATTTTTCGATTCTATATTCGTGATAAATTTACATAAATGTTTGGCACATTTCGAAAATTTTAATTAATCAGTTGGATACACCCGGGCAACGGTTGAACGAGTAGAATTTTTGAGATTTTAATTACCTGAATCTGAAATAGATCCAGTTGAATTGTATTTATACGGAAGAATAAACAAATTGCTGTGTTTACCCAAGGCAAACATTGCTTTTATCCGTCCCCGCTATTAAAAGGCCATTGTTCCACCTGGCGCTCGACAGCACATGCGAGTCACGCGCCTGACTAGAATGACGAAAGTGAAAATGTATAGAGCTACCAAGAAAATCCCAAAACAGCAGGTAACAATTTACCGCTTTATTTCATCCCACTACGCATGGCCGTTGACGACGGGGCACGACTATGAAACCGACATCCAGAAAATGCTACCACCCGTTGCGGTTATTCAATTTCGGTCGCACATGTTGGGCCCACAGAAGTGTCACTTGCAGCAGTAGGACGGTGCAAAGATGGACTTTTCTGGAATCTGTATAGCTCAATAGTTCAGTACAGATGAACAAAAACATAGGATAATATGTTAACCATTTCCTTGATTTTATATAGATCATTTATTTGATACGGCTCGATGCGTAAGCTTTACAGAACCGTGTGTCTTTTAAATATTTACAACAAATAAATAATACATTTTATTGTATGTGTGTCCATCCGTGCGTTAATTCTTTTCCGTCGCACAGTGGGGCAGAATGCCACTTTCGACGCTCAAAACCTCTAGCGCCCAGGGTATGTATCCTAAAGAATCGGTGTCTTCAGCAAAGTATCTTGGATGGAAATGAGCATTATTTTGACAACTTTGGCTTTGATCTAGATCAGTAGAAACGGATCTAGATCAGTTCTATCTTTTGAAAGAGGCGTTCTATCAAAAAACTTTCTACGGCAAAGTTGTTTGTTTTGATATTTTTAACATATGTAACAAAGACACTTATACTCTAGTGGCATTCTGCCCCACTGCGTCGCCTGATAACGCTTGCGGGTCATTTGATCCATTTCCTTGGTTGTCACTTCCGTCCATACTGTCATCACTGCTGCTGTCTTGGATGTTGTTGATTTCTTTGCTTCGTTTCTTCGGTTTTCGAATTACGATCGTGAAACGATTTTCCTCGTTTCCTGTCTTGTGTTTGACGGCGTTGTTTGTTGGTTCACATATACTGGCTGAAGTCATGGATAATTCAGCATTGATTGACATGTGTTGGTAGTTGGACAACACTAAGGGTTCTTCAGTTTGAAAAAAATGTCTCTACTTTTCATATGCATCGATAGCGGGTGTCTTTAATAAACACACTCATATTTTTTTCAAATCTCAACTAATCTTTTCTGAATTTTGAATAACAAATAATGAAATTAAATTCAGCTAACAAATTGACAGCCGATCTACTAAATGACGTGTCTGCAAACGTTTTTATTCGCCCTATTGTTAAGCGGGGCATCATCCACACATCATGATATGGTACTTTTGCAATCCGATAGCTCTTTGCAATCCTAAGTTTCATTTGCAAATGATAGTAGATCGCATAAACCAACCTATAAAGTCGTACTAATCTCATGGGTTTGGACATGCTATTATCCTAAAAGGGAAAAAGATAAAAAAAATGTTTTTTTTATTGGTTCAGCAATTAGAAATAGAAAGGACTGAGATATTGCCTCACAGTAATAATCTGTATAAGAAAATGCAATAACCCACTTACCCCCAAATATCGCAATTTGTGAAAAATTTGAAAACGATGCGGCTGCTGTATTTGTTTCAGTTGTTGTAGGTGTTGTTTTCTTTGGTAATCCAGCGCAGGGTTTCCCGCAGTGTGCAAATTGGTTGCAGTACTGATAAGTGGGAGACTATTTGTCATAAGTACGCAGCGTGGTCTCAGCACAGCTGTAGAGTAGAGATGGTCGGGTTCGGGTTTTTGGACCCGAAACCCGGACCCGACCCGAACCCGACGGGTTTCGGGTCGGGTTCGGGTTCTGTAAATTTAAGCATCTCGGGTTCGGGTCGGGTTCCGGGTTTTCAAATTTGAAATTCTCGGGTTCGGGTCGGGTCCGGGTTTATGAAATTTTGGACTTTCGGGCTCGGGTCGGGTTCGGGTTTTTCAAATTAGAAATTATCGGGGTCGGGTCGGGTTCGGGTTTTTGAACAAAACAACCCATCCATTTCATGACACTGTTTGCGTCTATACACAAAACGCAGTCTTTTTTGTAGTAGTGAATTATACTTCGTAATACGAATGGATGACACATATAACCGTACCAAATGTTAGCACCTCTGAATCGCTAGAATTCGTTCGCATTTTCTGGTGCTCAAATATTGTATTTTTTCATTCTTGCATAAAATTCCGTCTCTTCAGATTCGCAAACTGCCTGAATTATTTAATTTTTTAAATGAACATTCATGAAAGATCATTCAACAATACGTGTTTCACATCTAAAATCTCTTTGCGTATTGTTTTTCATGATAATTAGTAATAAACCAAGTCAACAGGAATTTATCGGAAAATATCGGTTTAACTTTCTATAATGGAATATAAATTTCGACAGGTACTTTAAAACCGATACTTAGGCCGCGGCGACTTTTTCTCTACGTAAACGGTTTTGTGGGGTACATTCGTACCCCAGAACTAAAATCGCTCTAGTATGTCTAATTTTTATTAAATTTATAATTAAATTGGATAGTTTTATTCTAAAATCATTCTTAAAGTAAAATATTCATGTTTTGGCTATTTAATTAGGTAATATTTCATTTTGTATAGAACAAGTCTTTAAAATACGTCAAAATTCTCTTTTTTTTCTTCATATTGCTATAACTCCGGTAGTTTCAAATCGATTTTGACCATTTATACGACGTTGTAAAGCTTATTAAATTTCCTTTTGAACATTTTTTTCAAAAACCGGTCAAAAAGTATATTTATTCCGATGCTTTTTTAAAACCAAACGCCAATACAAACGTTAAAAATACAGCAATATGCAGTAACTGAGATGAAACAGGAAGGCGTCGAAGGAATAGGTAGAGCCGGTGCATTGTACGTGTATATAAAGTAAGTATGTTCCAGAGCCTGGGCTGCAGAAGATAACGATTCGAATGATGCATCTTGCATACTATACACAAATCATATTCACGAATGTTTTGAGTCTTTCATCCGCAAAAGCAAAAATTACGATACCGATCCAAATGAATTTTCTAGTTGCTTTGCTATAGTGCTTTGTTATACCAAATAACAGATACTATTATTCAGCAGAGTTGAAACTTATACAATTTTACACAAGTTTCTCGCTTACTATGTATCGATATTTCGCTTTTAAAAAAATATATAATTTTTTTTTTTGAATTATGTACACATGACAAAACACTAACGCTACGGTTTTGTGGGGTACATTTGTACCCCAAACAAACTTTAAGCAAGCACTGTTAAATTGGTCAAATGAAACAAATAGGTTGTACCTGCCTTCACGGAAGATTAATAATCAAATTGGTTTATGATAAAGATTTCTTGCAATAAACTGTAACGGAAAAATAAGTATTTGGACTCATAAATTTGGTGGTACTTCGGTGTCATTATGGCGGCTCAAATTTAAAAAGGGCACATTATTTTTTTAAAAGCAGATAGTTTAGGCCAAATTTATTTTCTAGAAACTGTCTTTGTTCCATCAGACCTAAACCTAGCTTCACTTCCGCCAGGTTTCGTTGTTTATGACACTCATATGGTGATGGGATAATAGCACCATTATCAAATCAGTGGTACATATATGATACAAGCACTTTCTGTCAGATTGTTCCTGGGCTGAGCTGTTGCATGATCCGGATTCCTTCATGAAAATACATGAATTTCCACGAACTTAACGAAATGATCGCACAAATTTTGTGTGTTCTGTTGAAGCCATTAACGGATTTTTAAGTTCGGAGTCGTTCCGAGAGCTCCATTGGAGATGTCGAAGCATCTTATCGCGCATACCGTATAATCTGAAGCATAAAATAACTTAGATACCCAATCATAGATCGTACTAACGCTAATGATGGGACATCAAGAACACGTCAGAAAATGATTGATACCCTTCGATACAGGTTTGACCGTTCCAACCAGTAACGTGGGTGACGTCATGTATACTGTCGAATACGAATAGCCAATTGCCATAGATTAATTTAATACATGTAACAAATTATACGAAACTGCCTTGCAGGAATGGTTTCTGATAAAAAATCAGAAAGTTTGGTTAATTACGTGCAACAAGCAAGGTTGTTGGAAACTGTGACCATTAAGATATCTGTTCTCCATGAGTTGGCCGCCGATTTAACTTAATTTCCGGTTAAGATATCAATGATTTATCAAGTTTCTCAGCACGTTACAAATTTGACGTTCAATAATAGTAAATATAAATGCGGATTCTACTCGGTAGTAATTCGTTTTTCCATATGCAGATATAACTCAATGTGTATGGTGCTACTTCAGATTCGAGTGATTCTACTATTCTTAAATGAGTCAAGGATCCAGCTCGGGTGCCTAGAATTAAAAATCTTCGAGATCTTTGGTTGATTCTCCGTATTAGCAAGTTGGATTCGGATCGTGCTTCTCAAATTTTAAATTTTCGGGTTCGGGTTGGGTTCGGGTTTTCAAATTTTAAAAATCTCGGGTCGGGTCGGGTTCGGGTTTTGCAAAATTTTCTTTCTCGGGTACGGGTCGGGTTCGGATTTTTAAGTTTTAAAATGTTCGGGCTCGGGTCGGGTTCGGGTTTTTTAAATTTTATAATTTCGGGCTCGGGTCGGGTTCGGGTTTTTAAATTTTCATGCGCTCGGGTTCGGGTCGGGTTCGGGTTCGAAAAAATTGAAACCCGACCATCTCTACTGTAGAGTCAAGTCGCAGGGTCACGAAGGAAGGAATAGGGTGTTTCAGCCGGATTTTAAGCACTCGAACCCCTTTGGCAATGCCTGAGAAGAGGTTCCTCCGTTTATTATCTATAATTGAAAGAACTTCTTTGTACTGCGACATGAACTGACGAGTAGTGCTATCGTGTATACGCGGAGACAGATCATGTAGTCAAAACTCGATTGCGTTATCTTTATCATGCAAGGATATCATGACCCTCATATTGTCAAGTGCCAAGAGAGTTAGACTTCTTTGATGCTGGCTGCAACCTCAAGAAATTAATGAAATGGTTCAACTCTTGTCCACAGAACTTTCAGAAGTTTTCTTAGACTTTTATGACAATAACTTATTTTCTAACATAGTGGAAAACTCTTAAAAATTTTATTTCTAAAAGACACTATTTGCTTCTATCTTTATAACACAAAATGGAAAAAAATAACCTTAAATTGGCGCATATAATGTCAACACCAAAATGTAAAATTTGACAACGATAATGAAGCATATGCGGATGAATCAAGTGAATCTGGGATCAAAATTTCTTTCGCTGATTTTGCAATGACAGTTGCCAACGCAACCGGATTCTCAGAATTACTCCTCACAATTGCAAACGAGACGGAAAATGTTTAAATCAAGTAAAACACTGCTTAAAGTCCATTGAAACGGGCCGTGAAACTGATAGTGTTTATACATTTAAAAGTGCTAGAACGTAGGGGAAGCCAGAGCTATTCGGACGTACCTAAACAAATCGCCCTTTTAGGTGGATAGATGTGAAAAAAAATATCGGTCAAAGGCCCTAATTGCTAGTTTGAAGTCTCATCTACATTTTGGTGCCATAAAAGGTTCATTTGCGCCACTCCATGGCAGCGCTAGGCGACGATTTGCAAACCTCTACGGTTTTCCATCCTTCTACAATATAGGGATAATTTGAACCTTCCTACGGGACAATTCAGATCGTCATTTTTCTTTAATAATTTTTACAATGGATATTTATAAGAGGAACTCCTTAAGAAGCAAAACAAAAATAAATAGCGTTACAAAAACTTAATCTGGTTAGTCACAGCTGGCGATTAGCGCATCATGCTTTTTCTTTGCTGTGGCGTGTACAATCGTGTGCGCAGTCGCTGAACGGTGGTTGATGGAATAGGGGGTCCGAATAG
Source organism: Topomyia yanbarensis (assembly GCF_030247195.1). Classification (NCBI taxonomy): domain Eukaryota; kingdom Metazoa; phylum Arthropoda; class Insecta; order Diptera; family Culicidae; genus Topomyia; species Topomyia yanbarensis. The sequence continues at coordinate 378,896,114 of NC_080671.1, forward strand.
CCCCGTACGTTCATTTCGCACAAAAGTGGTGATCATCTTGAAAATATCTGTGTTTTCACCCAAACAAAAATCATTCCATGAAATAGGAGCCTCAAGCTTTCCAAAACATTTACCTTTCATTTTTTCACTTTTATTTGCTGTTTTAATCATGTTTTTACCATTATAATAATTTTTGTTTTGAGGATGCCAAAAAAATTAAACACGTTGTATCTCCTTTCTAAAGAGAACAAAGAATTAAATTCAGCTCTCAAAATTAATGTTTTGTATCTAGAACTGAAAAGCTGGCCAAAAGTCGGTGATGTTATCCAATTTGTCTAAAACTGAGAATCCAGGGGTTTTCAAGGTTCAATGATTACGAATTTGATCCCCTTTTTGCCGATAACAAAATGGCGGAAGGGATTTGAAAAATTCCAATTTATTTTTTTCGAGAGTTGTCCTAGTGGAGCTGTAGAGCTAGGCTCTCGGAAAGGCTCCCCGTTAGAATCACTCTCTACAATAGCAGACGAGGCGGGAAATGTCACCCTCTAAAACACTACTGAAGGCCAATTGCAACGAGACGTGATTCTGAATTTGATATTCATTGTACGATTCAGGTATGTGCGAGCGTAGTGTCTTCGCGATCGTGTATATCATCGCGAAAGACTCAAGCGTTTGTACGTTAGCCTGTTCGATCGTGTGGGTGTTTGTTTGTCGCCAGCGCTAGCATGTATGTAACTTGGCACGTATAAATTTGATTTAATTACAGTGTGTCTGTTGCCACAGAAGCACCGCAACTGGCAACTCTATCTTCAACAACCACACGCATGCAGAGCTGAACAAATAAATGCCAATCTGTCATCAATACTACCTATCGTATTCTCGTGTAGCATATCAGAAATAGTCCTACATGCGAGCAGCTTGTATTCAATCAGGTTAAAGAATTTATTAGGTAGTTATTATCTAAAATTTATATCAATTTATATATCTCTACATTAACCTAATTTAGTATATGATTATCCTCTTAAAATTATTATATGAAAAATAGTGCACTCCACATTGTGTCGGTGATCGCTCAGAGAGATACCTATTAGTACGCAGATACAGGTTAGAATTGATCATCATTAATTTCCCGCGTGATACTAAATCATGCCTTTGTAGTAGCAGCCGTAAGCAATGTAAGAAGTCGACGAAGGAATAGTCGTCCTAGAAACGAAGCCTAGTAGGCATACTGATATGTAGGTCACATGTATTTGCGCCTGAAACAAGGTAACTGAATTATTTTTTGCTTGTAGCTTGAAGCTGCTTTTTGGTCGAAAATAAATTGAATTGGATCAAATCTGCTGTCAAGAACAGAGTTTGCCTATCTTGTTCCCTGGAACAATAGTATCTATTCGCATATTCGCTTGTGTTCTTGGATGATCGTCGGCAGAAAATGAGTTCTCCCATATCACTAGAGTTCCCGGTCATGTCTCCATGGAAGGTGTTGTCTAGTGGATATGAACTTTATCTTTTGATTGGTCAAACTTAATGCATGGACCTAAGATGTTAGGACAGAGGGTGAAGATTTCCGGACGTAACCGATTCATGGTCGTGCGAACATGGACGTTTGTAGGTTCCTTCCGTATATGAATTTAACAGTGCTAAAACGATCAATTAGTCACCGAGGTATTATCATGTTTGCGATATCCCGGGCATGGGTGTGCGTGGACGATCGTGAAGGGTTCGAGCGTGTGCATTGTAACGTGTTTGTCGCGTCTGCTAGCTTGTATGTAACTTCGCGTGTATAAATTCGATTCCATCACCGTATGGCCAATAATAATTGCATACCCTAAGACGATTTAGAGCTACACTCAGTGAAATTCCGACGAAAAACAAAATAACGTGTTTGTCCAACGAGTTTGAAGTCTATTGTTGTAGTGAATTATTGCCCCTTGTTGTGGTAAAGTCTAAAACTAACTAAACATATAAAATAAGCCGGCCCTAATGTGGATTTAAAAATCCTATCATGCATCAACCTGTAATTTAATTAGTCTGGTTTTACGGATCATTATTTAACTGTGTTTATATCATGATGATATATAAAACATTGTCCCAGTTTGTACCGAAGATCGAGTATTTTAAGTTTCCACAGGTAGTGTAAAAATGATCTATGAAATCGCAAATAAGCTTTACGAAGTAACTACAGCGAAGACCCGTTTTTATCATCTCCCTTTGTTTATGTTAGATTGACAAAATGGGGACAATGGCGAAACATATTTGTTTATTTCTTTTTAATAAACCGCGACTCTACAAATATTCTTCTTTACTCCCTAGACATAGTCTCATAATATTGGTTGGTCGATAAAATCGGGTCAAAAAACTGATAAAAACAGGGGCTGATAAAAACGGATTTTCAATGTACCACATCATCAACAGAAAATCATAATATCACCATCCAATAAGCCAACACCGTCTCCTTTACGCAACGAAACAGCTAGTGCCTATCAAATCGTCAATAGAACCTGCACGATTTCCGCTCACCAGAGGAAAACGAATCAAAGAGCGCACGCCAGTTCACACTTCAATGTATACACCGCAGTGCACTCCGGAACGCGAGCCGTGGTGAATTTATCTGTATACGTACTTGTACACGCACCTGACGACACATATAATTTAACGAGCAAGAGAGCGCGATTCTCTCGCACCAAACCACCCTATTGCCAATCCACTTATTCAGCTCCGAAAGAAAGAGCTTCCTGCTTTTTCTGTGGTGTGTCATCATTGTATCTTCTGTGTATGCATAAAACCGGCACGCCTCTACGCCAGTACATCATTGGAATGAAATGTTATTAGCGCCTGGCGGCAGTCATGGGATTTATTACCTACCACTGAAGAATGCGAGCTGACATGAAACGCAGTAGCTGCTACGCTTACAACGTCAGAACACAAACTAACGAATTTTTCTTATGTTCCCTTTTTTATACGTGTCGCAGTTCATAGGATGACAAAGGGGCAGTAACTCATTGTACCGTCCAATCATGGATCAAATAATTACTGCTTTAATAAATTCCATTATTTCCGTTATTTTTTTAAAAATGGTGCATTCTGCGGAATTGGATCCAAAATTGTTGTACATATTTCCAAACAAATAACGCAATTATCTTATTTTTTCATTCAGTACAACGGCAGATATTCACGTTAAAAAATCGGTTAAAATTGCGTCAGAAAATTATTAAACCGGGACCTCTATATTGAACCGTTAGAAGTATTTTATTTCAAAACTACTGAAACGGTTTATTTGGGGGGGGGGGGGGGGGAAGGGGAGGAGTTGCTTCTCTAATCTTCCGGTCATCACATCGCATGCTTTGGTATTTTTAGTATGTATAACAAACATGAAGATGTGACACAAGGCGCCAAGAGCACGCTAAAATCCTGTCAATCCTATTTTTCATTGGATTGTCTGCTCTAAATATATCACCAGGGGACCATTCATAAATGATATCGATTATTGACAATAAGGGAAGAGCGTCACGTAACGAGATACAAACTAAAAATGAATTTTAGACATATCAGCGGATCAGGAATAAAAATAAAAGGAACAACATTGTTTATGAATGGCCCCCAAACAAAGAATATTCCATAACGAATATCACGTAACATAAAACTGAGAAGCAACATCAATTTAGGCACAGATAGCAGACGTCCATTTATTTTCATTTTGTTTTGTTTTGTCTTTTCATTTGTTTCTCCTGCTACGATGTGTGCGGATCGGTGCGGGAGAGCGGGACGGCCAAGAAAAAGGAAAGCCAGTGGCCCAAACAGATCAGGAACAGGAGGGAGGACTGCGAACAGGGAAACCGACAACAGAGGAGAAATCGTTTATTTATTTATTATAGCTACGATACTAATCACTACCGTTTTGCTTTTCATGTTTCGTTTCAGCAAACCAAAATCTATACGGACTAGCACATACGAACAGTTAGGCTTTGTAGGTTCTCATCTTGAGAAATGACAATGACACTGTACGGGATGGCGCTGGGCCTGTGGCCTTCGACTGGCATAGTCCATTCTCATTGATTCGGAAGTCTTCCAAGCTGGTTGGTAGATATGTGCTCCTACTTGCAAGTTGATCAATTCGCTTGGGTGGGGGACATGTGGATCCTACTAGTTGTCGACTCTTTTGATCGTGAGTATGAGGCTAGTTCAGGAAAGGAGTGCAAGACTGGCACCTAAGAGATAGTTAATTATTCAGGACTTGTTCTTATGATTACTAAACTCGACCAAGCACACCGGCTCTCAGAAATGATAAGCAACCCTTTCGGGTCGGTGTGGTCTATTCGAGTCGAACCAGGCGGACATTCGGTTTGAGAAAACTTTATGGATAATAGTGGATAAAAATTTCTTACGCCTTTATTGGCAGAGATTCTTTTTGCGAAATCCTAAAATACCTTCACTGGAATAGCTACTCAGGATAATAATAATAGAAAAATTAAGGGTTTGCCTGGTCCATAATGTAATGAATATGTATATTGACTAGAACAGGGATAATCGAGTTATGTTATAAGATAGAGAGGGAACAGCACAGTTGAAGGAAAAGTTTAGAGAAAATTTTCAATAGGACGTAAGTAACATTGAGAGCCTCTCTTTGTTTACTTTCTCTTTCGTTTATTACGACGTCATTGCAACACTTTGTTCTAATTTTCCAGTACATATCGAAAGCCGACGATTTTTACTACAATATTATGAAAAGAGTAGAGTAATAAATGTTAAAATGGCCGAGTAATGAACAGAAGAGACAGACCTCAAAGAGAATCTCTCATTGTTACTTACGTCCTATTGAAAATTTTCTCCAGAAGTATTCGCGAGTAAGGACTAATACTGCTAGTATGTTTGCCGTTTCAATTAATAGTCGATTGATCTGCTTCGGACCTAGGAGACAAAAAGGAGATTAGGAAGAGGCAGAAGCGGATTCAATGCGAAATTTGCCAATATGACGTTGACCCCAAGGCGATGGTAGGATGATTTTCCATAGGATGACACACTAGATGACACGACGTTACACGCTTGCGCCAAATAGTTTGTATGTATGTATGAAATTCACGGACATCACGGCTGACTGCGATCTCTAATTTACCTAACAGTCGATTGAGCCGCTTCTGACCTAGGGGACCCATGAGGAGATCAGGAAGAAAATAGAAGCGGAATAAATGCGAAGTTTTAATTGCATCACTGACGACTTAGCACGCGTTGTTAGGAGCAGGATACATTGGACCAGACAAAATAGAGAACTTGACGTTACACACTTCGAGACAAATAGGCGCAAAATTTAGTCCTCCTCCCGAGGACCGGTGTTTATTTGGCGGACAGTCGCTAATCCTTCCGATTTTGCAAATTTTGTCTCGCGGGACGGACCGAGATCCCTCAAGCTATAAGCTGCAGTCCTATCAGCCCGTTAAAAAAAGCTGCTGAACCGGTTTATTTCAAATCTTCGGAAGTCTTGGTATGGGACACTCCTAGTTCAAAAGAGCCCCAAACCAGCTCCTCTAAACTAAGCTTGGCCCTAAATCCAATTGGTACATTATTTCGACCATGGCTAATTCGACAATAAAGGGGGCCAAGTTGAGTACTAAATTTGATCACAATGTAGCTTAACTAAAAGAAAGTACTCAAAGCTTCTATGTCATATAATCACTGTAATACTGCTTCAGCGATAATATGCTAACAGGATCGGCATTCACTCGCGAATACTTACACTACAGCTGTACACTTCTTATTACCTACCTTACAACATAATTTGATAATTGCTGTTTTAGCGTAGTTTTTAAGAGTGCAATTTTGAGTTCCGCCCCTACAATCTTCCTTGATTGGATACGTGGCATGTGACACGAATAAACCGCATCGATCTGAGAAAGCGACTTGACATTTTCAAGAGCCCGCGTGAGTCGTCGAACGAAACAATCGGCATTCTTCCTGGTGTCAGTCCTGTGCCCCTTCCCTGAACCAGCCATCACATCCAAGATAAAAAAAAGTCGACAACTAGCTGTAGCTACATGTACTAATACCAAAAGTAGGTATCATTTTTGGTTAACCCGCTGCGAGGCGACTTTTTTCATCGCTAATACTGTTTTTTTAGCTTTATATAGGTTTTCGGGATCACTGATTCTGATACTGACGTAAAATTCTGAAATTCATTGATGTAAAATTCAAAATGGCGTATCCAATATGGGGACTGCGTCCAAAAAAAACCCGCGAATCGAGTTTTAAGCCAAATTTACACCTTTCCGATCCGATTCAGTGACGGTTCAGTACCGTGCACGGACGCCAATATTCTTTCATATAATTTAATGCGAGCTTTCACACTTGTCCGGGACGGCGCCATGCCGGAAAAGGGTGAAAGCTCGCATTTGATTTGTATGAAAGAATATTGGCGTCCGTGCACGGTACTGAACCGTCACTGCATCGGATCGGATAGGTGTAAATAGTGCTTTATACCGGCTGCAATAAAATGGTAGCCATTTTGAATTTTCCAATTCTAACATCATAAAAACATTTAGGACTTTTTGTTCAGACAGAGCCGAATTCATTGCAGAAAAAATGAGATTTTCGAGTTTTCATTGTTTATAACTAATAAGTAATCAACAAATTCACATTATTTTTTATAGTAGTTGTATCCCTAACATACCTAAGAGTTGGTGAAAAGCAATAATTCGTATTTATATGTCAATACTAACTAGAAATCCAATGAAAAGTTAGGAGAAATAGGTGTGACGTATACGTCCCACTGCGTTACAGAAGGTTAATGACAAGAGAAATCAGTCATTATCCTACTCATATCAAACAATACGTATTCCCCGCATATTAAAAGCACCAGGTATTAGTTTCTAGCTAATCAAAATCAGTTAGTTACACATAGTTATACACATCAATACCTGTTATATGATGTGATGGCCAGAAGAGATATCGAAATCGGGGCGCTCGATGCGAGTTTTCATTTCTCTCAAACACGATTGTCGCAATTTTCAGAAAACATTTTTGTTTCATGCTAATTTGGAGTAGCTTAGCAAAGATTAATACCTGTTTATACGACTTTCATCGACCGTAGGCCAAGCAATTAACGAAATAGTGTGGCATCATTTGTCCCGAATAGGATTACCCCTACGATCATCACTCAACGCAATGACTCGATTATTTACAAAACATCTTTTTATATAAACATTAGAAAATCGAGAAATCTAGTTGAACATTGTGGGAAGAGGGAGAGAAGCGGTATTCTTTAAGTAAGATCAGAAAGATGTCAAAAATTACGATTTATTGTCCATGTGATCGATAGGTGAACAGTTTCGCAAAGTAATCTAAACTGTATTCAAACCGATACTGTTAGTAATGTCAGAACACGCGGATAACGAAAACGCTTCAAATTGTGTTAACCCTTAAATGCGCAATGCTGTTTAAAAACAACATGTCGAAAACCATCTCAAAATTATCATAGTAACGTATCAAAGCTGTGAGACAATTTTCAGAATATTAAAAAAAAAAAATTGATTTGCGCCTTTAAGGGTTAAAAAACAACTCAAACCTAATAAGTTAAATAGAATTGAGAATAAAAATTCGCCTAAATCGAGTTACTGGTTACGATTTTATCATCGTACCTTCTTTAATGTTTGAAACGTCCATGCCTCAAAATGACGGTTCTTGCTCTTTGGTAATTAACGAATTTACATACTAATACTTTTTGCATCAGGGAATGGTCATAACGTTCATCTAGATCTGTCTTTAATCAAATCTAGCGGAAATGATGAGCAAGCAAGAGCAAAAGAGGGGGGAAGCGCTATTTTCAGCGAACTAATCCAATTCGTGCCTGCCTACTGGATGCGCGTCACGAACTGCTGCCGCTTGCTGAGAGAATGCTCACCGTGACACGTGATCCGAGTGGAAGCTGTGGGATTGTTGTACCCAAGCCGTGTATCATGCGAAAACTCACAGGACGCAAGAGTACTACATCGCATGCTTCAGACTTAGTGCAAGGAGTTTTGTCACGTTTGGTCCATCTCAAACCGTTGACTGTTAAAGTTGAGTGACCTTCGTTAGCTTGAAAAATAATGTGCAAAGCTATTCAGAATGCTGTCAAATGTTACTGTCAGAATACGGTGGCGAAATGATTGTTCCCCCGCCAGCCGGCTGATAGATGGCATTCCGACAGTTCGTGGCTACGTCAACACGTTGACACGTGACTGACGGACAGCAGAACAAAAGAGCTTCACCATATTCGTACAATCGTGTGCCATTCACCCTCCAGGCCCAATAAAACCAGGGGAGCTGGGATGAATGCCAGAAAGATAGTCGACGGTTAGACAAGACATAGACGCGAACACATGACTTTCATGTCACATGAGTTTGTGTTTGTGTGTGTGATATAGGTTTTTCTCATCCATCCGGTCGCGGTTGGTGAGGGGTGATAGATTTTCGGTATCCAAACCGAAAGTAGCAGCATTCTGAAAGTGTCACTGACGGTTGATATCCACAGTTAGCCCGACTTTTTCCATTTGAAGTGTGTATTCCACTGCAATCAGGATGTGACGGCAGATCGCCTCCACGCAAGCGGATTGGGTTTTGAAGGTTCAGGCAAATGAAGAACATTGTCGGTCGTAAGTGCAGTGTATTACAACAATTTTTGCAACGGAATGTTTCCAGTCAGAGCCTGTTGAAATGCAGCTTAAGCACCACACAATAACCCGCTTGAAACATGCATGATATTCTGTAGTCACGATATCGCAATGAAGATACAATAAAAATCGTGACATGATGAGTCAAAAGTCAATGAATCCTGAGCAATTTCCAGCTTTTCAAAACAACGGCGTTGGAAAATGGTTTTTGCATCGATCTAACATCTCTCAGTGCGATATGATTTTTTTGTTTAGCTTGTTTGGCGTTGATCGCAGATTAGTGCAAGAGGCATATCTAACAAACCAAATTTGAAAATTTGCAAAAAAAACTTTGCTAAGCCGTAAATAACTTACAGCCTTTTTCGTTTTTGACATTGTACTACACCAGTGTAGTTGGTGCTAAATTCATTCAGACTTAATTGTAATAATTCTATCTCTTTTATAAACTACACCGGTGTAGCACCATGTGAGGCAAAAACGCTGTTATTAAAGGCTAGGTGTTTGGTGTAAAAATATATATTAATTTTTCAAAAGATTGAATTTGAACCAATCAACAAAAACATGTCATCAAAGCAAATAGAATAATTAATTTATTACAAATAATCGAGCCTAGACCAATATCTTTCTTTACAATTGGTGTTAGACGAATTTGCGTTTTCCATTAATTGGAATACAAGTGAATTAAATATTCACTTCTCGGGGCAGCCAAAATATGATGCAAAAACATTATTCTAAAAATCATCATGGAACGATCGCACCAATTTTTTAACCAAATAGGTCGATGTATGTCTATTCCCGTTTTCCATTAATGTAGGGTTGACACTAGTGCTGGTTGCCATCTGCTGGTACCATTTACATTATGCTGGTAGCATGCTGACACCAGCAGATGGCAACCAGCACTAATGTAAGCTGGACATAAAATATGGTATCTAGCAGAATGAAAGTTTGCCGGGCACGCTTTTATATTACACTGGTGGTACCAGCATGTTCACAAATCAGTCATAGCGTAAACAGGCAACCAGGAAGGGTTCTTATAGCCTTGTAACCATTGATTTAGACCAGCAGTTTTCCTGTGAACAATCGTCTGTCAATTTTGTGCAATTCTAAATATCTAAAATTGTTGTTTTCTGAAATATTTACACTTGTATGGTAGATAACCGTAGTATTTTCTTTTACGACACTGAAACTGATTCAAACTAGAACTAAAAAATTCCCCAACCTTGGTTTCGTTAACGACGTCGTCGCATGTTTTCTTTATTTAAGCACACCCACCTTATTCTCAGCACTGTCGCAGGGATTCGCACTGCCCTTGTCCGAATTCTCAAACAACTCCTGCTTGATGTTCTCCGGCAGCAGCGGCAAGAAATCATTCATCGGATCTACCAAATCGTCGGTTTCCATGCCGACGGCTGGAGGAGCAGTCACCGTTTGTGATGCCATTTTCGGAGCGACTTCCGGTAATCCAATTCACAGTAAAAGTCCGATCGGAATTCAAATTTTGAACAACACTTATGAGGAACCGATATGCAGCTATATACAGTACGGATCAAGACGGCACAAATTTCGTTTGTGCACCATATAGAAATTATTTTTTCACCTTTCACGATTAACGTGCCTCCTGTTCTTCTATTTTTGTTTTTAATTTTATATTGTAGGATGGCCTACATAGGTTCTACGGATTTTTTTCCAGAAACTACGCACACATCAAGCCAAATACAAACACAATGATACAAGTACACCAAATCACATTGCACACGTAGGTACGCAGCGTCTAGAGAAAGATGGCCGCGACATTCGGTATCCAAAAGCAGATTTTCTCCCTGGGATGAGACAATTTTGCACAACACCCTAATCCACAATTTTTGCTGCAACTACAACTTTTCTGGTTCTTATTTCAAAATGAGTTTGGTTTATTTATTTGAAAACTTTTTTTCGTCGCCAAGTAGATTCGTTTTTGTTAAAAACCTGCTTATTTCTTCCTTGTTGCCATTTTTTCGCCCATTCACGGATCCAATGGTCACTGAAGTAGTCGATTTTTCTGCACCACTTTCACACTAGAACAGACTGGAATCAGATTCGCAAACTATCAAAGCAAAACATAATCGAATTCCCCTAGTTATTTTCGTCCGGAAAATATTCCTTTTTCACCAGAATTGAATCCTTCAGAGTGCACAATCAAAACAGCTAAATCGCTTAGCAGCCGACGCGTACGCGACGTTTGACCGCAGACAGACGAATGTGATGTTTTGCGATCTGTGCGAATGAACGGTAGGCGAAAGCAATGAAGCCGAGCGTGCGGAAAGCACTGTCGGAACGCACACAGCTGCAAACAAAATAGCTTTGCCCAATTTGTCAATGTACAATCAAGCGAAATGGGCGAAAAAGTACTCAGCCCTTGCAGCAGATGTGTGCACCCCGATGACATTTACATTGCCAGACGTCAATTGCGATATAACAGTTACAGGGTTGTCTACTTCATGCACGCTAAATCAAAATTACACCGAATTTAAGATCCAAGTACTTAATTTCATATACTGTACAATATTTCAATAATAATTCGTCAAAAGGGCGAAAGTGTTTTTTGTAAACAAACTTGTTTCGCTCATTAGTCTGCTGCAGAGTGGAATTTCATGAAAAATATGCGTTAATGTAAATTTTTACCTTCGTAGAAGTAATTTCAATTGTTTTCTGCTTTGAAATTATAGTAAATTAAAAGAAACCATCAAAATAAATGTTTGTTTACAAATCTTATTCGCCCTTTTGCAAATTTACTATGGAATTTTAAAGAAATATTAAGTTGACTAGAATTAACTCAACTGTTAGCTGATATGTTTTTAATTTAAAACAAAAAAAAACAATTTTTAATTTTCTTACTTCATCAAACATTATTTCACGGAACGGGGATCCACAGAGTAACAGACATAAACACTATGAGGAAATTTCTGAAAAAAAAATTGTTCCAATTTTCCAAGAACGCTAGCTCTACCTTTTGTACACTCATTTGCTAGTGGATAATCCCTCGAGGTTGACAACAGTTTTCAGCTAGTGGCCTATCCTCCTCATACTTCAGTGGCGCCACCATCGCGAATGCGACCACAGTACCAAAAATAAAAATATAAGCACAGATAACAGACATTTAGGCTAGAACAAAATTTCTTAAAAAAAACTGTGTAAACTTTCAAATTGATAAACGTTGAAAGTCCGTGTTTCACTATTGCCATCTACGCAACTGTTTGCTACACGTGATTGACAACTGCACTCCAACTGAATTGCGTCGATCACAGCGCAACCGACAAACGTTAGCCAAACGTGTTTCAGCGTCTGATTTATTCGCAATTTCAGTAACGGGCATTTACACACGTTTCGAATCGAATGATGTTCCTACCACTGATGCGAGCGACAATCCTAATCTATAGTGTTCTGTATCTAAGGTCATGTTCAGGATTGTTTTATTTTGTATAGGAGTTTCAAAGTAGAACTGGAACTGAAACATTCACATCCCCAGCAGAGCGTTTCGTTTTATAATTTCGAACAGCTGTTTTAAAATTTAAAACTGTTATACGATACCGTTCTATTTGTTGCTGATTTTAAAACACGTTTAGAACTGTGTTTTAAATACATGAAGAGTACTCCGCACAGACACTTAGACCCGATAGACCGGGGAAAAATAAATTTGAATGCAGTAACGCTGAAGGCATGGCGGGAAATGAATTTTAAACTGAATAGAACACACGCTAAAACTGCTGCTGGGGAGAGCAAGTTCTAGTTTTAAAATTTTCAGTTTTATATTATAGAACTGTCAAAATTATGAATCTAGAACTGAAACACTCCCGAACATGCTATAACTGAAACACTCCTGAACATGCCCTTAACACTCCTGAACATGTTCGAAAAGATTGGTATAGGGGAAATGGTTAAGCAACAAACTAAATTCATTCAAAGAACTGCGATGAATCGGAATGGAATATCGCTTTTGAAAGTTTTTATGAATATATTTGAATTATTCATTCCGGTCTACAGTCGCACATAACTCGAAGTATTATAATACAAGATAGAAATTATTATCAATGCAAAAATCAAATTGTTCCTTTCAGTACAGTTACAGTGGGAGCTATTTCCTTTTGTTTTTTCAAAAGGTCCTAGAGGAAGAAATTCACATTTCAAACGGTTCATTATGTCGAAAGGTTAGTCGTTAGACACGACAAAAAGTTTTACAAATACTCTTCAACGTAAAGTTGAATCCCCACGCTAGCCGTGTGCGATACTGGCAGAAGTTGGGTATTCGATTTGTGCCCCTGATTCTGTTCCGTTTCTTGCACGAAAGAATAGTTTTCCAATTTGGAACTATTTTCCAGTCGAACAAAGGCTGCTTCGGTGGTATGAAGTAACACTTTGAAGGTAGCATTCGAAGGTAACTTTCGAAGCGTCTTCAGCTGACCGTCCAGATTTAGTAGCGATATACGAATTTGCTCTTCAAGCTCTATCAAATGCTCGTCAGTTTCCAGAGCAAACTCACGATCTTCCAGTTCGAAAACGTAACTCTCCAAATGACTGGCATCGTGTTTATATACGAGTATTTCCACTTTATTGAGCTTTCGCTGTCGTTTGAGCTCCCTGGCTGCTTGCAACGTTTTTCCTAGATATTCGTTCAACGGTTTAAGAATTGAAATATGCACAGGTATGTTGTATGCCTTTCGTTCGCGGAATATTTCTGGCGGGTAAATCTCGCGCGCGTACAGAATTGTGTTAATGTAAATCTCCAGAAGTTCGATGATTATGTCTGTCTCTATAATTATATACAAATTCATGTCTATTGGAAGACCATTTAAATTATTATTAACTTACCCAAGTTAATTTCATTATTGGACGCCATGAGTGGTAAATAAATACTTAGGCTCACTTAATTCGAAATTGAAACTAATCCAAAACTTCTATTGAAATATTAATGTTACTGTTGATTGGACGTGATTCAAAAATTTTGTTGCAAAGGCATGTTTTTGTATCGAACTGTTATACAAATATAACAGCTGTTGAAGTAGGGTTGATTATAGTTACTACACGCCACCGAAAAACTACTTAAAATTAAATACTCTCAATCTCGTGGTATCGTGCAGGAAGGTAAAATTAGGTAAACAGTGTTGAAGGTAGTTTCCATTTAACTACGGCAAAAATCATAACTCAACCTTGAGTTTAATTTACTTAAATTTATGTTGAATTTACCTAATTTTGAGTGTACTCCAAACAACTCAAAAGTACCTTACTGCACGGAAGACCTCGACTTAGTCGAATCTCTCATTTTGTTTTTGACAACACTAATAAGTGCGAAAGCGACGCACAACTCAAAAGCACCTAAATTTACGTTAAAAGAACTTATTCTGTAGGTTGTTTTATTTCTGCGTGTATATTCATATGACGTTTTCGCTTGAACCTGAAACTGAGTCAGGTTCCCGTATAAATAAATACCATTCCAGAAATCTTCGGAACCATTTCCTAGCTATTCATATAATACTCACCATATTGGGAATACTACTGATACATTTCACCATTATAATTCAACTATTATACTACCATACCCATTTTAGTTACCATTTCCAATACCTTCTGTGTATCCTATATTGGAGATTTGTATACTACTTTGTACTTTTGCGCTAGAGGTTAATATTGCTCTGGTGGTCTTTGTTATTCGTATATATGTTAACGCTGCTCCAAAAACCTGTAGCTTAACATGATCAAAAATCCTCGTCTTGCAATATTACAGCGATAGCTCAATTGGATAAAGCGACAGTCCAGTTAGTCTTAACCATGCTCTCATCAGAAGATAACGTGTAACAAAATGAAATTTCATCGATCGATAGAATTGCATCAATCGATAGAATTGAAATGTGAAAGGGAAGACATTTTTTTCTGCGCCAATATTTTATACATCGCTAGATCTAAAATATGCATGCCACCATATTCTGTATAGTTCTTGAATGGTATGTTGTCAAAATGTATATGGAAAATCGCATATTTTGGTATGGTGACTGTTCTTAACGACCCGTTGTTTGTATGGTCGAGCATGGAAAAACGACACTGGTTATGTTCGATATTATACCAATGGTTAATCTATTGTTAAACGAACCATATTGAAAATGATTTTTCGACGTTTGATACAATGGTTGGCATATGGTACAGATTTATGCGGGTTCTAACCCCAACCGCTGTCAGTTCATACATTTTGACAGCAGTTGGAGTTAGAAAGAAACTGACTCAGTTTCGCCTCAAACAAAAACCACAATAGTCAACATGGGTTTACCCATTATTTTTCGCAGAACTGTTACAACAAAATGCGTAAAAAATACTATTCATGAAAATCGCGCCAGAATGAAAAATACTGTCAATAGAGAATTATTTCTGATTTCAAAAAAAAAAAATAACATTCATTTTACAATATTATCTCCTTATAAAAGTATAGGAATCTAGATAGAGATCCTATTCCAAAACTCCTTAACAAAATAAAACCGCCAACTGGATATATTTTTGATGGCTGGATCTTTTGGCTGCTCTAAAAATGCCGAACTGGTGCATATTTGTAACATCCTCAGTAGTCTAAACAGCCGTTGTTTTCGGAGCATTGCCGAAATGTTCCGTTTCCGCCATGGGTTCCGATGCAAGCCGATAATTTGCAGGTTCCGCTACGATCCTTAGTTTGCAGGTTAACTCGCTTGAAATAATTCTTAAGGATTTTTCACCCATTATCAACATCGAGTAGTTGTGAAAGGGATAAAAAGTACTCATTGTTAGAAACAAAAAAATGCCAATTTTTTGACAGCTCGAATAACATCTGAAAATGTTGCCCATTTGAATACACAAAATGGGTAAAGTTTTTTTGCCGTGCACGTCAAATGCCGGAGCCAATCGAGCATGACGTAACATAACATGTTCTTTTCGGATGTTTACGGAAAAGGTATTGTGATTACGGTTATTAATTATTTTCATTTTTCCTTGTGTTATCGAGCGTAAAGAAAAGAATATGAACAAAAAAATCTGTAGCACCAAGACATATTCGTACAAGTAGTAAACCACATCATATCATCGGATTCGTGCATGTAAAGTTCTTGCCGACGACATCAACAATGAAACTATTAAGCTAGAGCTTGAACATTTGCATGGTATGCAAATGTTCAAGTTCTTCCTGGAATAAGAGCTGCCAGTTTTCCGGCTTTTGTGTCCGCCCAATTTTCGACAAACATATGATTAGGGCATCTTCAGGAGTGTTTCAGTTCCAGATTCATAATTTTGACAGTTCTATAATATGTAACTGTAATAAATTTTAAAATTAGAACTTGCTGTCCCCAGCAGTAGTTTTAGCGGGTGTTCTATTCAGTTTAAATTTCATGTCTCGCCATGCCTTCAGCATTACTGCATTCAAATTTATTTTTCCCCAGTCTATCGGGTCTAAGTGTCTGTGCTGAAAACTCTGCATGTATTTAAAACACAGTTTTAAACGTGTTTTAAAATCAGCAACAAATAGAACGGCGTCGTATAACAGTTTTAAATTTTGAAACAAAACTTGTCGAAATTATAAAACAAAACGCTCTGCTGGGGATGTGAATGTTTCAGTTCCAGTTCTACTTTGAAACTCCTATACAAAATAAAACGCTACTGAACATGCCCTTACGGCCTAAAAGCCAACTGTCAAAATCCACTTTCAATGGAAATTCCGGACAAACCGTTACTAGCTGAACCTAGGGCAGATCACTTGCGATGTATTTTTAAAAATCAGCGAATTAAATGCATTTATGTCCATCAAAATAGAAATTCATAATATATTTTGCGTTGCGTGCAATGTTGTTTACGTTGCGTGTAAGACGTCAAAACCCTATACAGAAAAACTAGCCATACATTTAACAAAACGTCGAACAAAGTGGATCAGCGTAGGACGTTTGTTAAACAAACTATTTTTGCGAGGCAGTGCAAAGCTGATGCAAAAATGGAAATTAAATGCATTTTTTATCAATTTGATGCAAATTTGTTATACATTCTTAGAGTGATCTGCCCCTAGAGCTGAACACAGTTCACAACAGTTTATGAAAGAGAAAACTTTTCTCTTTCGTTTACTACCAACATCTGTGATTGACATGTAACGGTTTGTCCGGAATTTCCATTCAAAGTGGATTTTGACAGTTGGCTTTTAGGCCGTAATCATATGTTTGTGGAGAATTATGAATATAGGAACCTGACTGCCTATAAGGAGAGTGTCGACACTGTCAAAATTGGAACAATTATTATTTGTCAGTGTCATTCCAAAAGAGTTAAATTCATGTATTTTGACAGGTCGTTTGTTTGTATGGAATATAACTGACGGATAATCATGACAGTTGTCTTCACTCTCCTTACATACACTCTGATAGCTCAGCTTATCGCGGTCACTCTGTAAGCACCCTTAAATGTTAACAACCGAGTTACGGTTTGTCCGGAATTTTGACAGTATGCTTATTAGAGTGGGACACGGATGTATGAAAAGATAAAATTTTGCTCCGAGTAACTTGTTGGGTCCCATTTAGCTCCCAGAACAACTTTGCAAATTTTAAGCTCGATCGGTGGAACTATATTTTTACGCCCACGGTTTAAAGTTTACATGGGATTTAGTATGGGGAAATAGTCTTTTGCAAAATAATTCGTCCAAGAGTCGCCCGTTACCTCATAAAAATAAATAGATGTCTGATTTTAATAGGATATTTGGTAAGGAAACAAAGTCTAGAAGACTATGAAACAATCTGATGCTTGTGGAAAAAGTTATTAGGAAAAAACGATTGATGCCCTGATGATTGAAGAAAATTTCACTTTTCATAGCATCACTGCTCTGCCCATAAACGCATAAGAGTCCCATGTGGATTTTTGTCGAAAATGAGTTATCCGTTGGATTGTATTCTGTATCACCACTTAATCACACTGCACAAATAAGATTACCGGGTTTGTTCAGAAAATATAAAAAAAAATACCAAAGCATGGTTGTCCCATCCATTTGGCTCAATGGATGGGACAATCTTGAACAGTGCTTTTCTCGGCTTGCTGTTTTTCAACATGGGACTCTTATGCTGTTATGGGCAGTGCTGCTGACTATCGAATTATATACAAAATTTTTAACTTTCTCTAATTATGTAATTAATTAATTAATTAATTTATCCCTCAAAACTCGTACGAAGTGGCCAAACAGTATAGATAATTGATTTAGACACATTAAGAGAAGATCAAAACAAAATTGTATATTATTGGACAACCAACAGCAGTGGTGGTAGAAAAAATGAACATTTCATCAATCGTCAGAGCATCAATCGGTTTAAGCTTAATAACTGTTTTCTCAAGCGCAAGATCGTTTCATGGTTTTCGGAACTTTATTTCTTTGTTAAATTTCCCATAAAAGCCACATAACGGTTTATTTTTAGGAAGTAATGGGCGACTCCTGGAGGAATTATTTTTGGGAAAGTTAGTTTTCCCATATAAAATCTCATGTAAACTTTAAACAGTGAGTGCAAAAATATAGTTTCAGGGATCGAGCTAAAAATTTGCACACTTGTTCTAGGACCCAAATGGTACCTAAAAAGTTGCTCGGAGTTGGAATGTAATTTTTGTCCCACCCTAATGCTTATTAGCCGTTCACAAAAACACGCGTGAAATAGTCTTTCTTTTGTGAATACGTTGTTTTTAAAAAGTATGGTAGCTTTCATATTATTACGCATTTATTGAAGTTAAATAATTTAATGGCGATTTCGCTTGAACCTGAAACTGAGTCAGGTTCTAACCCCAACTGCTGTCAGTTCATACATTTTGACAGCAGTTGGGGTTAGGAACTGACTCAGTTTCGCTTCAAACGAAAACCACATAACAGTCATACGCCGTACTGAACTGAGTACCAACTTGTCGCCGCAGTTTGTTCTTGTCTTAACTCCGGTGTGCTTCCTTTCATTATATCAGTGCCGTTTTTGTATTATACGTTCCATCAGCATATTCAATGCATTCGCTTCTACTGCACAATTTGACCAGCAAGTTTAGTCTAGTAAGACAGCTCGGACGTTCAACAGCGGCAGTTCAGCGATTCTCGATCCATACGTCCAAAATGGTGCAGATCAAGGTGAGTGATTCTCTGTCATTCCTTATCAAAACGTTCATTACGTAATTCCGCTGGGAAATGGTTTAATCTGCTAATGAGATTATCGGTTTGTTTGTAACACTGGAGCTATGTTTATGTGAACATGTAAAAATGAAGTTAGCTTCCCAGTTGAGAAACATTCCGTGTTCGTAATTTTATTTCGCTCGCCCTAATACCTACTGTCGGCGAACATGTTTGAATCACATCTTTTCATCTCATTTGGAATATTTGCAATCACTATTTGCGAATCCATTATGCATATTCCTTCGTATCATCTGCTTTTTTGCAGTGCCCGGCCGGTAAACTAAACAGTGGTTAAGATGTTTGTACACGTCCGGTGTTTGTTCCATGCAGTTATGCTGTACGATTTCATTTCTAATGCATTATCGATTATATATTTTCATAATATAAACAGAAAGCCCCGTAAATAATTTTTCATTAAAACATTTGCGTTTTTGCCATTGGCCGTAAAGCAAAAATGAAGGTGCGGTTTTACTTGTTACATTATTTGTATACAATGTGCATTGATAGTACAATACTTATAATATAATGCATTTTTGGGATCTAATTTAAAAATCGATTGTACCAATGACGCTTTATATCAAGGAAAATTATCCCTTTTTATGCTATATCTGTTGAATAAATTATTGAATTGAATATAATGATAGTAGTGGAAAGTGAGTGCCACATTGAGTTTCAAGAAAATCAATATTCTGCAATATAATCGTAATTTGTAATTTATTAAACGTACGGTAACCTGTTAGGTAAAAGAAGTATAATACTAATACGAGTAAAGGTAAATTCGGGTTGGTTTTATTGCATTAAAAATTAGTTCCTAGCTAATTAAATTAAAATTAACATTCTTAAAAGATCGCAAACGTTATTACTTATACATATTATTATACTTTACAGGAAGGAGATAAAATTCCATCAATCGACCTGTATGAGGATTCCCCAGCGAATAAGGTCAACATTGCCGATTTGTGTGCCGGAAAAAAGGTGATTCTGTTCGCCGTACCTGGTGCGTTTACACCTGGTTGTTCCAAGACGCATTTGCCGGGTTACGTTGATAAGGCAGGAGAATTAAAATCATCCGGTGTAGCCGAAGTCGTTTGCGTTTCGGTCAACGATCCCTTCGTAATGTCGGCCTGGGGCAAACAGCACAACACTACCGGTAAGGTCCGCATGTTGGCGGACCCTGCTGCTGTTTTCACCAAACAGCTGGAGCTGGGGGCCGATTTGCCACCTCTCGGAGGGCTACGCTCCAAGCGCTACTCAATGGTCTTGGAGAATGGGGTTATCAAATCGCTGAATGTGGAACCTGATGGAACCGGACTGTCCTGCTCATTGGCTGACAAAATCAAGGTTTAAAGCTAGTATATACGAACGAGATTGAACACGAATTGGAAGAAAAATCTATTTTAGATGTATCATTAGCACTTTAGGAGCACAAATCTTACGAGATAATATTTGCAAGTTAAACTACATTGCTTCAAACACTGCACTTTTGAATGAAAATCTCTGATTTTTATGGACCCTTTTCATCTATGAAGCGATTTTAAGATATCTCGTCCAAAATAAACTGGTAACGGTGGCGTTTGAATCGAATTTTGGACAATTTCAGAGTAATCAAATTACCGAGAATGCCATCAATTAGAAATACCATTTTTAACTATGTTTTTGAGAAAAACACTCGCATATTTTTAAAATTTGAAGATAAATGCTGTAGAAACCATCCATAATAAAGTTCTCTTATCCTTGTTATGTCTTTGTTTATTATTTTTAATCCGCTCACATGAAGATTTTTTTATCAACTTGTATGACTATCGATTGTAGTTTTATTAGTGTTAATAACAACTAGTGAAAACTTTGAAGTCAAAGAAAAAACTACATTTTTAACGAATGGAAGGGAACACACAGAACAAGGGACATAATGCGTATAATGGCAGCATAGTTCATCTATAAATGACGAAAGGATAAAAACCAAAGGATTATTTAAAATTTATGTCAAAGTTTGAGGTAAAATTCAAAACGATATAATGCAAGGATATCTAGTTAACTCCCATGAAAACATATGCTTTATCATTTAATATTTTTATCATTTCATAGATGCAGAGTATGAAAAACTTGATATAGTTTACAGTTCATGCAAAATATGTTTTTTTTGCCAATCTAAAATACACTGTGACTGACAAAATTGGCTTTAAACTAGCACGAGTGCTCTTCTCGTTATTGAATATAGTATACTATAATATTTCCATACGGTTAAATAAAACAACCTTCAGAATAAGTTCTTTTAACTTACTTTTGAGTTGTGCGTCGCTTTCGCACTTATTAGTGTTGTCAAAAACAAAACGAGAGATTCGACTCAGTCGATGTCTTCCGTGGAGGAAGGTACTTTTGAGTTGTTTGGGGTATACTCAAAATTAGGTAAATTCAACTTAAATTTGATAATAAAAAACCTATCAATGAGTTGTAATTTTTGCCGTGGTTAAATGGAAACTACCTTCAACACGGTTTACCTAACTTTAACTTCCTCCACGATACCCCGAGATTGAGTCAAAGGAACTCAATTTTAGATAGCTTTTCGTTTGCGTGCACTTATTATATTTTCTGGCTATTTTTCAGATTTTGTATAAATCGGTAGGACTGACTACCCTGGTGATTTCTTTCTTCTTCCAGGGCAGCCATGCCAGATCTGAAAACATGTCATGCTTTCGAAAGCATTCCAAATTGTTGACATTTTTTTACATTTTGAAGACCATTTTTTCTGAATTCTTTCATTTTTTGCAGAATTTAATTTAAAAATCAGCAACCGATTTATAATCCTGGCCGTTAGGAACTATAATGAAGACATTTTTTATTAAATGTTGCATTTGAAAAATATACCTGGTACCACTGTTTCCGTGTAGCCCGAAAACGTCGAAAACGGCAACAGTGTATATTTAGTTCTTGTCCACCATTTGTAATCTACGGTTTGTTCGCGCTCTCGGCAAAGCATTTTTATCGTTTGATTTAGCGAACATTCGAGTTTCCAAAGTTATTCACTATTCGTAAAACAATGGATCGTCAACTGTTAAGGTAACATGATTTTGAAGTATAACTATTTCTACAATAATGTTTTTTTCGGCGCTTTAGCGCTGATCACAGTGACCTGAACTTGCTCGGTTACGAGGACATAGTCGAATGCCCTTACAATCGAGCCCACCAGATTATGTCCTTTCGAATGCAGACTCATCTGTACAAGTGCCGTAAAAACCATAAGGATCTTAAGTATGTTAAATGCCCTTTCAATGAGACCCACGACATGCCCGCGCAGGAGCTCAAGGTAATTAATTATTTCATATTACTAAACACCTGCTCCCTATTGTATTGTTTTAGTATCATACATCTGTTTGTCCTGATCGCGAAGCTTTTGATCGCTATAAATATTGCATCTCCACATCAGCGGCAACGTTCGCCCCGGAAGTTGCTGAAAGGTCCAAACCAGCCACAGAGCACTCATATAATCCGAATTATGACATGGGTGAAGAATCTTGGGATGGGGTAAGTTTGTCATACTCATTCTGCTTTACGATGGACTATTTTTCCGAACGACAAAATCACCAGCATTCTGGTTCGTTCGTTCAAAAAATCATTCCGCCGTAGCGCAGAAAAAGGCACATTATATTGAATCTTCTGAAGCATTCAGTTTTGACGAAAAAATTGTTTATTTTCAAGGATTGTAAAGTCAGAGCATACAATCCGGGAGCTTATGCGCGTCGATCAAATGTCATTAGAAGATGCACTGGGATGGCGCCTTCGGAAAAGAAAGCCTTCAAGGAAGCTGAACGTCAGCGCTTACAGGAAATGGGCCGCATCGTCATACCCCAACAGACCGAGTGAGTGGAATATTGAGCTAGGTGACAATAGGTTTGTTCCAGTGCCTATTGCGACAAAATCACCCTACTTATTGCCACTAGGCAATAAGCGAATACAACACAATTCAATTTTCTCGGAGTCCTTTGTTTCTATGGGTACTAGAAAACCTTATTTTTATTGCTCTGTGTGGGCTTGAAGTTGCTCACGTTTTCATTTTGTGGTTTTAAGTTAATAATTTGAATTTCAACGTGTAGTATATACTATTTATATCTAAACAAATATAACTTGTGTTAAATCTAATCACAGGAGCAAAGTAGATTGAGTCACTGATGTTTCTCCATTGTTGAAAGCTCCCTTTGATCTAACTGTTGTTTAAGTTGTTTCGTGAGCTCGATTTGTTGCTGCAGGTTGTAGGTATTTTCGATTTTTCTTTGCTGTTGCCGTTGAACGTCGCGTATTACACCTTCGTGCAACTTGGCCCTTAAAAAAACATAAGCTATAACAGATGTAATAAAAAGATAAAAATCAAACCTGTCGTAATTTTGTTTGTAATGCACGTAGCCTATAATACTAATTGAGCCAACGCAAGCTCCCAGAAAGACAACTTTAGAAGTTACAGACATAGCCGGTCGTATCTGGCGACACACGATCACTTGCACCGGACACCGGTCGATTGTTTCGAGATAGGTATTTTGATTCGAAGAACCAGTGATGTAATGTGTATGATGCGGTTGAACTGTCAAATATAACAGGGTGACAAAAGAAGTTCGCCAAGATAAGGAAAAAGAAAGGTGGAAACATTTCAACGCTTTTTTGTGAAAAGGGCGATACTTACAAATGTAAACATAAGGCTTTTTTCAAAGATGCAAATGAGGGCTTTGAAATGCAACAAAATTAACCAATAAATTTGGATTCAACGATATTGCTTTCTTTACCAACAGCAAAAAATACAACAGGCGAAACTGTATTTTTGTTTGTTTATTTAAAGTTTCGCCTTCCACGCTCCATGCAAACAAACAGGGCGATACTTTTTTTGCTAGCAGTTCAGAGGCGAAACAATTTTTTTTGGTATTTTTTTAGGATTATCAAGCTGATACCAGCTGTAAATAGTAACAATGATCGCTATTGGAAAAAAACCCGGACGAAATCGGTGGTGTAAAACGGTAGTTATTGTACAAAAACGTAAGGGCGATACTTAAATGCCGATAGGTAGGACCGAAAAAGTAAGCAATCGCCAATACTATCATTTTGCCGATTTAAATAGCAAAAACATTTTAATTTAATAACTTCAAATACTTTATGAAGTATAGTTCTTAAATAGGAAATAAAACCATGTCTGGAAATATTTACTGTTGATTTTCTTTGAATGGTGTCACTGCTAGTATCGCCCTTTTCAAGAAAAAGTGTTGATTTGTCACTTTTGATTGTATTACACTGGGCAAAATGCTACGGTATCTGTGACCCGACTTTCGTGGTTGTTTCAACCTGAGATGAGACATGCAAATAGCAAAAAATCGAAAGTTAAATGCAGTCAGGAGGTACTGTCAAATGCAGTCAGTCTATTTAAACTATGTGAGGCAAAAAGAGAGGCTATGCGAGACGAACGATAGAATGAACAGAAATAAAAGAAAAAGAAAACATCTATCGGCAAGTCCCGTCCCAGGTTTTAGCTATTCGCCAATATAGCAGTAATGACCATGAGATCGATAATACTAAACATCGTATCGTGAAAAACACTACCAAAATTGATTATCGCTTAACTATACTGTTGTTATTTATGACAATTTGAACATGCTCACTCCAACAGTATTTACCATTTAAAGACTGACAATGGGATAGATAGAATTACTATTAAAATTAATGTAATAGGGACTGGAAGATGAAGTATACTTTTAAATATTAACAGCCAGTACAGTACTCAAGGGAGAGCAAGGAGTCTGCTACCGCAGGAGTCAGGATCTTTTGGCATTAGAAATGCGAATCACCTGAGTCTGCGGCATATCCGGATGAGCGTAAAGTACAAAACTTCATGCTGTCGGAACCGCATTTGTATGTGTTCTTACGGCCAATTTCTTCACTTTAATGAAAACTGGTTTTCATTGAAAACCGGTTTACGGCTAGCTGGTCACCAGCAACCTGAAAACTGGTTTTCAGCGAAAAAACCTGTTTTCATCCAGTGAAGAAATTGGCCGTTAGTGTTCCATAAGATCCTGTCTGCAGTTGCCCTGTATATACTAAAAATTGGTTGCGAAGGATATCGAAACAGGTCATGCAACGTTGCACCAAATACAAATTACATATTTGGTATTTTACATATTTTGTATTTGGTTGCTCCACAGATATCAGACGTTTGAGCTAAAACAATAGTAACTTGTCACTAGCTGGTGCAACGATTGGCTAACAATCGCTATATGAGCCGTTATGCAAACATGCATACAGATTCTTGTGCAAAAATGATTTTTAACGTAAGTCCATTTAAATATTTTTATAAGTTTCTCGGAAAAGTTTGTACTAGTTTATATGACTTCTCTGTGTCGCCCTGCCGTCTACTCGACCTACCTAGGGGCAGATCATACCAGGAATGGATAACAAGTTTGCATTAAATTAGAAAAAATGCATTTAATTTCCATTTTTGCATCAACTTTGCACTCCCTCGCAGAAAAGTTTGATTAACAAACGTCCTACGCTGATCCACTTTGTTCGACGCTTTGATGAATGTAGGGCTAGTTTTTTGTGATTTTAGCGTCTTACACGCAACGCAAAATACATAATGAATTTCTATTTTGATGGAAAGAAATGCATTTGATTTCGCCCATTTTTAAAAATGCATCGCAAATGATCTGCCACTAGCGATCTACTCAACTGTTGGTACGCGTAGTTTGCCAGTTGCACTCAGGATTGCCAATATTTTTCAAAGAAAATGTGGCAGTTCAACTAAAAATGTCTGGCAAAATCTGTCACTTGACAGCGACCTCAAACACATCGAAATATACATTTTAGTCTTTATAGAAAGTGCACCAATCGATAATAGTTAAATTGAAAAAATATGACCCAAATTTACGTGGAAGTGGAACAAATCACAGAGAACAGACGTCCATCTTCAGCATTCAACTTGTGTAAAATCTCTAGCGGTTTCGAAGGTAGTTGGGATATCCAAACCAGGTGCGCTACTGTCGTCATGTCCTTTTGTGGCTGAGTTTGACAAAATTGACGGCGGTTATTCCTCTACCCAGTCAAACTAGTCCAGAACCGGTTCGGACTTCCAGCATGAATTCCAGCTCAAATGCGTCAACCGATAGAGACGGAATCGGTTGTTTTCTTTGAGCAAGATTCCATCCTGAATCCATTCAGGATTTTGAACCGGTTCCGGAATGGATTTGACGGATTGTTGGGATAGGTTGGTGTGGCGGCGCTAGTGTTTATCGTATATTAATTCAAATGTTTACACACGTTTTTTAAATATTTTTGTTCGATCATGGATGTCTGTTCTCTGATAACAAATTATATAATCCACAAATCTGGCAAAATGAGAGGTTTGTCTTTTTGTCTGGAAGCTGCAAAATATATCTGGCATAATGGCATCCCGGGTTGCACTGCTTGGGTCATTTGGGATATATTCTAGGGTAGTTTCAGTTCGGAAAAATCTCTTACGCTAAAATTATGCGAGGTTGAGAATCAAATGCTGATTTCGGTTTTAGATCAGAGTCGCCCTATGTTCGCTCTAATATTTACAAAATCCATACAAAAATGACAGCTCCCCGGTCAAACCATTCGGAATTTGATTCGGAATCCTGAATGGAGCCAGTATGGATTCCAAATCAAATGCAACAACCGATTCTGAGTCGGAATCGGTTGTTGCATTTGATTTGGAATCCATAATGACTCCATTAAGAAATCCGAACCGGTTCCGAAATGAGTTTAACTGGGTCAGAGCGAACCTAGAGCGACTCGGTTCTAAAAACGAAATCAGCAAAAGTTAAGCTTTACCTTATTTTTGGAAGTTATCAAGTTAGCGTGTATTGTTTTTATTGAATTCGATGAAAAATGTGAATGCGATGTTACGGCATTTTTTCGTACTTGTCAAACACAGCTGTTTATATATGTATCGCACCGCAGTGTGGTTCACTGTCTGCATTCTTTCTCGTAGGTTCGCAACTTTTCCATGGACTGCAGTATTTTTTTTAACTTGTTTCTGAATTCAGTTGCTTATTTAAAACATTACGTACTAAGCAAACGGTGAACATTGCAGCGAAACATTTCCAGCGCAAAAATTGAAATGAAAGGTAAAGTTGCTTTGATTTATATTTTTCATATCGCAATTCGTAATATTTTTTGTTTACCAGATGGACGATGCTGATATTGGAGCTTGTTTGTCATTATCTGATCTCCCGGAGCATTCTCAGTACCTCGCCTCATCAGAAAAGGATCAGATCAAATCGAATGCTATTGTGCGCTTTCTGAATGTTCAAAGTACTGCTCCATTTGCCAGATTGAAATGCAACACCGATCTGAATATGCCACCCTCAAACTGGCTGAGCAATTCGGCCAATTCGTACGGATTAGGTCAGTCCGTTTCGCACCAGCGCGGGTTCAGCAGTTTTCGCATGGCAAACATGTTTCCCGATTGTGTTGGTGGTGTGGATGTCGTATCGGATGCAGAAAACATTAAACGTCTGCTAAAATTACCATATTCAAGGAAAAGTGTAATTTCGATGATCGTTCATCGTATCGAAAATACTCTATTGATTGATGAGTTCGATGTGGCCCGTTATTTGCTTCGCCAGGAGGAGAATGAGTGGGATTGGTTGCGATCGTTTATCTACGAAAACATTTTAAATAGTTTGAGTGATAGCGAAAAGAAGCTGTTCATTCATACGAAATCAAGGGAAGCCCTTGCTCAGAAGTATCTCAACTCGAAATTTTTATACTATAGTTTAAAGTCCGATGAAGACGTCGGAGAAGGAGTCACAGAGTTATCGGAAGAGGATGGTGATACCTGTCGGAAATTCAAACCACTGCCACTTGCTGGGCCGATCCTTCCGGAACCTGACGAGGAGGAGAATTTTCCAGATCCACGTCAAACAAGTCATGTGTTTAACCGAAATGTTGTGTGGACTTTTGAGGATATTCGGATGTTGATTGGTACGGATATGCCCATATTTGGAGGAGCCAATAGACCCTGCATAAGTTTACGATTAAGAGATCAATCAAAACCTATCAATGTGTTGACTGGGATTGACTATTGGCTGGACAATTTGATGTGTAACGTTCCGGAAGTGGTAATGTGCTACCATTTGGATGGTATTGTTCAAAGGTTAGTACTGGTAACAGTTGATTCGGGTAATTCACGGCACTTTATATCTATTGTAGGTATGAACTGATTAAAACAGAAGATCTACCACACTTGGAAAATTCGAAGTTTTCGCCGAAAGTCATCAGAAACGTTGCTCAGAATATTTTGGTGTTCTTGAAAGCGAATGCCACTAAAGCTGGTCACACTTACTGGTTGTTCAAAGCGAAAAACGATGACGTCGTCAAGTTATACGATCTAACAACTCTGTGCCAAAAGCACAGCGACTGCCAACCACAAAACGAGGAAGAATCTGAAGACGAATTAGAGAAAAATCAGAATCCTTTTACCATTCCGGTGGCCATGCTGCTGTACACCGTGGCTCGAAATATGAAAAATTCTCGTGATGGAATATCTGCCACCAAGGCGGGGGCCATCAAAATGCTGCTGGATAACTGCATCAAATTATTGCCAAAGGAAAAATACCCACAGATTGTTACATCCTCGCACTACATTTTGTCGGATTTGTATATCCCAGCAGAAACAGATCCGGGATCACCAAAGTTCAACACTACATTTGATGATGATGATGAAGACGACGACGAAGTTGACGAATTTCAATCGCTTTTTGGTGAAAATGGGCCGTCCAGTGATTCGCCGCAGTCGGATGAGTATATGAATGACCAGAATAATGGAAATCGATTAGAAGCAGCTATAAAAAGTATCGAGTCGACACTACAGGAGTATAATGGAAATTATGGCTGGCGATATAATTCCAGACCACCACCACTGGTTGGAAATATCGAAGAACGCTGTAAAATAGCTTTGCAGCATATTGCCGATGGGCTGAGTTGCTTGCAGTATTTTGACAGCAGCGAAGAACAGAAAAATAGAGAGAAGGAAAAAGCAGAAGAAAAACGAAAGATTTATCACGAAGAGACACATCCAAATATGGCAAAATCGGATGATCCGATTGCTCTACCGTACAGCCCGTTGCACCCAGAACCAGCGATGGCTAAGCCGAACGAACCCATTCCGATGGGTTGGAGGGCAGATTCCGAGCGTTCCCAACCCAGTGACTCGTCTAAGAAATTGTCTAAGAAAAAATCAAAAAGAAAAATTGACAAAAAGCGAGTTACTGCAGATGCAACCACATCGGAGATCGATGCCCGATCGCTTCTACTGAAGGGCGAGATAGGTGTCATAAAATCTTGGAACGTTCACTTAAAAATTTTGCTGTTTGAAAAAGCATGCCTCACTTACGCAACACTTGCTGAGCGATATTATGCTCTGGAGGAGTTTGGAACCTCTCTTCGGTACATCTATTCATCTGTTCGCTGCCAGCAGGTCGTTACGAAGTACATTTCCTGCGTTTCTTCACAGCGTGCTCTACTGCTTGGTAGAATAGGCGATTGCTTCTTTCAGTTCGCCAAGAAATGGGATAATATTCAACAGTACTTAAAGGAATTCGAACAGGAGAATCGTGTAGATCAGCTGATAATGGACGAATTGGTCAAAGATATCGGCAGTGAAGTAGAGCAATCGCTACCTCTACCGATGGACAACATCGAACAGTTGATGATTACCAGCTGTGGTTGCTACGAAGCTGCGATTGCATGTGCATCCAGGGATGCGAAAGAGGAACTTAATCGAAGACTAGGTAGTGTGCGGAATGAATTGGGTGTCAAATATATGCACTGGGCTCAAGAGGAGTATCAAAAGTTTTGGAAACTTTCCCCAGAGGAGCGAGAGATGTTCGAGAAAGCTGCCAAAGAAAAGGATAGTGCGAGTGAGCCGCTCTACCAAGTACTCGCAAAGAAGTCTTACGATTCTCTGCATAAAGGAGTCGCACTGTTTGAAGCTGTAAAAGATCCTACAAATTTGGCGTTCTTGTTGTGCAACATGGGAAGGTTTATGCGCTTTCGCGCGCACATTCATCTCGTTGGAGAAAGGTATGTTTATTGGCATGAAGGAAATTTGGCCGTTTTATCCAAATACTCTTTCTCTGTAACCATCTAATTGTTTAATACCGCGACTGTACTTATGTTTGCCTCTTTCCAGTCCAAACAACGTACAGCTTCAGAAAAAATTCTACAATGAAGCATTTACACACTATCAGCGAGCATTGGGGGTTTTAGGCTCAAAAAAGGAAAATCCCGACCTGTGGTCTTTGGTAACTTGGGAACTGTCTACGGCCACATTCAACTTAGCTAAGCAATTGCAAGATTACAGCGACGTTGAGCACGATGGTACGCAGAGTGTGGATGAAGTAGAACAAGAGGTAGTCGAGATGCTTCAAAAAGCACTGAAACTATGCGATCAGGAACTAAACGGGCCGAGACAGGTGTTGTACTCTTTCCGGGCTGCGTTAATTCATCATAGGTATCAACGTTAAGTAGATTCCTGTAGTCAGAATATTCATTAATGCTTTTATCATTTTTTTTTCAGAATTGCCTCCTATTACCACTTTTCGTTTCGTTCCGCTAACGACGAACACCGCCGTAAAACTATCCTGCAGTTGTGCAAGCTGCACTACGAGAAGGCAGTCAAAATTTTCGAAAGCCTCAGTGAACCCCAGGAATACCTGCAGATCCAAATGGAGCGAATTGCGCTGCAAGAGTATCAATGTGAACTAGCTCAAACAATTCCGGTCAAGTTCAGAATTTTGCAGCAAGCGCTCGATCTTTGCAAGCAAAGTCAAACGATGATCGAGTACCTTTGTAATGCAAAATCCCTTGTCAGCGTAGCGAATAGCAACTTTAACTGTGAAGAAATTCAGAAACTTCTCGAACTCTTCGAGAAACGTCTCCAGGTAATACTGAAAACACTGGCTAAGCTTTGCTTGTTATCTACGGGTACTAAAAGAGGCTACTCGGATCAAATGGCAACACAGTACAAGGCCATGTTTGGATTGACACTGCAAAAAAGAACAGCCAGCACTGCGGAGGATGTGTCTCATTGCGGCACACCCGGCAACGTGATTAAGGAACATGCCTTATATCTAGTAAATCTGCTGCAAAAAATTTGTGATTTAGATAAGACTAGTGGTTAAGTTGGATTACGATTTCATCGACTTAAAGACTAAGCGAAGCTTGTAAACATAAAATGAATTCAAGAATAAATATCGTTTTTAACCTATTTTCAATTCATTTCATTGCTTTGACAAAACGGACATTCACATTGAGTAAGTCACTTTTCACAAACAAAAACATATCTCATCATGCGATGACCCATATTTTCCCCGTTCATTATCGTATGAATTTACGAGCTACAAAGCAATGTTCGCTGACGTCGGCTAGAAGTATAATCACTAGACGCCAAAATTAGAATAAAAACTCACCTCATGTTGCTGACATTTTCATGAATGAATAGAGTTTGCTGTGAAGGTAAATGAGTAAGGTTTGCGTGTGAAAAACAAGACTATATATCATCGTGATTTTCATGCCGACACGCGTTGTGTTTTTGCGGACTAGAATGAACAATTCAACCGGAAGTCATTTCTAGACGTTGTTTGCGTCTGAAGGTAATATGTAGTTAATAATATGTCGGGTAATATTACGAAACAGAAGTCAATACTATTTTTACTTTGTTGGTACTAATATGCTATGATGGCTATGTTGACCATAAAGTTGGAAAGCGCAGCCTACCCACATGGTAACCACTGCTGTATGATCAGTCAATACAATTCCGTCCTAGTCGTTGCTCACCACTGATGCCAAGGCGCTTTTTCTCGTCATATTGTTAAACGATTTGTAATACTTTCGCGCTTCGTTTCCAGGAAAACTTTCGCCTGAATCCGTGAGTAATTTTTCAATCGTACCAACGTTTCTTACGTCGATGTGGTTTTTTCTCGGTTGCCCATAGCTCACTATATCGTTCCTCGTTCGGACGTGTAGCCGCTGCACTTGACACTCAACGTTAAAACAGCCATTTCGCTGTTTTACATGTGTGGTATCCAAAAGCTCTGTGTCCGTTTATACAAATTCTTAGTTTGTCCATCTTCGACTCGTTCGTCGAGCGTGTTGGCATATTTCTCGATAACAGCCTCAGCCGGCAGTTGCCGTGTTACGTCACATGGTTCTATCATGCATGGAACCAGTGATATATGATGTGTCTTTCACAAATTGACGGACAGAGCGGACGCTCGGTCCTCAGAAGATCCTGACATCGGAGAAATGTCGACCGTCTATCAAAACATGGTCGATTTGAGAAGACGTTACCGCAGTCTCCAAAAATTCTTCTTTCTGACTGCGGCGAGATTGATTAACCTTAGGCCATAGTCTTTGGTGGTTGAAGTAAAAGGCTCTCCTTTCCAATGATCGAACGAAAGAATTTTGCCCTTTCAACATGTGCATTGGCGTCCCCGATCATTAGATTCCTGAGCACACTCCGATGGTCATGTCTAGACGCTCATAGAACGCATCTTTCGTCGGGTTTGTAGTTTGCCCGCGCGTAAACGTTGATCAAGCTATAGTTAGTTATACTGTTATCTCGGAGAAGTGTATTTTGTTTACTGATTTTCAGCGAATTATTTCCCATTCTCAGCAAAAATTGATCTCAGCGAAAAGTGAATTTACCGAGTGCTTGGCAGTTCAAATCTCGACAAAAGTTGAAAAAAATCCTGACATTCGACAGAAAAAAGCAAGTGTGTACCTATTAGACCGGTCAAGTGGCAGAGTGTGTGTAGCGAGAATCGAAGACCTTTTTTTAAATACAGCATCATCAACGTGCATTGCCCAGCGAGACCCGAGAACGGGGAAGAGCTGTTTTACAGGCAGCAGGAGCGTATCTAAGACGGCTGCCCGCGGTGGATGATAAGGTCGCCATCGGCGACTTGAGCGCCCAGATAGGAGGGGTTTAATCTACAGAGTTTTTTTTAGCTTCAGACCTTTTTATTTTAAATAAAACGCATTAAGTTACATTTGTATCCAAATTTTGACTATTCAAGGTTGATTAATGGCATTAAAACGGTTGTTTGTATACAATGTGAGATAAATTAGGTCAGTGCAAAGTAATTGGAAATGTCCCAGATAAAAGTAATTTTTGCGATTTAAAACACAAGGCCATTATGTTAAATTCTCAAATGAGAAACATTTTTACTGCAATAGGGAAATTATTGATGTCCCTCTCCTAGGTTGACGGGTTTGACGGTATTGAAAACATCTTCAAGCATATTTGAGCAGACACCTACTTTAAGATGGTTATTGCATTACGCCTCGATAGTGGTGCATCGAGGAGACCGAGAGGGCTTATGGGCCTTTTTTTATGTTTTTTGTTATTTCATACTCTGCACCAGCCCAAACTAACAGTCAGCTATGAGCCTGTGCACACTGGCGTGGCCGATTGGCGGGTCGCCGTAGATTGACTTTTTCTGTGGGCTGTGTTTGCACACATTGTTCAACAGCTTAACGGCTGTTTTTTGAGCACGGCTCGCAGTGGGAGTCAAATAACAGTTGAACCCTATTAGTTGTGTTGTGTTGTAATAATTGTAGTTTTTAGTACTAGTATAAAATTGTTATGTGCTAGTCGTATGTCTATCTGTCTATGTGTTCGTATGAGTATTTGTGACATATGGGTCAGGGAATGGATGCAGAACTGGCTTATATGATAGAATAATGGGTAATCCTTCTTTGGATCACTTTTTACCGGTGTTCAATTTGTGCATTCGATTCGACTCATTCGGATTGGATAAATGAAGGTACAATTAATTTACCGACGCACATAAACCATCCATTCCCGGTCAGCATAGCATGAGAAACTTTTAACGGAATGCAATTGTCGTTAATAGTAAATATATATCATTTTCTGGCATTTAGACGATTCCAAGTAGTTTTATTGTATGTTACATGTGTGTTGTTCAAATAATACTCAATAATAATTCTAACTCTTCTCTTTACTTCATTTTGCTTTATTTATTTTCGATCTCATGCGTCACATTCCTATGATGACCTCTCCGAGTTCATTCATCAAAGAAGGGTAACATTGCTGCCAACAATGACTATTCGCTACCACCAGATGTCGCCAGGTTTTAGAAGAATTGAGATGTACTCTCATACTCAATTGAATCAGATAAGTAGGAACGACCAAAAACTGCAAGTAGTATATTACATATGTCTTATTTTAACACATTAAATATTATTTGTATTAACTTTTTATTTACAGGTAACACACATATCTCAACACACAACACTTCCCATACACACGTAAACATTCAAACTCGCAAATATACAAATTCACTCGTTGGGTCTATCATTTCGATGATCGCCTCGATTCTACGAAACCAGTGCACAATTAAGCTGACATAAGCTAGTCTCGTCTGGTGAATGCATGTAACCTGGAAGCCCCAGACACGACAGGACGAGACGGACAGATGACGGACTGGACTCGACGGGGCCTAGTTCAGAGTTTTAGACATTCTTCATTGCACGGCTAGCGACATTAAAAAAGAAAGGATGTGCTATGTGTGGTGGTTGGCTATTCAAGTATTGGTAGAGTTTGAACTACTAATGTATGTCTTTCATGTGATGATCATAAATTCAGCTGTATCTTGTACCTATCTAATCTATTACGTCTCTCATATATTTTATTTCTTCTTTTCGAGTCCTATACTGCTATTCTACACCCGCCTTCAGCTGGGTCAGCAAAGATGGTGATAGTGAACGTCTTAACACTCACACATTCTCAAATGCGATCTCAAGCGGGAACTTACAAAAATGCCCTCGCGCACGCGATTGCGAATCGATCACGTCCGGAAGTCTGTTCTTGATCCTAGAAGCCTAGGTCCATGCCTTCGGGTGGACCAATTAAGAAAATACGCCCATACCTATTAGACAACACGTCCCATGGCGACTTGACCGGGAACCCTATCGATATAAACGATCCCACTCTCTGCCAGAATTCTAACAGCCCACCGAAAATTTAATATCAGACTCACGGTTCGCGCGACCATTCAAGAACACACGTTACAAAATCACGTCAGCGCACAAACGTTAGAGCCCCTCGCGATTTTCCAAGCAACCTACGCCCACGAACTCGCAAACATGATTACACCCCGGTGATAAGGTGAAAATCTCAGCACTCATAAACTTAGCAACACGATCTCAAGCGTCAACCTACAAACTACCGCGCTCGTGCCATAATGAATCGGGATCGTCCAAAAGTCTCTATCATCGGTACCAACAATCTAGGTCCTTGTTAATTAATAAAAAAATAATAAAATTGAAAAATAACTCCCATATCCACTAGACAAAACGTTCCATGGCGACATGACCGGAAACTCTAGTGATATGGGGTAACTCTCTCCCTGTCAGAATGTGATCCGTACACCGAAAGCTAAAGATCAGAATGACGGTCCGCGAATATATGAATGGCTGCAGGGTTTCAAAATCGAATTTATACACGCGAAGTCACATACACGCGAGCACACGCGACAAACACGTCAACATACGAACGCTTAAGCCCTTCGCGATCATCTACGCACACCTATGCCCGCGATCGCGTAAACATGATAACACTCCGGCAATTATGTGAACGTTTTAGTACTTACGAAGTTATAAACGCGGTCTCAAACGCGAACCCGCAAACGCGCGCGATCATGAATCGGTCACGTCCGGAAATCTTTAGCCTTCATTCTAGCAATTTAGGTCCATACATTCAGTTGGACCAATCAAAAAAATAAAGCTCATATCCACTAGACCACGCGTTCTACGGCGACATGAATGGGAATTCTAACGATATGTAAGAACCCACTTTCTTCTGGAATCTGAACCGTACACAAAAAATTATGTATCAGATTCACGATCCGCGCGCGATCATTTTAGAGCACATACCTGAACCGTACAATGAATATCACATTCAGAATCACGGCCCGCTACAATTGGCCTAATGCAGTGTTTTAGTGGGCGACATTGCCTGTCTCGTCTGCAAATTGTAGTATGTGATTCTGACGGGGAGCCCTTCCGAGAACCTAGCTCTACAGCTCCAGTAGGACAACTCTCGAAAAAATAGGGAAATTATTGATATCAGGTTTCCTTTTTGAAAATTCTAATGCTAAGACTGCTGTTTCACACGAGCTTACTAATGTATTAAAGCAGTTGAAAATATTTACTAATTCGCCGTGCTTTCTACTTCATCACCACTGGTGATGGAATGAATTATACAATTTATATTTATAGATTTAAGTAATTTTGATGTTTCGATGATACTGATACCGCTAATAGAGCTCAAGCGTTGCCTAGCGTGAAAGCACTATCATGTCCAGATAACTGCACAAAGGGAAACTTGAAAACCAAAAATTGGAATGGATGCACAATTTCGCAGAGAGTCGCTTTGAAGAGCCACTTTTTATGCTGCACCCCATTGCAAACAGGGAGAAAGGCGAAGCAATCTATAATGTATATTAAGTTAATTCAGAATAACCGTTTCGACATTTTTTTTAATAATTTCAACTGCTTCTCTACGAACAGGGCCATGATGCACAAAAAGCCCCATTTTTTATTTGATGTCTGTGGCAGTGGTCACACAACGAAGTGAAGAGGAATAAATCAAAAGAGAAGAGCGGTGCTGTGCATCTAATGGGAAAGAGCTTTTTTATTTTACTGCTTATTTTCTCTAAAGTTCATGCCACCGCTGCTTATAAATACACAATGAAGATGAAAGAATTCCTTGCTGGCCTAGACAACTGTGTCACTGTTTGGATTTTTTTTTGTGTCTAACTAGTGCCAATTTGGGTATTAGTTTAGATACATTGTCTAACTAGACACCCAAACAGGGGCGGCGAAACACTTTACGCCCGGGTGGGGCATTGGGTGAGGGGTCCATTAGTAAGGATTTTTTCCCTTTTCGCAATGCACCCGCTTACATTACATTCATATTAAATCACGTTCGTTTATGCAAATGGAATTGTGGTACATCGATGTTTTCAAATGTGTGTAGTGCGAGATACATGCGTTGCATATCTAAATTTTTTGAAATGGTTCAAAATTTGGGTAATTACCCACTCGGTTATTTTCGAGTGGGTAGTACTACCCATACTACCCACGCTTTCCGCCGGCCCTGCACCCAGATGGTGCAAGCTACTGATGAATTCGATACACAAAAATCAAAACTTAATTTAAGTTAGGTCTTCTGCCCTTGATACGCAAATTGGTTTAATCCAATTAACCCTGTTGATAACCATGAGGTGGAGCAGGTCCCATCAACAAAAGGAGTAATAAGCTGGACAGGTCCGTCTTAAGACCACTCGGGGCACTATTGAAATAAGGGGATCCCACCGCCAGGTGGCATTATACGCGCAAGATGGTCTTAGTTGATCTCAATATCCCGTACACCCTAAGGTAAAGTTAAAAGCGTTTAAAATGATAAAGCAGAATATGGCAGAGAAGAATCCGTGTTTCAATCTAAGAATTCTAAAAAGAAACATATTGTAAAAGCCATTGACAAGGACATTCGAAGGTTAGAAATAAAGAAATATTGTGTGATGTTTCTCTTAATAGCAGTTGCACAATATAGCAGAAATCTGACAGAATTAACATGCGGTAATCTGACCTTCACAGTTGCATGACGTTATTTAAGAATGAAGAGTGCTTTAGCCAAGGGGGAATGCTGAAGTATGGCGAGTTTACCGTCCATCCATTGAACGATGGCTTGACCAGTAAAAATATCTTTGTACTATGTGATAAGTTTAGGTGACTTTCGTGAACAAAGCGCGAAATTTCCTATTTATTGGGTATTTTTAATATTATGGTTTTCACATGTTCAATCTGAACATTTTCACATCGAGACACATAGTTGCCAAATGTCGTATTTGGGCAAACTTTGATATTTTAGGAGATTAAGTAAAGTAAAGCATCACACATTCTAATTTCACAATAAAGAAATAAAGAAAGAAGTATTTGTTGTTCATTTTTTTATTTCTTATTTTTATTTTTCGGAGTTCTTTTTCTCATAGATCTAAAGCTAAAAAAAGCCCAATCTATAAGAAATTATGTGTTTTGCTTCGAACTGAACTAAGTGAAATTGGAAATGCATTTGCCAAGAAATAATAGTCCAGTACACCATTTGAGCGTGCATGACGGAGGGATTTAACGTTTCGAATTCTTCTGATTAGCGAATGACAGCCATCTTGATCGCTATGTTAGGTCCAACAATGCAAATAATACATGTGAATGTTAAGATAACTAGTTTTAACGGGTGCTCAATAAAAATGAGAATTATTTCAATACCTTTCTGTAATTAAAGAGCGTAAATTTTTTTCTCTCCTAGAGAATTGCTCGCTGGACTCCCTATCCCTAGAAATGGGTGGCATGTTTCTTTTCGCTCGGGTGCTGTCAGTTCAATCGACGATGGTGTCGAAACAGCAAGCACTCCGCGCGCGTGTTATACGGTTTTACGAAACGCATGGTCTGGTCATCGTGGAAAAAAGTTTAGGGCAGACCACTTTTGAGACGAAAACGTGCCCGTGAGTACAGATTACCGGATCCTAGCATCTCTGAGCATGGAGCAGAAGGGCGCTAGCGGCTCCAGATAATGACGAAGAAGAAGAAGGAAGCGTTGGAAAAGCTGTTCGCAACAAGGACGGAGCGAGTTTTCGTGACGCCGGCTGAAAATATAATTGCTCCCATACCTTCATTCACCGAACCCTTGTCTGTCGGAAGAAGACTCGGTCCCCCGAGTACATGAACGAGCAGATAGCGATCGTGAAATCGCAGTGCCGGTGGATGACAAAGAACTACCGCGGGACGTCTTTCGTGCTGAACGACGAAAGTTACTTTCCGCTCTCATTCCAGGAAATGACCGCTACTATTCCAGCGACAAGTCGGCCAAACCCCCCGAAGTAAAATATAAGTTTGTGCATAAATTTAAAAAAGTTATACTGTACATCGCCATAGAGGGATTTCAAAGCCGTGGTTCAAGCCGAGCGGTCTGGCCATCAATCAACAAGTGTATCAGGAGGAGTGTCTTGAGAAATTTTTTCTGCCATTATTAAAGAAGCATCATGCGGATGAGAAGTACGTCTTCTGGTCGGG
Source organism: Topomyia yanbarensis (assembly GCF_030247195.1). NCBI lineage: Eukaryota > Metazoa > Arthropoda > Insecta > Diptera > Culicidae > Topomyia > Topomyia yanbarensis. Next base: position 378,935,045 of record NC_080671.1, read on the forward strand.
CAAGGCGTTTTCCCATTATGCTAAAAAGACGCCGGAGTATCTTGAGCAGAAAAAGACACCGTACTTGCCGAAAAAAGGAACCTGACCAACTTGCCCCAGGGCTCTCCCATTGAGGATTTTTTTCGGCTCCCTCAGTGCCCTGGTGTACAAAAATAATTGGCGGGCCAAGGATACGAAACAGTTGACCACCAGGATACGGAAGTGCATCCGGAAGATGGACGTCCGTGTCGTCCAGCGGTCTTGTGAGAGCATCGCGACTAAGTTGCGTCATACAGCTGACCGGGGCCCCTTCTCCAATATTCAATATTGAAAAATAAACATGTTTTTAATCAAAAATACTGAATTCGCTGAAATTTTTCTTTTGTTTTTAACTACATGACTGAAAAAAATCTAATTTTTTTTATTGAACACCCGTTAGTTTTGAAACTACGACAGTTACAATAGTACGCAGCAACATTTTCCCGTTTAGATTCGTTTCGTTTAGATTGTGAGCAATATAACATTCCTGATGTGATGAATCTGGGCAGAATCGACGTCCAACTTTGGAAAAAGCCACATATTTTCTTCCATTAAACTTTCCACTTAGTCGAGTCTTGCCACCTATGAAATCAATCGATATAATATTGATTCTAAGCGCGTATATCGCCTTGAGGTTCATTCATGTTCCATCCTCGCTGTAGGAATAGAAATAACGGCTCTTTGAAATAGCCCTATGTTATATATTATGTTACATGAATAAGGATTGCAGGACAAACTGTCACCAGTGATGGGCTACGCCAAAGTATTGGGATAATATTCGAGACCCGAGTACCTCGAGTCTTTGAGAGAGTTAGGGCATGAGCGATGGGCTCTTTAATTTGCTATTCTATCGCTTTGGAAGATGTGGTAATAAGTGCGAAGATGGACAGGATGCCCACAATGTCGAGATTGTCGTACGCGATATTGAGACGGTGGTAAATATTTACATACATTCAACTAAAGACCGAAGCACACCGGCTTAAAGATCAAACAGAATGCTTACTTACTGACGCAGCGTCAGGCCCCATCTGCAAATTTTTAAAGTTCTCGTAACAGCAAGCAATTCATGGTTTGGCAGACTTGTCAAGTTTAACTATGACACTCCGTTAATGACGGAGCATTCTCTTTGACTCTTTAGACTTGTCATAAATGCGTCAAAGACAAACTACAAAAGATCAAGAGGTCAGTCTAAATCAGCCATCGCAGGCGGCGGTCACTTGACCGTATAGTTCTAGAGAAAATTTTCAATAGGACTCTACTTTCTACTTCTGCCCAAGTCAGACGTACAATCGAACCAAGTGAACAAAAACCAGCAACCTCTCGATCTAGTGTGCATTGTCTCGAGAACAAAGGAAACTTTAATTTATTCTTGCCATCATGAGTAAAGTTGACGAAAAATCTCTGCTCCGACCCAACGCAGCGGTCGTTGACTTTAAATTCTGTTCAATAAGAATGAGTTTTCGTGAAGTGGAATACCTGCTGAAGGTGAAGATGCAGCTTAAGCTCAAGGAGGTTATCTATCTACAGTATCATCATCTTCGTAATGTCGTACTCATATCATTCAACACGTTAGCACAAGCCGAACGTTTCGTTTTGCAGAACAACTTAAAGCACGTGGCTCAAAGTGATAAAGTTGGAATTAAGATTCCCGTGTATATAGAAAAAGACTATGTAGATGTAAAGTTACATGACCTATCACCACGTACCCCTCCTGATCTAATCGCAAAATACATGTCGCAATACGGCGAAGTAAAATCAGTTACACGTGATACGTGGAGAAATTTCTTCCCGGGTACACCTAACGGTGTTCTTGTGGTGAGGATGCGGATCGAAAAACCTATCCCCTCCCACTTGACTATAAAACTCAAAACACACGAAGCTACTATTAATCAAACTACGTTATGCACCCATGAGGGGCAAACTCCCACGTGCAAGTATTGTAATCAAACAGCACACCACGCACAACTTTGCGCGGAAGATACATAGGAGAATGCATCTCTACCGATTGCCAACGAGTCCACGGTAAACCAACCCAAAAAAGAGTTTTCAATGCCAATTCCTGAACCACAAACGGTTGCCAAATTTGTGGCAGCTGTTCAGTGCATATTGACAACTGCCAAAGCAGCATCCAGCACCTCAGAAACCACTGTAAGCAACATCGGTGATGAAGATAACAGCAATGACGACGGATTTACATTGGTCACTCGTAAGTGCAAGAAGCAGGAAAGAACAACGATGATGACCTTGATGTGGAGGACAGGAGAGAATTAAATGGTCCCCATGACACAGTAGGCGAGCCGCGAAAGAAGGTCTCTGCTCGCAATAAAAAGTTGCGCGCACGAGATCCAACGGACAATCAATAATATTTGTTTTATTTTTTTAAATATTGTAAACACATAAAGGATCCACGGCTCCGTTAAGCTACCGTTATGAACCGTGTCAAATAAACGAAATAAAAAAAAAGATCAAAAGGTTCATAGGAAGAAACATTTCCCACCTAATTTATAGATTAATTGTGACAATATCGAGGTGAATTCGTTTATTTGCATTCACTGGCGATTACCGATATCGCCGAGAAATTCAGTGTCGCATTCTAGTAAATAGTCCTATTTTGGGCTCCAAGAAACCTCCTCGATCGAACAAAGTCTGCTACCATATAAATTTATCCATATACAACACGCTCGTTAGAACGGCTGTCCTCTACGGCCACGAAACCTGAACTATAAGCTTCTACAATTAGTTTTTTTAGGAAAGTTTAACACGTGCATATTTTCCCCCAATTTGAAACTTTTCTTCGCTCGTTCAGAATAAGTAAAAACGACCTTCATAAATTGTACGCACGGTTGTTGCTCATAGGAAGCAGAGATGAAATCGTCAGCTGTTACTCACACACGTTAGTTACCGCATTTCGCTTGGCACCCTTTCGAGACACATGCTGTTTTTGACGAGTCACGCTTCAAAGTTGTCTTTTATTAGTAACAGCGTGTCTGCGTGAAAATCGTGCTCAAGTCCAAGGACACTCGAATGCGACAGCATGCTGCTGATGATGATGAAAGGGAAATTTTTGTTCTTATTAGTTTTTCTTCGTGTTATTATAGTGTAAACAGATTTATATAGGGTTACTGTACCTTAATTTATCTTAGCTACTATATTCATTCATTTATTTGAATACACAAGTTAGAGCTGTGGCTCAAATGGTAGTATAAACAGGAACGCATTGTATTCGCCTTGTCACTTCACCCGCACACAAGTTTTCTACATTTTTGCGCCAGGTTTTCTATTGTTCCTATTAACGAAGTAAATATATTGATACCTATTTTAGAGCAATCCATTGACACCCTGACAAACGAAATGAATAAGAGCTCATCTACCCTGGCTAGAATTTTCCGACTTGTTTCATCGACTTTTGAATGCCGTCAGTACGACAGATTAGTTAATTACATGTGAGCATTTCACAACGACTCGAAATCACCGTATTTGTGTGGGTGTCAATAATGAATGAGTAAAAGATGAATCAAAGAGCTATTTGAGAAATTATATGCAAGTTTTGGTTGAATAATAGATCAGGTTAACGATATCAACACCATTAGTTATTCCTATCTAAAATTCTTCAACTGCAGCGATATCCTTCTTTGATTACCTTCGACTATCTGTTCGATTCAAAAGTCCCTGATGAACTGAATATTATTCCCGTGCATCATGTTGACCCGGTCGAATCGGATTGAATCTTCGATTTGTTTTTCCCTAAGCAAATTATTCTTTGTTATTTAATTATCCACAGCGGAAAGTTATTTTTGTCGTTCACAGCATTGCACTTGTTTTGGTTTTAAATTTTGTCAGCTTGGTAGCGAGATGTAGTTGTTCTACGTACCAATGGATTTGGTATTTGTTCGCTAGTTAACGACTACATTATTTATCACTTTCGACTGTTTTTTCTACTGGCACATTCGTAAAAAAAACAGTTGACCATGGGACGGACAAATGTGACGAGATAGTCAAGAATATACAGGGTCGCTTGTTATAGAATTCATTCAGTCGAGTAGCACATCTTGGCCCTGGTAGGTGTATTTTAATACTAGGCGAAAGATTCAAAAGAAGATTTCCAAACTTTGGTGATATCTGAAAAAAGTGATAATGGGCAAAGGCAAAGGTGGAGGGGGCGGATCTGGTGGTAACCAGGGTGGCAATGTAATTAAAACATGGTGGGAATCAAAGCCTTGCGAGGTTTTTTCCCGCAGGATTCTGATTCCGTTGCGCAGTGAAAATTCGGATTACTTTATTTGGGCTTGGTTTCAGCAAAAAGGTGGTGCAGCCAAACCAAAAGGTGGAAATGACAATAAAAGTGCTGCTGGAGGTAAGGGAGCAGACAAAGGAGGAAAAAAGGGTGGCAATAAAAAATAAGGATGGAAGCATTGGTAGCTTCAACCCTTTCCCTGGACAGCATCCATACCCGACGCCATTTCGGAAAAGATAAATTGAACTGTGAAATTCGTTACTACGTCCATTATTGTGAGATAAGCCAAATTATTTTCAACTATACAAGTATTTATTTTGTATATAAATGTGTTTAAATAATTCGTGTATTACTTCTAAGACTTAATAAATTAGTTGAACAAATTTATGAAAAATAGAATCATCATATTTTTAAATCAGGTGAATATTTTGTGTATTACTTACTAATAAGTCTAGCTTTTATCTGAACCAGTCCTTATCGAGACCAAAGAAAGCAGCCGCTCCTTTGGCGTAATTTTGTGCCGTTGCAGACGAAGACGATGATGGTAACGGTTCCTTCGGTTTGTTGGTTGTGTTGGTTTCTTTGGGTGGGGTTTTCATCGGCTGTGGGAGAACGATACAGATTCAATCAAAACAATATTATTACGTCGTTAAATTCAATCGGTTAATTACACAAGCTTTGTTCACTATTTATAGCTCGGGTATGCTGTAAGGTAAGGAGTGAAAGTATTTAACTGTTAAACAAATCGTCGGTGGTTGGCAAAATGGTATTATTGTGTAACATGAAGCCATACTATGTCGCCATTCACCTCTGATACAGAACACCTATCTCTTACCTCCCTGCGGTGCCAACCAGGGTAAGAGTAGGGTTCCTAGTACCGATCCTTTTTAGCGAGAACCGGTACTGCGGTACTGAAGCTCTCAGTACGGATAGTAGCGGTAGTCTAATATTTAGTTCAAAATAATCTAGAAATGTGAAAGTTAAAATTGAATGTTCAAACTGATGATTTTGTTCTCAGATTATTAAATTATTTTGAACAAAGCATGCTTGGTGTTTTTAATTTCTTCGGAATGACATAATTTTAGCAGATTTTTTGTGACTTTTTTATTTCGGGCACTTTTGAAATAAATTACTGCTAAGCTACGCGACTTTCTTCGACTTCGAAAATTGATAGAAGAAATCCTATTATCAACATTCCCTCTCGACGGCATTACCGCTTTTCTGTAAATTGGTTTCATACTTAATACGATTTGCCTACTCTTCTCCAATGCATAACAAGCCTCTTTAAATTACTGTAAACTGTTTGCCAACTCTAAAATACTCAACTACTATGTCGGTGTTCGTTCTTTTATTGATAAAGATTCAATGGCAAACCAAATACAGACGTGGCATAGGCCACAGTTATTTTACGACCCCACCCAGTGAGTACTAGGAATCAATCAGCATGTCGCTAATAACAAATCAAATTTCCGTCATTTACGCTAGATGTGAATACTTTGAGATCTTTTATAAGATCGTTGAAATTATTTTCGGCTAATTAGTACAGACTTCTATAATGATTATGATGATGGTCCCACCTCATACCCCTACAAATTATTAAATACCACTTTACTGGCGGAACTTAGAAATACTTATTTATTTCCGGATGTTCACGGATTGCACATATGCTTCATAAATAGTTTTACATGGTACCGAAAACACCGGTCCTTGCTTTTTTTCAGTATCAGTATTTCGGTTCCAACAATTATTATTCCCGGGATTTTCGGTACCGTTATTACTGGGTAGGAGCCAACTTAATTTTTGCCTGAACCCGGGACTGGGTCGGGTTTTGGCATCAACCACTGTCAATTCATACATTTTGACACCGATTGGAGTTGGATTCTGACTCGGATGAGATCTGCGCGTGCGGCTGCTAGTGTATAGTGTAGTAGCCGCACAAAATTATTTCGAATTCTCTTCATGAATAAAATCGATAGTTTCCTGTAGTAGTTTTGGTTTTTTTTGGACTATTTTTTTCTTTTCCTTTTGCCAGCAACCAGGGGCGGTCACGCAAGCTCAAGCTAAACGAAAATTAAACGAATACAAAAATACCAGCTTAAAAAAAATTAAAAATGATCGTGGAAGTAAAAACAAGAAGCAACACTCCCGATGGCTGGTTGTCGGGAGTTCAAGTTGCTCGATAAATTTTTTCGAAAACTGATCGCCAGCGGCTTTCGTGCATATTGCCAAAATCGTATTGTCTACCAAGTCATCTCCTGATCTCTTCCCTCACCTACTAACACAATTCTTTTCCTGTGCTACTCGTGGATACGAAGAAAGTCTAATCTCGGTCTCTATCAACAGCGAGTGTCGAAATAACATTCTTTGGATCAATGAGCGCTACAATGTACTAACCTTAACAATTACGAAAGTCCACTTCTGTTTTAAGAGGGGACACGTTCCTGGAACCGCCAGTGGTGTTCGTAATAGGTGAATAGCCCTTGGCAACAGTTCCTAGGATATTGGACTATCGTATGTCGTAAACAACCATTTTCAAAGTAAGGACTGTTTACATATTACGAACAGGATGAACTTGGCGACCGGTATGGCGTAAAAAACTGGATATTTAATGTGTTAAGAAACTTTCATCACAGACTTTCTTAGATTTTAATGAGCATTTTCCAACGATGGTCAACTAGGCGGTTTATAAGTCTATTATATTTCTCCGGACAAAACCGGGCTAGAGGCCATGTGGCATCTAGCAGGTTGAAGTATCTCTGAAGAATCGTCCCACTGGGGTCCTGTTTCCATATCGTAAGAGAAGACAAAATATAGAAATCTCTAAGTCGAGTTGTATCTCCTTGCCGGAGGAGTGAATGGCTGGCGGTGTAGGACGGATCATATACTTGCGGCGCAAGTAAATCTCTGACACAGTCGAACCGTAGGATTGAAATGATGGTCATGTCCCTAACATCTATTTGGGGATTATAAGCCAATATGTGTGGTATATATCCCGCCCTATGCCGGAAGGAAACGCTTTCATAGCTCTGGTTCATGAACCGTATTTATATAAAGGAAGCTTGTATGTTGCAAAGTTACTTAACTCAATCAAATCGATTGGACAGGCACTGAATGATGGCACAGGAAATGTTATGGGCCTTTTGAAAAACCTATATTGATGGAGAAACGCAAATAACTTATGAAAAGGTCGTAATAAAACAAAAGAATTCTGTTAAAACGAAATTTAAAATATCTCCTGAGTTACTACACTTCAGAAAACTTTGTTATTAGCATTTTGATTTAAAATGGCGTTTAAAATCATATTCAAAAAGAAAATTGTATTTTTGACTGCAAATATTATGAATTATAAAAATATGTCAAAAGTTGTTGTTAGGAAAACTTTTTTATTGAAAGCTAACGCAAATAACTTTTAAAAAGGGTATAATCACACGAACTGTTCAACAAATCGAATTTTGGAAGGTTTTGTATGTCAATTAGCATGAAATTTAAAACAATGTATAAAGTTATAGTTGGAAAAAAAATTTACCGATAAGTTCTCCATCATACAATCACATTCAACATGTTTTTTGACAAAATATAAAAAAATACGTTTTTTTGACAAAATATAAAAAAATACGAAAAATGGATTTTTTTGCAATTTGAATTTTTAACACAAATTTTTGCTTTTGTGAAAAATGACATTTTTTTTCGTACAGAAATATTCATTCCCTGTAACTCGTTGTCCGGAAGTTTTGCTGTATAAAATAGAGCAACGGAATAAAAAAAATTTATGTGCATAGAAATGTCCACGCCCTTTTGAAAAATTGCTCTTGTATCAAAATATTGTAATTGTCAGAGAAAATTATGGAGATTTATTGATCGAACACAACTTCAAAGTTTTGTTCGAATCTACGATGGTCATATTTTGTGGTCAGCCGGCTTCTCATGAAATCCCTCAAATGTCTCAAGTCTCCACGAGGCTAGGCTAAATAAGTCCTTCATGTCAGTTAAATTTGAACTGCTAATGGTATATGCTCGGCTGACGAAGATGAAGTACTCAACTATCTTTTTGACACACACACTTAAAGTGTGTACGGAATCGGATGATAGTGAGTTCTTTGCTGATTCTTGGCTCGTAGAATTTTGACAATCGAATTGCTCAAATGGGCGCTTGAGAGATTTGCTTCGCATAAATCTCCGGGAAAAGATGGAATCAATCCAGTTTCAACGAGAATATGAGCACTTCAAGCATATTTCGGAAACAAAAAAGTTCTTTCTTGAAGACTTACAACAGGCTACATTCCATTAGCGTGGTGGGTAAGCAAACATCGATTTCAGAATCAAGAAAGCTTGCATGGTATTCGACCAATGCAGACGGGCTTTCGGCCAATGCAGACGGACTTTCGACCAATGTAGACAGGCTCTCGGCAAATCCTGGATCCCCTAACCCAAGTACATTTATTGGATATGCACAACCCAATACTGGCATACGGGTCTTTTGAGTGGTAACAGACGGCAGAAGTCATGACAATCCAATCAAAGTTAAATCATCTTCAGAAGATGATCTTGATGGCGTGACTGGTGCGTTCATGACAACACCTACTGCTTGAACATAAAATCTCTATATCTGTCTGAAACAAGAAGCACTTTCTTGTGCATACTGTTGGTATATTCAAGGGCTCTGTAGCAGTAACCCAATGGATCATGCAACTAGCCAAACACTACTGTGGCCTTAAATGGTTACTTGGGATAAGCATATACTTGCTCCTAGTGACCTTACATTCACATGTAGTTTTGCTTTTTTCAATGTGGGAATTTCTCCTCGCGAGGAATGACTGTCTGGCTGTATGGAGCGACAAATTGAAGAATATGTAGTTTGTTGCACTGGTGGTTCTTTGTTGGAGGGCCGAACCGCTGCTGGTGTCTATTGTCGTGAAATGAGATGAGCCCAATCCCATTCGCTTGGCAGATACTGCACCATTTTTCAGGTGAAAATCTTTGGAATCCTGTGTGGAGTACTATCGGTACTTTAACAGGAAACTGTGAAAACTGTCGACTAGGAGTTGAGAACAGCTTGAAGCATCATCTGATGTTGGATATACACAAATACATTTTTGTATTTAAATCATCGTCCAACAAAGATGTAATTGGGCTATGACAGCAAATCAGATGGAAAAGTTTGTCTTGTCCATCATGCTGTTTGATTTGTTTGTTGTACATCAATATATTGGAACATTCAAGCCGTGCTGTTAACAATATTGAATGGTTATGTACAAGATATGACAACAGTTTCACTCAAAATGCAGCAGCATTGTCCGCAAAAATCTAAAAGTACATCATATTAAACATCGTTTGGCAGGTTAGTTTAAAACGAACAATTTAACGATAACATAACATCAGCTCAAGGTATTATGTATAGTGTTAGCGTAGGTAAACAGTCGTTCAAACTCTGATTAGTGAGTTAGTAGAATTCATACCGTTCTTGCCTAAAGGACCCTAAGCACATTCAATCAGGATTTTTGAAAATTATCCTGCGAAATAATGCACATTATGTTGAAAGAATAAACCATATTAAATATTTTAACATCGAGAATTGGGAAACTCAGCCGTACCTTATCATCCGGTTTATCAGCAAACCCGACTAGTTCCACCACCGCTGTCGTGGCCGTTGGCATTTCTTTTGTCACAATAGGTAAAAGCGGGAACCACGTCTCGCTCGCACTGTTAGAACTAAGAGCTAAAATATTTGGATTTTTATCCTGACTAAGCTTGCTAACATTAGCAGCAGACGTCCCAACTGTGCTACTCTGGATCGTGCTGAATTGGTCTCCGTTTACTATCATTACACCGAAAAAGTGCTGCATTCGCTGAACCGCACGTTTCACATTAGTGTTCACATGCGAATGGAACACATCAAAGTCGAACGGGTCGATGTAACTCTTAAAGGTGTCAATCAACTGATTGTAGTCATCGTTGAATTGTTTCTTCTCACGCCCGGTAAATAAAAGCTGAATAAATTTCAAATCGAAATAGTACTGTAAGGCCGAATTTTGGTTCTTCTGTATGAAATCGAGCGCCGACAGGTTCCGGTAATGATTGTACAACCGAGCGACAGTTTTATCCACGATCAGAGTTACAATGCTTTTCGGGATTGTGTGGGGTATGAACGAACTGAGGTGAGTGGCTATCGTATGGAGCAGTTTTTGCAGTGAAAAGCTTGGAAGTGCGGGAACTCGAATGGTTGATTGCACCGGTTGGTTCTGCTCATCATTCTCTTCAATGGCAACTATATCCCATAGCTGATAGAGAAATGAAAAATTAGAGCGGTAAAAAGAAAAAAAACCTAGAAGTTACTTACGGGGAAGTCTACAAGTACTGTTGCATAACCGGCATGTTGGTCCAACTGTGGCCATTTCTTCTCAAATTCGTCTATCCACAGTTTCCAAAACCTTAAACTTTCCTCGTCCAACAAGCCAGATATCTTAGTCCAATTGTTCATTTGCAAATCAAATGAACGTTTACTACTCATTTGAAGATTATCATCATCATGCCACGGGGTTGTGTGTGCAAATTTAGACGAGGCAACACATTGTTTTAACGAAGGACAAAGCTCTTTGAAGGCTATCAAAAGTCGGGCGAGTATAATAAAGCTATCACCCGTTTGCTTGTATTCCGCCGATTTTATTGATGTTATAAGTTGAAAGACACTTTCAACACTACTATCGCTGTAAAATACAGTAAGATGATCTACTTCTGAATCATTGGAACTTTTCAAAAATGAGGATACTTCGTCGGTTAGAGCTTGAACGCGTTCATCGAGCAAGGATGCAAGTTTTACTAGCGAGGGTGGAATCGCTCTTGATTTCATTAGTAATTGATGGGAAGCCAGATTAGATCGATCGAGTGCATCTTTCAAGTTCAGTGGATTGTCGTCTGCCGATTCGGACCACACGAAGTATTTCATATTCTTCAGAGACTTGTCAGTTGATGCGGTCCTTATTAGTTCAAGAATGTCGTTACAATTGCTTTCTACTGTCTCAGACCAACAAGATTTGATTATAGATTTTGCTCGAGCGTTAATCAATGGTTGGTAGAAAAGGTTATAAAAATCCAGCGATTCTGTAAGAGACAATTTTTTGCAAGTTTCAGACCATTGTTCTGGCTTTTCAGCTGCTCTTAGACAAAGTGTTCTTATGTCATGTAGCATTTTGATCGTTGGAACTAAATCCATAAAAGAAGCAAGCTGCTTTAACGCTATTTTCTCCACATTTAGTAGCCAGTATTGAGAACTGTTTCGCACCATTTCCGTATTTAACGATTGAAGTTGTAACCTTGGTCGAAATTTGCAGATAATGTCCGGTAATGTTTGAATGATTTTCGGATCTTCTGACCTTATCAAACTAATCGTCGGAAGGGAACTTTCGCCGGTCACCGAGGTTAATTCCATCATGAGAAGACCTGCCTCTTGTCCAGTGCCTATGAAACATCTATTAATCAAATCGACCGTGTTCATCAACACTTTTAAACTAGCGACAATCTTATCTTTAACTTTTTCATTTTTTGAACTGTCTGAAAGAACTCCAGAGAATGCTTTCAAGCGCATCTGTACGAAGCCATTCAAGATCTGTTCAAGCTGACAGTTTTCTAACAGAAGCATGCTAGCCAAACATTTTGCAGCAACTTCCGGTCGCAAGTCTTCTCGTTCTAGACAGTTTGCACAGTTTTGTTTAATGGTAAAAAAGAACTGGCTTAGAACGGCCCACTGCTTTTTGGCAACCGAAAACTTGGCCATAACTTCATTGTTTGAGTCCAACTGTAGTCCTGTTGAGATATGTCTAGAAAAAATAAACAACTGCGTTGCGACAAAGTAATCTTCGTTATCAATGGCACTCCATATCATCTCCGGAAGGTTGGTTAATAGCTTGATTTGAACAAGAATTCCATAGAATTTATTAGAGACGTTCTTTTTCTGGGCTCCCGATCGGAATCCAATCAGTTGGTGCTCATTCAGTTGACGACAGACAGCGGTAATATTATCTATATTACCAATAATGGAACTGGCCGTTGTTTTCATGTCCCCGATTGTATCCGCTGCCTTAAGCAGGTCACGGTAGCGTTCCCTGTATAAGAAATGATTTTTATATAAAAAATTATCCGTGAGCTACAAAATATTAGATTCAATACATACCCAACCATGGTTCGAAGTTCCTCCCGTTTGAGCTCGACTTCTGCTTGGAGTTGTTTATGAATCTGGTCAATATCGGTAATACTGTGTTGCTCAAAGAGATTGTCCACATTGATGTTAAGCAGATTGGTGGCTTTCGCCATGGTACAAGCGTGATTTATAGTAAAAAGCAATAATTAAGTTCAGCTCCAAATTTTGGAATCAATAAAAATTCGCCAACACCACGAGAACAAGACTCAAAACAAAAACGATGAAGACCTGCGATGTTTTACTCTTATTTAAAACTACTCAATATTTGTGTTCCGACTACTCAAATTCATTTAGCAAGGCAACCCACACTGAGCGGAATTGCTACAACCATATTATAAGATATTCATGTAATTTAGCGCTATTAGAATTTCCAATGATTGCTACATAAGACTTTTAATAGAATATCAAACTCATATGGTAATCATGTTGAATGTTCCTCTCAAATTCAATTCCATTAGATTTCCATATAACATTTAAATTACAGTGTCAGACCCAAATCTATCAGTGCACAATATAATAACTATATGAAAACTATTATTAAAAACATTAGGTGGTCCAATGAAATGCATGTTAAATGTATAGAGAATGTTTGACGTATTAAAGCATATGATGGTTTATTAATTCTATAAGAAATGTTAGTTATTTAGATAGCTTTTTTCACATAATAATTATATGGATCTCCAATGATTGTTTTCAGATGTGCTCCGAATTAATACAGTCATTATTTGCACTGTAATGAAACAACTATAATCTAAATAAAAAAAAAATTTAATGTTTAATAATTCAGAACATATTTGTGTACATATATTACGGTGTCAATGGTGAGATGGAACGTTTGGTTGAAGGAAATTTTTGCAGTTTTATCGAGGCTCCAAAGCTTTCGCATGCGATTGCATAAAACGCGCGCGAAAACAATGCGAATACCAAGGTTTATAAACGATAAATTATGTTTGTATTACGAAACCTTAAAATAGGTAAATAGACAAATGTCCAGAGGCACTAAAAGTAGTCGCTTTACATTATATTATATTGTTTTGGGAATGTCGTATTTCGTCGGAATGAAGATACAGGAATATTAAGAGGGAAAAGATCAGTTGACAAACAATACTTGAGGTTCAGTGCGATATATTTGTTAGGAAAGTATACTTTCTTACTACACACACAGACTAACAGCCACCCCAACAAACATTTCGTGGTTTTTTAAACGTTTTAACAGTTGCTTTATTCAGCTCTAGCTGAACATTGGAGGTATACGTGTAATCATATCCAGAGCGTTTTTTCATTACATCATATCTAACTGAAACGTCAAACGGAGAAAATCGCGTGCAAAAAATTCCTTGCAACTTTCAAATTTATTTAACAATTAAAGCACACAGAAGGCTATTAATTCTACTATCACCTCTGTATTTACTCATTGCAGGATCGTATAAGCATATTACATGTTTTTCGCGAAGATAATAGAGAGATAATTGATAACTATTATTTCATTGCATTTTGCCGATCACTTTTGCTATTATGCTCTTTTACATATGTGGTCTTAGCAACTCCGTTTGTAGATGGCACATTTTACTGTGACGTTTAGAGAGATGGGCTTGTAGTTGTGATATATTTCATGTGCTGTATTGCAACCGAGAGTGTAGATATGAGGTTTGGCATTGGAAAAACATACTAACTACAGTCGACTTGGAGAAACATTACAACGCAAAACATCACATCTACAAAATATTAGCAAAGCTTTGGTATACTATATGTGACATTTTGACTTAAGATTAAGGTTGGACAGAGAATGCGCAAAATTCGCAAACGAAAAAAGCAGTTTTTTCCACACCGTATGTCAGATCTTCATAAAAATCAATCAGCGTATGTAGAATGTTGTTACAGTACTGCTGATTGATTTTTATGAAGATCTGACATACGGTGTGGAAAAAAACTGCTTTTTCGTTTACGAATTTTACCCTTTCTCTGTCCAACCTTAAATTAACATATAAAGAGTTATCATTTTTCTCTATTATTTGTGAACGATAAAGAGTCAATGCTTAGCTTTTATTTGGTATAATGAACTCAGTTTGTTTACATTTGTTAGATATTACGTTTTGAATAAACGGTATAGATATATCGTTTATTCCACCCTTAAACATCCGGGATTTGGAGAATTTATTCAACTGGTTTGATTAAGACACATTAAAGAACAATTCTTCAGCATGTATACAGCCTGAAGAAAGCCACAGTTCAGCTTCATCAAAAAACCTTTTCATTACCGCTATTCAGCTGAGAAAATTATCATAGAAAAATTATTAAAAAAGACATTTATTTCAAGTTACACGCTATCAATCTCTTTGGAAGCCATATACTTTTATTAGTGTTACGTTACAATTGGCGATTCTACGTTGAAACCGCTCGCAGATAGCGCTGGAAGGAAAGTGTTGCTGATTTTATTCTGTTCTGTCATAGTGCATATATTTTCTGTAAACATTGGTAAAAAATGACTTTTAAACACCAAATTACCGATCAATTTGTTGATAATTGTTTATGAAAATGGAGGAAAATCATCATTTTATCAGATGATGAGTAAACATCTTGCGAAAAGAGTGTAAAAAAAGTGGTTTCTAATATTATTCGCAGAGCTATATGCGCGCTGTTTCGAAATGTAATTTGTTGAGCACCGTAGCCGCCGCAACAGCATTTCCCGTTCATCCTAAGTTAAGCTAAACCTTCATGAGATGGTGTAAATTCATGAAACTCTCCAGATCACGCGAGGAAAGAGTATATCCGGCTAATAGGAAAGTGTCAGCTTTGTATCATGCACAGCCGATCCTTCTCTCCGATAGTCTTCACTGAATCTCCTACGTAGTTCAAAATATAAAGGAGTTTGACATTGGTCCTGATTGGGTCTCGGTTTCGAGTTGGAACTTTATTTATGGAACGATTTTTTATAACCACAAAAATACCCCGATTACATTTCGAAGAAATGTATGAGTCAAATAGTTGCAAATGGCTGTACTTTCAGAATAATTGTAAATAAAACTAAATTTCTTACTCGTTTCATTCATATTTTGGCAGTGCCCAAGTAACCATAAGCATTAAGCCATTGCACTATATTGGCTATACATTTGCATTAATGTTGCATTGAAACTCCATTGCAGCATCAACAACGCAATAAAGCTTTATATTAGCGTCAATAATGCATAACTGCACAGCCGACATATAGCATTATAGCTTGCTCTATATGCGTATATAAAGCTGATATAACGCGTACATGCTTCAAGGATCTTTAAAGCATGTAAGCTTTACAAGTGCATTTAATGCCATTATAGAGCAAATAAAAAGCTGATATAATGCTATTGTAATGCTGTGGGTTTATTTGTTATGCAACTCTTCTTGAAGATTATATTCGGTATATTTCATTTTAATCGAACATATACAATATACAGTCATGATTCGCTGGTTGGACACTTTTTAACTGGACTTCTTTTTAGTTGGACATCCGCTAGTTGGACCATTGTCCAACGAAAAAGCATCTGAATGTCAAAATCTTACGTCAAATTTACTTTGACAATCATTCTGGAAATTATTAGAGATGTGAATAGATGCAATTACACTACTACCGTCTCCTTTGGAGAGTTTTTGACATCTGTCAGTCGGTTCAACTAACGAATCAAATTCGTTAGTTGGACAGAGGTGTGGCCCAACCAGCGAATCACGACTGTAGTCCAGGAAGCAAACGCAGCGCACTTAACGTGAAGGACGAGGCAAGGTACCTCAGTTCGAGACTTACTAAAGGTAATTTTCGTAAACATTCATATCATGTGAGAACGAAAACCTATTAAGGATATTCATTACAATGCATTAGAACAGAGTCAATTACGGTTTTAAACAGAATAATTTATTTTAAAAATTTTCCTTTTTTCTCATCATACCGAAGGGAAACATAAGAAATGGTTTTAAAACCATGGCGGACAATGACAACCAACTGAAGCTTTTTATTAGCATTAGAAGAGCCAATATAAGGCTTTCAAATTTGACATTTGTGCGCTTTTGCTATATAATAGCATTAGTACTGCAGAAACGAGCTGTCAATCTCTGCACAGTAATAGCACTATATTTCGCCTTTTCTGGCATAATATCAGCATTATATAAGTATTTAGGGCTTCACGGCTTTTTAGGACAGCTTTATATGTGGATTTAAAGCAGATATTAGGATATGTTTTAATGCTTATTGGTTACTTGGGTGGTTAGCTTTTTCCGAGAAGATAATGAAGATTTTGTTGTAAGCCACGACTCACTTGCGGGTGAAAAAAAGCAAACTGTATCACTTTACCAGTTCATGAGCTGAATCATAGGTGTCGCACGATTAATTTTGGTTTTGCCGCAAATCGCCAATTAGAGAAAAAACGAATTACCTTAAGGTGGTCACCAAATATGCGGGTTGTTGGAAGTCATATCACGTACCTGGATCCGAACCAGCAACCTGTTGAATACTAAGCACTTACCTTACTGTCTGCACCAATCTTGCACACATCGAATGCTTAAGAATTCACCGATGTACTGAAAAGTCTAGGCTGCTGAATAGAGTCTGTACAAAGACTACACTAGCCTTTTATAGATTTGAGTGAACCTAGTTGGCTTGGGTTCGAATCCCAACCTACGATAGTTTTTTATGCGATAATTTTTAGAACATTCGGAAATTTTAAATTAGACAATTGGGTTATGAGAGATAAAAATCTTTTTTATGACATACATCGATAGAGCAGATTTTCGTGATTGCAACAATGTGTTTTTTACAACTCAGGAAACGTGAAAATAATATTAAAATTTAAAATAAAGAAATATGTTGACAGTCTGGATTTGACACTATCAGAAGCATTCGACATATCGAATTCCACGACAAATGATGCCCTGTCAGAAAAAATGAATACATGTGTTCTTGGTTTTCCCGCAGGGTTATTTTTATTTTACATAAACACCATCCAATGCATATAGTTTTTTTTCATTTTGGGTGTTGTCTTGATAGGCCAGATGTAAACAACCGCAGTTTTCCTATGTATGGTTGCCAAGTTTACATAAGATTTATTTTAAAAAACAAAAAAAAATCGTTTTTACGTATTACAACGAAATTTTTTTTGAAATAATGTGATGTTATGTATATTGGACCTAAAATTTATCGAATGGAACGGAAAACTATATATAGTTTAATGACCCAATTTACTAATTTCAAAAACTAACGATTGCAGACGTTTTTGTATCCAAGATGAGGACTTACGCATGTCACAAAACTTTTAGACAAGTAAAAAATGAGTGTCATATGAAAGTGGTAGTAACTGAATGATGGATTTAAGCCATTTTCAATTCTAAGGTGGCAATCTCCTTGATTTATTTGCCATACCGTTTCAATAAGTAAACAGACCATTTTGAATTAAAAGGTAAATTTACGTAAACAAAGGCGCGTATGATTTGGCAAGCTTTTACATTGAAAAACTGTAAGTCGTTGGTTTCACATGCTGAAAACTCAGTAGATATGAAACAACAAAATAAATTTGCTGTTGTTATTGCTTCTAAACCATAATATATGAAAACATCTCGATTGGAATATACCGAAACACTTAGAAAATATACTGTTTTCTAGCCAGAAAGATTTACGAGTACAGTTGTCGCCAATGTAATAATCATATGTTATTCCAGGGACTTAATAGTCCACAGATAGGCACTTACTTCAAAATAGGAATGGGCGATGAAGAAACGAATTTTTCAAAATCGATATTGTTAACTTAAAAAAATTGATCTGGTAAAATCGATCTTTGTTTCAAAATTGTCATTGAATCGAGATTTTTTTGTTGCTTACAATCGATCTTTTTGTCTCGAAAAATCGAGAATTTTCCGAGATATCAGTATAAGTCATTACTTATTACTCGACTCTGCGGGGATTTGGCTGGGTTCAACTAAGTTTGTATGTATATGCAAGTCCTTGGTATGAATTATTTTTTAGGTTTACTAATGCGTCGAACCAACTTTCTTTTTGTTAGCAGACATTTTTTCAGGCCGAAATTGAAATTGCAAATTAACTGCATGAAATTGTAAAAAACACTGTATAAATGTTACTAGAGCAAACCGTTGAAGCAGCAAATAGAATAAGAAAAGGGTTCTAAGTGAGAAGTATTTCACTTAAAAGTAAAAAAAAAAGTGTGTGTATTAACCCAGGTCGGTTACCATTCGTCATGGTTCGCTAAGCGTGTCAATTTTTGTAGTAGGTACAATTACCTTTGTAAAACACATAATTCAGCTAAAAGTCAAAGGTGGTATAAGAGAAAATGTATCCAGCTTTTTACGTGCCATAATGGCGGTCTAAATTGTTCAGTTCGTAATACGTTTAATAGCCCTTTTTTGACAATAATTGTTTACGTCTACCGCCCAGTGAGGTTAAGTCATCCTACGTTAGTCCAATGGGTTGGATGTTTATTCAATGAACGCCCGACATCTTCAATTGGGCGTTGCTGTCAAGCTGGCAATTAAACGTATTACGAACTGAACAATTTATACCGCCATTATGGCACGTAAAAAGCTGGATAGGTAGAATCAACCTTTTGAAGACATGTAGTGCAACTTAATGATTAAAGGTAATAGTATTGGTAACAGCATCATTTATTCAACTCGTAATTCAGTCTAATTAAGATGGTTGAATAAAAGCATTAATGCAGTCGCTGCAACATTTGCTAGTAGTATAGTTCAGCCTAGTTTGAAGTGGCGAATACTGGAGATTAAACAGGCTGAATAAACTGTTAATGTTCAAATAGTTCAGCGAAAGTATTATTCAGCTTAAATAGCCTTTAATCTGCTTTTAATCAGCAAGTAGTCTTATAGTTCAGCTCCTAATGTTTGTTGGGTAGAGAATAAAAGCTCCTTGCATCGAACAACTAAGTACTACAAAACCAAGGAACAAAAACTACTAATTTTAACAAACGAGAATGTATATATGATGAATAAGAGAAAATTAATGTTCTTTTTTTGTTAATATACACTGCAAAAAAATCCAAACGTTAATTCTATTTGTTTCAAACCGCTTAAAATTAATATGAAGAAGAAATGCTATTGTTATCACGCGCAAACATACCTTCTATGGGTCAATTGTATAAACTATGTATGCACACACATAAGTTATATGTACATATTGTTATAGAATGGGGTTTTATGTTATGAAATGTAAGATTAATATTTCTTGTAAATACACACATTAAGTTTATGTGCCAGCAAATAGTGTCTATATGCCTTAATTGCAAAAATCTATGTGTAAAATCAATAGGCATAACGTTTACTTTTTTTTGAGTGTAGATGTTTTAGCCTTGCGGTCATTTGCCACTTTTCGGAGTCGAAATGTAATCCTATGCGGGATTGAGAATCGAACTCGTTGCGTTCAAGGCTGCCGACCAACTACGCTATGCTCGCCCAAAGATTAAACCTTCCAAGTGCTGATCTCATGACAGGCAACTGACTTATTGCTTATTTGATAGAAAGTTTCTGTAACTTATCTGCTCTGCTTATAAATAAATGACAAATTACAAAAGACTGCTTATTCAATCTATCCTCTCATCAGAAACCGACGCACCAACGACTTAGTTAAGATAGGATTTGTGCCCTTTACGTACAAAGAGTGGTTTCACTGAAGATTTTCCCCCTAGGGAGAAATGTTAGTGTTTATTCCATAGGAAGGAATATAGAATGTGATTTTTATGTAATCTGTTGTAGTTCAGAGGGAAAAAATGATGACTAAAATAATACAGAGAGGAAAAAGATAGGTGCTTTGAATAAATAAATATATTAGGGTCACTCAGTATGGTTCAACGGATATGAAACAAGAACATACTTAGTCATATTTTGTTATATAAACTTATACGAAGATTAAGTACTTTTAAATATATTATAGTTTAGTGACTCAAAGCAGTTGGTGAATTATGAATACTAAACTGATTTTAATAATGTACATGTTTCCATTTCAAAATCTTTGATTGCTCACTGACAGTGATTGCCCTCGGATCAGGCACTTTTTCGCGTCATGCATTCACTGACTCACAACTGAAATGTGTCTCGACCAAACTGGCATAACGCGCCCATTCCCACTACTGAGCAAAAGGGCTGAACAAAACGAAACTTGGAGATACTTACCAAAAAGTATTCTTTCTTTTAGTGTTCGCTCTGTATAGTACTATTTTTTTCAATCAGTTACCTGAAAAATTAACGATTACACACTCACTAGTGGGCCCTCATGTTGCACAATGATACAGCTTTAACCAGCCAAGGAGGGTAGGCGTCCATAATCATTTTTTTTTTAATTCTATTTCTTTAACTTTTTGTTCCATTTTTGAGTTATTTGACTCGTACGTGACACAAAAGTTGTACCTCCTACAGGACAAAAATCGACTGTTAGTGGGTAATATCGTAAAACGAAAAGATATTCCTTAGCCAATAGCTGTCAGATTCCGGAATCTGGGAGTTTTACTCTACAATCTGCAAAGTATAAAAGGTTTCAAACAGTCATCGTCCAAGCCAAAATATAGTTGTATGTTGAGTACGTTATACGTTTATTGTATTATATAATAATTGTAGTTGTTGGTATATTATTTTCCATTAATTTTTGAACCATTGAATATTGTGAATGAAGAATATTAAATATGCGACTGGTATGTTATTGAATTTTAGTTCAAAGCAGTAGAGGATAACACTGCTACGCCCCTTTCGTAGAAGCTGTGCGGGTCTTGCCCGGGAGCAACCGTCATATCGACGGTAAAGAGTAATTCTGTCCTGGTTGAGTTCAAATATACTGGAAGTGTCAACTTGGCTGCACGTGCGCCTTCCGAATCGATTCTCGTCCATTTGAGAAGCGTCAACGGGAGTTCCGTCATAATGGCTGACGTCAATAGAAGTTGGTTGTTCTTGCATTGTGCTCCCTGTAATTTTAAGCCCGATATACCAAAGCTGCTATCCTTGAGGTTGTCAAACCCATCGGATCCATTCTCGGTAATAGTGACGTTCAGTGTAAGTTCCTCCAGTGACCAGCTATTAGCTTGTGCCACGCACTGACGAGTGGCAGTAATGTATGCCTCTGGATTGAACAAACCGCCCAACCAGACGGGGAAACTCTGCAAAATAAAAAAGCGATAAGTTTTCATGGAAATTTCAATAAGCTTACGATAGCGTGGAGAGGGGGTTTACCTGTAGCTCCTTCGCTCCGGCCTGTGAAACTAAAGTTGATACTTTCTGTAGTTGTTGAACTCGATGACTGAAATCGGTAACCCACTGGATGACAGTACAGCCCGCTGGTACTGTGTATCGTCTCCAACCAGCTGGAAGAATACCTCGAACGAGTTCGCTGAGCATAGTACGATGATAGTTGGTTTGTTTCTTTTCTCCTTGACAAATGTAAACTACATCCTGGAGATCGCTGACTACTGTTTGCAGTAATTTCGCACCGGAAGAAACTTCACGTTCGAAGTAACGATACAATGGATCTTTAATGTTTTCAACTGTCCGTTTCAAAGTGGCTAGCTGCTTTGGTAGCAGCTCCAACCATGTCAAAGCACTGTTGTGCAGTGTCTTCATCCATGACGGACGTCCGTCTTCTTGGCGAGTTTGTACTGTAGCTAGACTCTCATCGTTACTGTAGGCTAGCTCATCATCATCTTCAAGTTGTTGCATCTTGAGCAGCTTGCTGATCAAATCTGTTCCACGAGTGGTTAATAGTACTTTTTCAGCATTGTTGGGTAATCCCAACCATGACGGTGTTTGGCGATCGGCTAACGATTCGATCCACTTCAGGAAATGGTCCCGACGGGTTCCATCCGGCATTGTTATATGTCGTTGGCCATTTGGTCCACCTGCAACACCATCCACATTGGCTACTAGTGCGAATTCGGCCTCGAAACTATGAGCTGTAAACAACTTTGACAGGAAAGATGAAAGCAAGCGCTGATCAAAGTCATTATCGATTTTTCCACCGTAGATACTCTGAGAAAGCAGTGTTACCAGAGCGTCCCAGGGGACCTTTTCCGGAGGAAGGTTTGTGCGACCCATTGCAGTAGCGTCGATCCAGGTGTCCAACGTGTCGCAGGCAACTCGCAAATCGGACTCATTGAATTCATATTTTTTAGCCCAACCAAGCGGTACGTAGCGCAAGCGTTCTTGTACAATAGCGTGGAACCAAGAAAGCAGGAAGTAGAGACGGGCACGCTCACTTGGTTGTTTCATCATGCGAGCGGCGGGAACCGTAGAGAATGTGCGTAGAAGATTGGCTCGAATGCCAGGTGGAGGTTCGTAAACAAAGATACGACCGGCACGTAGAAGGTTGACCGGGACTTTTGGATTGATTTCCATAGTGAGGAACAGTCGGAATCCGGAGTGCGGTTGTAGAGAGTGTAACTTCTTTTCCAACTGAACAAGCCATTGTGGAGCAAGATGAACGTTTTTGAGAAGAACCCATCGTCCAGATTTGCAAGCCATGTTAATGACGCGTTCGGCTTGATTGAATCCTTCTGCGGATCCGATAGCAATACTTGTGATCTGCTTGTTGAGCTCAGCAGCCAAATCATCCACACGCGACGATGCATCGTATCCAGTAACAGAGCACAGTAATGCCGGTGTATTGCTGGTAAGTTCTTTTTCAACGCAAGTTCCGAAATCAAGTTCCTTTTCAGCTTGGGGCATGAAGTCTTCTCCAAGCACTGTTGCAACAAACAGGTGAGCTGCAGCAATCACGCGATCTGGTCTGAAAGCTTGAATCAGCAATAATTGATGCATAGCAGCTGAGATCGCTGAGAGAGCTTTTGATTCATCCCACAGTACTGGGACGTTTTGTTCCGGCGATCCTTGCTGCAACCATGCCGATAATTCCGGCATGGATTGAATCTTTTCAAACAATTTCCGGAACATTGGCAGACGATTTGCTAAACGCGTCACTGACTCCAATTGCTCAGCACTTACGCCATCGATGTGATGGGGAGAGGAGACCAAGCCTTCCTTATTGCGCAGGAAGAAACTAAATTCTTGATCCAAATTCGCCTCACTTGTTCCTTTCAAATGAATACGGCAGAGCAGAATAGCGAATGTAAGCCGGTCGGCATGAAGCATACCACGTGCAACTCGTTCGTAGCATACGCGATACAAATCAGATGTGATGATGGATAACCGTCCTGTGTGATCAGTTTTACCCTCTAGTCGCGGATTGTTATGTAGTACGGTGCTGAAAATGTTCAGGAACATTTTCAACGAGTATTGATAAAGGAAGTGAACCTGGTTCAAACTATCCATAGTGAAGTAAATGTTACTACAGGCTTGCGAAAGTGATAGATACTGTTGCGAAACAGTTTCAATCTCAGCAATAACTTTGTCGGTTTCTTCGACCTTCTGGCCGATGTCAGCCGCTTCCTTCTTTAACGTTTCCAAAGTTGTAATAACGGAATCATCGTCCAAAATCTTACCCTTTGCGTCATTGAGTGCCTGCAAAAGACTCTTCTCTAGTTGCCGAAGACGCAAGTGGAATTCACCTTGTAGTTTCAACAGATCCGATCGTTTCTCATCAATATCCGGTCTTTCTGCCTTTAGTACTTGATTCAAACATTGAGACTGCAGTGAGCTTCTGGTGACAGTGAAATTCACAAACGTAACTCGAGAGCAAATGTCCGGCGGGAACTCAACCGTCGGATCACGCGTAGATAGGAATATTACAAACGAAGGTGACAAATCGATATCCTGGTCACCGAGTGTAATTAGAACTCGCCCTCCTGTTCGACGCAGCTCACGATTTAGCACCGGGTTGAGAATGGGATCATAATTTTCAACATCCTGGACCAACAGCGGATTACCAAAGCGCAAAGCGGATTCCAGGTTCTTACGGAATGAATCGTCCAGAAAGCTTGTTTTGGTGATTTTCTTGTCTTTGAACTCGTTCAAAATGAATTCAGTAGCCTGTCCAGATGGATCGATTATCAGCGGATATCGGTTGAAGCGTTTCAACATGATAGCGTTTTCAGTGCAAAGATCGTCAGTCGGTAGAGCATTTGCCTGCCAGCGAAGTCGCTCATCCGGATTGGACAAGTACTCCGTTCTAGCAATGTCGGCTCGGAACTGGATATTGGCAGCTTGCAAGTGTTGGCACCAAGTCGCGAACAGATTGCTTCGGTAGTGCTGATCGAAGTATCCACCATAAGCGATAAAGGCAGCCGACAGCAGTACATCACCGATGATGGTAGACATCTGTGAGCGGAAAGTCTCGCTGGTCGCCTCCCAACGTTCTCGTTCGATCACCAAACTCTTCAACAGTGCGATCGACCTGTCAACTTTGGCCTGTACGTTCTCCAGATCGGTTTTGATGGCCTGAGCTTGCGAGATTAGCTGCGCGTATTCCTCCTTGTAGGAGGCAATACTTTGTTCGAGTTGAGCAATTAGTTCTTTCACTTCCTGACCGTGTTTAATGTTGGTCTCAGCTCGATGTTCCAGGGATCCCAACTCATCACGGAGTGGTTCTACGCGTTTCAACATGTCGGCATACTCGACCTTGAAATGAACAAAAGAAAAACTTTAGATTGAATAAACGGCAGAAGGGCGACTGGTTTACCTGGGCGATAGCCCATTTGACCATGGGACCGCACGCCATTGAGGCGCGGTTGACCTTCTCAAAGTTGTAGTCCGGATTGCTGAGATATCTGGATTTCATCTTTTCGCGAACATCGTCGCTGCGTATTGGATTGGAAGAAAAAATTTAAATTATAGATGTAGGTACAAATGTAAAATTTATCTTTGAAGCCAGATTAGAATTATCGTTAACTACAAGTTTAGTAACAGCATATTTACACAAGCAAACCCCCATCTGTTTCTTAACTTAATGTTAACACTAACAAGCTAAAGACATAGAATGTAGCTGTATTTGAACGTCAACTACGCGTATATTTAATCGGGAATGATGTACATTTCATTCGCAAAAGCCATATTCGTTAAAATAAAATTTGAACACACTACATCCGGACATAGCATATATTTTTAATGAAAACACGTTGTTTGGCATAATGTTCATTTGGCATAATTTTCGTTTAGCATAATGCTCTTTTATATTAGGCGTAGATGCATAATGTGGCTATGTCACATCGCTTTAAGTTTGGTACTGGTGCTTAAATTAGTTCACAGTGTCTATGTTTGAGCAATCCGGGCAAACGAGTGGATCAACGGTTTGCTTGCGAGGGGCCGCCGCTTTCGACAGCGGGTCGGCGGCCACCTCGCCCTGTGGATCCTCAGCGGCTATGCGCCGCTGGTATACAGCTTTAAAGAAGAATCAACCCGTATGTTAAGACAAAACCGAGCAAACGAGTAGATCAATAGTTTGCTTGCGAATTTATTTGCCATGCAGATTAACCCCTAAGTTTAAATAAACCGGACAAACGAATGGATCACCAGTTTATTTGCGAGGGCTATTTGGTATACAATTTCAAAGAACTACTAATGTTTGAAATAGGAAGCAACCCTTATGTTTCTTGCAAACTGCTGTTGATGTCTATCGCGCGAACGGATGGTGTTCCGAAGATGACGGAGCCGGTGGTGTGGTTTTTCACTCTCAGCCGACAGCACCCGGGACATCCCAAATTTTCGATAAATATCTCACTAAGTCTTCCCTTTGGATTATTTTTTTTCTCGGACAACATGCCAAAATTCACTCCGTTCATATTCATATTAATTAATGTTATAATAATAATTATTACACATAGTTCGAATTTTATTGACATTATAATTTAAAATATGCTGCTAATCAAAAAACTCTTTAAAGGAGCCAATTTTGGATACGTTATCTTACAAAATGAGATATTTACCACATTCTAACAGTTTATGTACCCATTCACTCAACACTCTACTATTACAAGTTTATACATCTTAAGTGTGAGCAAAAACCTTTAATTTTATGAGGTTGATAAAATCGGGTATAAAAAGTTTATAAAATTGGGGGTGCATAAAACCGGGAGTTTACAAAAACGGGTCAAAACTGTATGTGATGAAAATTTATAAGTACTCAAAAGTTCACTTTATCATCGGAATGTTATCAAGTTTGCAAGATCGCGAGCGTATGGGTGCGTGGATGATCGCGAAGGGTACAAGCGTTTGTATGCATAAATTCGCTTTAGTAACCGTGTGGTCATTCGCATATTGGCGTGTGTTCTTGAATAATCGCGCGAACCGCAAATATGATACTTAAGTTCCAGTGTGCGGTACAGACGATGATAGTGAGTTCCTCTGTCTCACCAGATGGAAGTGCCAGGCGGTTCAATTTATCACCGGGGTGTTATGTTAGAGAGATCGCTAGCGTTGGTATGCGTGAATGGCCGCGAAGGAATGCCAAAGATCATCTGGTATATTGTTGCTTGTCGTGGCATTAGAAAAATCCCAAATCAGGGCTCATCGTCAAGCCCAGAGCACCTCCAGAGAGAACTTGGCCCTAAACCCGCTTTGTACATTATTTCGACCATGGCATAAGTGGGTCGGGGATTTGATCAAAATGTAGCTAAACTGAAGAGAACGTAGTCTTCGCCGTTTCTATATGATATAATCACTATAATACTGTTTTAGTGGACCACTTCAAGGTACAGTATCATGCCGAGGGCTTATCAAGGTTCTATATTTACACTATATTATTGTGTTGCCCACAACAATATGGTGTAAATGATGAGTTGACAACAAAAAGGAGCGTCCAATATAGCTCTGATCCGCACAAGTTCCTACCTCACACTGCCATGGCACGTGCACGAGTCGAACGATGACAAATGACCGCCAGCTGAGAGTTGCGTGCTTAGCTTTTAACGCAGCCTGTGCACTGTTGTTCCCCCAACTAGCAATTTTTGTTTTAGTAAAGGGCGAACACGAAATTATTGCGACACCGAAAATGTCATGCCAATTTTCTTAGAATGTTTAAAATCAAACCAAAATTTTAGGATAGTTTTATACATATATTTACTTAAAAAATCAAAAGAAAAGTAATCGATGGAGCTTTGAGTGTAAAATTGAACGCATTTTCGCTTGATGCCCTCCATCAAAGTCTTTACAGTGTCATCCGGTACCAGCTTCTCAGTTTTTTCCCATTTTCTTAACATGTCCTTCTCGTCTTTGACTGTCTTCTTGCTCTTCCGAAGCTCCCGCTTCATCATTGCCCAATACTGCTCCACCGGGCGCAGCTCCGGACAGTTTGGCGGATTCATGTCCTTTGGAACAAAATGGACAGAATTGGCCTCATACCACTCCAGGACACTTTTAGAATAGTGGCATGATGCCAAATCTGGCCAAAATAGCGGAGCTTCGTCGTGCTGCTGCAAGAACGGCAAAAGGCGCTTCTCGAGGCACTCAAATTTGCATATCTCGCCATTTACTGTGCCCTTTGTCACGAAAGGCTCACTCCTCAGTCCGCAAGAGCAGATGGCCTGCCAAATGAGATACTTGGAGGCGAACTTCGACATTTTCTTCTTTTTAAATTTATCGTCCACATAGAACTCTTACCGGTGAAAAACTCCAACCGCGGAATTTGCTTAAAATCGGTTTTTATATACGTTTCGTCGTCCATCACACAGCAGCCATATTTTGTCAGCATCTTCTCGTAGAGCTTCCGTGTCCGAAGTTCTGTACCTTGTATGTATGTATGTAGTCCAGCTCTCTTCTTTGCATTCTGGACGTAGCTCTGCGACATGCCGATCTTTTTAGCCAAATCACGGCTTGAGACGTTGGGATTTGCTTTAATCATCCGCTTCACCTTTCCCTCCATCTTTTTGTTCTCCGGTCCTGGTTTTCTTCCAGCTCCTTTGCCGTGGCCCAACGTCAACCGCTCCTGGAACCGCTTCAACACTCTGGAGACGGTTGAATGGTGAATGTTCAACATTTTTCCCAACTGCCGGTGCGACAAGTCAAGAAATTCCAGGTGTTTGGAAAGAATTTGTTCTCTCGACTCGCGTTGGTGCACCTCCATTTTCGTTGAATCGAAAAACACGACTTCGAGTTTGACAGTATGTAAACAATACACATCAATGAGAGAGTGTGCAAAATTTGGTTGATTTTCACCCAATGGTAAAACAGTTATGCCCTGTTGAATGTGTGGCAATAATTCCGTGTTCGCCCTTTAACTATTTCATAACCAGTTGGCAACAAAAAATAAGTGCTGTTTTAGGCCGATTTTCAACATAATTATGATTGAGAAAAACAGTAAAAACATATTTCCTTTTCGTTGCAATAACGATGCGAGAATAGCTAAATGAAAACATATTGAAACAAATTTGATGCCAAATGATAATAGGGGAGACCGGGGCTAGTTGGCGGTGTTTTCAGTTTTCAATTTTTACCGCTTTGATGTAGGTGGATCTTGCAAAATAAAACACGCGGCATGAAAGAGCAGACTGTTGGCAACATATGATTTTTTTAAAAATGTTTGATGCATTCTCTCCATTTTTAGAGACAAAAATATGTGACGCAGAAAACCCGCCAAATTACCCTGACCCTGGGTAAGTTGGCGGTATGTGAGGATGCGCCAGAAACTAAGCAATCAAATGGAGATGCAATTACTTCAAGGGTCCTTTTGGAACGTGCTGAATATGTTTTCGAGAAACCGACATTTGCTATTATATTTCAGTTTCTATACCCCGGCATTTTGACTTTGACTAGTACTCCCTATTCAAAAGCAAATTTTCAAAAATCTTCATGCAATTGACCGGAATAAATGTCTCCTACATTGGCGAGATACACAAGAAAAAGATTTTCTTACTCTGGAGTGAATTCCAGAAATAAATTTTTTTGTAAATAGTACCGCCAACTTGCCCCGCGTGGAGCACCGCCAACTTACCCCAACCGCATATTTTATAAAAAACTGTTTAAAAAATAACTTTTGTTTGTGGACGGATCTAATATATATACGGATACTGAAAGCTCTTTTCACGCGCTATCGAAAAATATAATCATTCGGGGAATAGATTGAAAATCACCCTAAATAAGACAAAGTATTTAAAATTTAGAAAATTTACTTGGTATGCTCGAAAACACAATATCACCCACAACTTCCACTAAACAAATCGTTTTGCAACAAAAACACATTGGATAACTGGTTTCAGATAACTTGAGGTACACAAAAAGAGGCAGCGATATACAGACGCTATACGCATAACTGTCCCATGTTCTACGGGATTCCCTATACACATGGGACAATTATGCGTAGAGCGGCAGTATATGTCTAATAGAAACAGAGAAAAAGCGATTCCGCCAACTAACCCCAACCGCCTACTAGGCCCGGGCTCTCCTATACACAAGTATTTATATTGTAACGACATTTAATTAGCAAGAGACTGGAATGAGTAAAATATTTTTTAATATTAAGCACAGTACTCAGGGAAGAGCAACGAGTTGAAAGAAGAGAGTTTATAAAAGTGTGGAATAGGATCTTATGAGCAAGCTTAGCTTTCCGACGATAACCCTTTGTCTTCTAGCGCAGGAGTCAGGATGTTTTCGCATTTCTACATGCGAATTACCTGAGTCTACGGTATGTCCGGATAAGCGTAAAGTTGCCTAGTGACTTACGCTGTCGGAACCAACATGGAAAAATTTACTCACTCTTAGTCGTTAAGAAAAAGGAGAAAAAAACAGGTTTTTACAATCATGCCAAACGACCATTATGCCCCAAATAACCTTTATGCCAAACGACCATTACGCCAACCGAAAGCATGTTTCACTTGCTGTTTTGGCAAATAAGCATTATGCCAAACGAACTTATGACGTGCTCCCATTTGTAATTGGCGTCTTTCAATAGGGAAATTTTTACTAGAGCTAGATCATATTGGTTTGAGACTATTAATCACAATATTTCAATCTTCATTTTTATTTCAAAATCCTCTTGTCGAAACACCTGACTTTAACTAGGTATCTGTGCAAACATTCTGCAATAGGTTTTGGTTAGTAACTCGCACTCTAAATAAAATAATGGGATCTGTTTACCCAAACTTTATTTTATATAAACACGAAAGAGCAAAGATTCGAAATAGTTACGAATTAATGTTTCATTATTGAAAAGCTTTGAAACGCCATGCGTTTATCGTGTCCGGATTTTCCGTGTTCAGCATTTAATATTGGTCATAGTGATGACACCGATGGAATAATAACCAAACCAATTGTTAGCGTTGTGCATTCATACTCACATGCAAATACTCCTCAAAACAGACACATGCAAAAAAAACTAGTCAACTAATTTTAAGTTTCGGAATAAGTGTTCAGAAACAATGACTCTTCCAAGCGCGAACACAATTACTTCGAGTATGCACAACGACACTTAGCCATATTGCATTGAACGAATACGGAATTGCTCATAAATAGGGTTGCCACCAATCTGGGTATGAACGGGAGAATCTGGTTAAATCCTTCACTAGTCTATTTCGTTTGATATTTTGTTGGGTGAAGAGTTAGTTTCTTTCAGAATTGAGTTGGGAAGCATGGAACCTAAAATACACTCTGGATTTCGTTTTTGATAGGTATTTTTTGCAATACATCATAAATTATCTGATCCTAGCTTCTGTTAATTGAGGAGAAGAGCAATGCTCGTTTTGGCGTGTCTTCCACAGCAAGTGTGGCTGCATTTGGATACAATTTTTTTTTAAATCAACTTTTTGGGCGACTTTGTTGAATTTCACAATCAACCCTCTTAAGGTAGATGCCTTCCGTTTAATTTCACCATAATAATAATGAAAAAAGCAGTTGATTTTCACCATCAAACAAAAATATATTACTGTTATAAACACTGAAGAATACTATTACATCGTAGTCGAAATACTAGTATCTGTTGTTTGATGGTGAAAAGCAACTTTTTTCATTATTATAGTGGAATTAAACGGAAGACATCTTAAGAGAGTAAAAAAGACAAGGCAATGTTCCAAAATGTTATGAAACAATCGCTGCTGTGACTGTATGGTTCCAACGCATGCTCATGTTTCCCATGATGTCTACCCGAAGTATTTTCAGAGGTGACAACCCTACTCATAAACCACCCGGATTATAGAAACTATCGGGCAAACTGTTGAGATCAAACTGATTCTAATTAAATCCCATTAAAAACACTACAATAAGAAGACCTCAATCAGAAAAAAAACAAACTAACTACGAGACAATGGCAGTAAAAGAATCATGCTTACGTTATGTCTTCGGTACTGAAATTAGACACAATAGAATTGATAAAATTCTCCCGCATAATCACGGCGCGGATCGACTTCCAGTCGGAGGCGTTCTCCCCCAGCAGCAAACAGATGGATTCCAGGGCCAGCTTAACGACAGCCGGTGGATTGGCCATGGAACGGACCTCCACTAGGTGTTGCTTCTTGATCGATTTTACCGCTATCGGGGTTGTTCCGGCGATGGTTACAGTTTAGTTGGGTAAGTTTGTTTGGGTAATATGTTTGTGTGTTTGTAGTTAGGTTAGCGGACATGTAGTTGAAACGTGATAAGTAGATTTTTGAAGTTAGCCGAGTAAAAACATCGATGGTAAAAAAGAAAGAGAGAAAATATTGTTTAGTTGTTCTGTTGTGAGCATATACATATAAGATGAAGTAACATTATTAAATATGATGTTATATAAAGTATTAGCTGCCGATCCATGAGCACGATTATATCTGATTGCTCCACATTCCGCATTCGTGCCATCGTTACCAAATGACGTATGATATATTCATAAAAAAGATAATATTGGTCACATCACTGGAAGCCACACTGCGTGTTGGGTTTTAGTTTGTCCAGCGTTATTTGCAAACATTTATCCTACACTTATTTGTTGATTTGATTATGCGGGTAGTGCGTAAATTCATTTAGAAACGAACGATAATTACGTAAGTTGTGACGTGTCGAACTTTACAATCGACGTGATGAAACTGTCTTTGACCAATATCTGCCGGATCGCTTTCCAGTCTCCACCGCGATCGTCTTCTCCAAGCAGCAAACATACCGATTCCAGTGCTAGTTTTACCGGCGCCGGTGGGTTCGCCATCGTGCGAACCTCAGCTAGCTGTTTCTTTTTGATATTGCTAACGGCTAACATCCGAGAATGTACAATTTATCATATTTGCTCACATCATATCGTTGAATCCCTAAAAATTGTTAGCATAATAAAATGGAGATACTTACCGGCTTGAGCATCGATAACTGCCGGCTCAACTTGAGCCAAATCTGCCATGACATCCTTACGCTTTTCTTCGATTTTAATCGTTTGCTCGGCCAGCTGCTGCTGAATTTCCTGCGATTGTACCTTCTTCTTTTCCGCTTCCTGCTGATCCTTGAACATCTGTTTCAGTTTAGCATTAGCAGCTTCGTTCTTTGCCTGCAGCTCCTGGGACTTGACGGCCAAAGACTTTTGCATTTCTTCCACCTGAAGGAAGCAGCGAGATTAGATATGGAGCTCAGTAACCAAATTTCTTCGACATCTACTACACTCACCTGTTCCACAGTTTCAGCAATCTTGTTCAGGCCAACGTTCAAATGAAGCTGCTGCTCTTCCAGATCGCTTCGTTTCTCCGAGTACAGCTTCACAAAGTGGTGAATAAAGTCCAGATAGTGCCGCGGGGTGATGGCCATTGTACGTCCACCTCGCTTCGCAAGGCGTGCGTTGGCTTTGTGCAGGGTCTGATGAACGTACACACAGGCATTTATAACGGCTTCACGGTGCGATGGAGTGTTGCTAATTAACGGACAAGCCGCTGGGAAGAAGTCCGATGCGGTCCAGGTGGGTTTGTCCAGATCAACTCGAATGGTGAATTCCTTACCAACCTGGAACAGCGCCGAATCCGACCAGTCACCGAACCAATTGAGCACGCAGCGATTGAACAGTGCAGGAGATGTCGCGGCACGATCTTTCAGACCGTCGGTAGAAGGGTTCATCGTGAATACTACGTGTAAATTGCGCATGACCTGCTGCGTGAACCACTTGTACAATTCGTCGCTAGAATCTAGCATGAGACCTTCTCGTTGGGCACCTTCTTTACACTGTGTCATCAACGTTGTATATTCATCACCTTCGAACAAACCGGGCACTTCACCGTTTGCCAGAAGTGTGTTCATTCGCTCTAAGAAACCGGAATCTAACACATTGGATTCATCCAGTATGAAAGCAATCTTTTCGTCTTTGCAACCGGAACGTCTCAGCACACAACGCAAATCTTCATCAAAGTCCTCGCTGGTGTATTTGTTATGGACTTTGATCTGGAAAATCGACAATCCATTCATCCAAGCTACAAAGCGGGACAACGTTGTTTTGCCAGCTCCTGAAACACCGATCAGCAGTAGATGCCCTTGAGGCTGGCGGAAGATACGATCAATTCTCAAAACGTGTTCCAGCACTTCATCGAACAGCACCAGCGGTACATCCAATTCTTCCTCGTAGAATACCTTGAGACGTGCCTTAACGTAATCTCGCAACTCCGTTCGGTTAACTGGGGTGTAGTCCTTCGACAACCAATTACTGTACAGAATGGGGCGCTCCAGCGCTTTCTCGCGATCGACGCTTGGGAAGTGCTTCATTGCCACAAGGTCAATATTTTCATTAGTCCACCGACGTTCAGATTCTTCTACTAAACGATCTTGGAACAAACGTAGTGCTTCGTGGGCCCACAATCGAACTAGTCCTTCCACGGGAAGATTGTCCAGTGGTCGAATTGCTTCGCAGATACCACGCACCCAACGTGTCATTTCACGTGGTGAATAAACGTAGTGCGGTTGCATGTCCTGAGTGAAGCGATCCTGTGAACATAAATAGAACTCCACCATTGCGTTTGTCAGTGGTTCCGCGTAGCCACGAAGGTTCGGCATTAGGCGCAACATTGCACGGCTGAATGTACCGTAGATTTGTTTAAGAGAAGTTTCTCCCGGATAATCTACGTAGATTATAGGCACGTGCCGCAGAAAACGATGCGATAGAGGTTTTCTACCGGGATCTGTTGGAGGATTACAAGCTCCAACGAATTGGATACGTTCTAAAGTTACCCAGGACTGGTCTCCTGCACGGTAGAATCCTCTGTGCTCCACTAGCTGCCGGAGGAACGAGATGACGCGTTGTGTTCCATAGCAATCCATATCAGGCAAATTAATTTCGTCGCAGAATAGGACGAGCCACTTGCCAAGTTGAACTGGCGCTAGAATAACTCCGTTCGGTGTTTTGCGATATTCGCAGTAGTGATCGAATGTTTTCAGGAGCAGTTCCGGAGTGGTAGCGGATGAAAAGTTCAAACCAACCACTTCCATGTCTGGAAGTGCTCTGAGAGCCGAGAAAAGAGTCATAGTTTTACCGGAACCTGGCGGACCGCAAAGAACCAGCGGCTTGTGTTCAGCCAACCATGTGTATAGCAACGATTCGTGGCGTACGGTGTCCAACGTGGGTACAACGACATCCGGAGCGGCGACCTTGTGAGTTTCAACTTCAATCACTGGTACTTTGTTGGACCATGGTGCCCAATCGCCTTGAATGTTAACCTCGTAGTCTATGATCGGATTGCCCGATTGAGCTGGTAGAGCAACTGTTGTAACACTGCGCAAGAAGTCACCCAGATCAGAGCGAACCTTAAGTTTTGCATCACCAGCAAACGACCATAGCAGTGAGTAGATGAGTAATTTTGGTATATACTGTTCAAGTTGTTCTGGTGGAACCGGGAAATCTGGATGTTGTTGGTTGAAGTTTAATACATTTCGAGCACCTTGATTTAACATAGAAAATAGTGAACTGAGAGCGCGTAGACGAGTGAAGTCCATGATGTGTTCTTGAGACATTGCATATTCCAAACAGCGAACGACGAGACCATCTGAATTGAAGTATGGCTGTAACATTGTGGCGATTTCTCTTTGCGTTTGCAAAGCTGGTGTTAGCTCGTCATCTTTATCGTTTGCCTTCGTCTGGGAGAAACTTTCCTCTTCGCCATCTTCAAGCGGAATGTTCCTCAATCGAGCCATGTAGTTTTCGAAAATCATTTCAGTCGAAAGGACATCTTCCGAGAACCAAACCATTCCGCAACGCGATACCGTAGCCAATGTGGCATATTTCAAGTCCTGAACTTCAAACATAATTCTTACATTCGGTGGCAGCGACAATCGTTCACCGTTGGGAAGCGTGAGTAGTTTATTATCGTCCAACACCGAGTTTAGATTTTCAACCCACTCCGGATCGACGTCACCGTCGAAGATAATCCATTGTCGCTTATTAATCTCACCTCGAACATTGTCGATAATCTTACGCAGGATGTGCGTGAACAAACCGTCGGTCCATTCGCGAGTGTTCGGGTCCAACACGCCGTACAGTGCTTCTTTCGAGATTGCTTTCGGATCGATAACATGGGCAACGCCTTCGGTACCTTCGAAACGTTCCAAGGCTTTCAGCAGTACGTGCCAAGCTGTCGATTTGCCGGAACCAGATGGACCCACCATCATAAGACCGTGGTTGAGGTTGGAAATTTGATACAGTTGGAGAACCTATTGCGGGAATATATGGATAGATTAGAATTAGTTGATGGAAAATTAGTTTTCAGAATCAGACATCAAACAGCGAACGAACAGAACGAAATTGGTACACGAAAGC
Organism: Topomyia yanbarensis; assembly: GCF_030247195.1. Lineage (NCBI taxonomy): Eukaryota > Metazoa > Arthropoda > Insecta > Diptera > Culicidae > Topomyia > Topomyia yanbarensis. The sequence goes on from NC_080671.1 coordinate 378,971,078, forward strand.
AGGTATAGAGGAATGACACTAAAACTCACTTTGTCGACCCAAGTTTCTCCGAATCCCTTTTTTGTTAGTTTCAATTTTGATTGCAGATTGGTTAGTTTGAAAGATTTGGAAGAAAAAATTTATTGATTGAAACGAGGTTTAGAAGTACTGGCAAGGGTGAGGCAATTCTACGCGAGTCAGGTAATTTTTATTCTGGCTTAAGCTAAAACTTTCGCGTAAAAGTACCCCGGATTTTCAGCAAGAACTTACCTTTTCCATCCACGCACCACCCTGTTCGTCACCTTCGCCGCACACCAGATACTCTTCAGTGCACACCTTTCGGATTTCATCCTTCAGTCCCTTCATTTCTGCCCGGGTATATCCAACGTTCGGGAAGACATCACTTAGCAGTGAGAAGAGAAGCGGAATGTCTTCCGCCACCAGCTTCGGTACCATGGTTTCACAGACGGATTGAATCAAAATCTCCTGTTCCGGTAGGTTTTCGGCAATCGACGCTTCGTCGATATTTTCCTCGCCGCTATGCTTCTTCATCTCTTTGATTCTCATAATACGGTCACGTTTCACGTTACCTGCCGAAACTAGTACGGACTTCAGTGCACGAAGACCGAAATCGTAGTGCGATTGATTGGAGAGCTGTTCGTCGCATAGTTTGAAAAAAGGAACAATTTTGCAGGCCAATTTCTCTGCGGTGCGGAAGCCCTGACTGAACAACATGACCTCTGCGATCAATTGGCGATCGGGAGTTGTCATAGCCAGTGATCGGAATAGCTTTTTCAAATTATCCGGTAAATTGGAACGGCCAGCGTAGCCAGGATTCATCGTAATGAAGATAGCCATGTCGGTTGAAACACGAACCTGTTTGCCTACCAACTCGACGGTGATAGTTTGTGCATCCTTCAAACTATCCTGTAGGGACTTGAGTGCCTCCTGGATGGTCTGTATTTGTTGCGATACGGCCGAAAGCATTCGCTCTTCCAATCGGTTGAACTCATCGAAGCAACCCCACGCACCGACTTGACACAAACCAACAAAGATACGTCCCATCGCCTGGAAGTCGAATGTTTCGTCACAGTTGAATACGAGCACGAAACGACCCAGTTGATTACCAAGTGCCTTCACCGATTCGGTCTTACCAGTACCGGCCGGCCCGAACGGTGATCCACCGAGTCGTGATTCCAGCGCTTGGGTCATCGTCAAGTAACAGCGATCGGTTAGTGGTGTCTGTACGAGACGATCTTGAACTCCGAGATACTCGAAACCATAATAGAAACGTGCATTCGCCATATGGATTGTGAGCTGCTGGAGGACTTCAGTTTGACGCGGATCGAAGTAGAATCGCATTTCACATAGCCAATGGAAAGATTTTGGGTTGTTGACACCGTGAGCTATTAAACGGCGAGTCACGGTACGCTTGTGGACGAACTCGTTGATCAGATGTTCGAGCTTCTTGCGTCGCAAAGGAGGCTGTTCTTGTAAAACGGAATCAGCTAGCACGTTCAGTGTAGTTTCAACTGTAGTTAAAACACGGTTCAAGGGAGATTTGTTACTTGGACTATCCGAAGCTTGTTGTAAAGCTGCTTCCACGTCCTCTGACCAGAGGATTTGAGCTGCCAAAACCACAATCTGAGCTTGGTACTTGTCACACCATTCCATATATTTTTGAGTGTCAATTTCATCTTTAAACTGCTTGATGTCCTGCACAGCTTGAGCCAAGTAAGATGCCAACGTAAATCTCATTTCCTTCTCAACTAAAGTCAGCCATTCGTTGATCTTCGGATGATCTATCGTTGAGACAGGCTTTGTGAATTTTACCTCCTCCCCTTCACGCGAAGCAATTCCCAGGATGACTGTGTTGTCCTCATTCAACAATATGGAAGCAACTCCGGCAAACATCTTTTTGAAATGCTTCTGCAAACGAGCTACATTTTTGCTGTTACCAATAATTTCGAGCAAATCTTCATCACCAACAAAATAGAACCGGGGGAATGATGTTCTCTCCCGCTCCAAGTACTCTCCTAGGGCTTTCTGAATCTTTCCCAATAAATCAGCCAATCTTTCTAGGGATCGCTGAACAGCGGGAATGTTGAGCACATCAATCACCTTCGGCGATTTGGCTACCTTCTTCATCAGCCCAAGGAACTCCGAACTGATGCTCTGGAAACGCGAGGTCTCCACTGGAAGCAATGTCTTAATGTCGGCACTTCCCGAAAAGATACCCTCCAAGTAGACCCAACGGCGCTGGACATCGATCCATACGTCGAACAGTGAATTAATACGGTTTAGTTTCTCTTCCCAGGTTAGAGCTTCTTCCTCGAACACTTTGTAGTACGGGGACAATTTCATAGCTGCAACGGAGTTAATGTGCTCTTTGACTTTGTTGAATAGGTCATCCCAACCGCGTATGATTCTGCATTTGTTTTGATAGTTGATGAGGTCTAGTTCGTAGTTTTGCCAACTTTCGCGAACCTGCTTCAAGAATTCCTCCAGGGCCATCTCGCCCTGAGCTACCAAAATGATATCCTTCACGATCGATTCATTTTTCAGCAGATTGACATCCCAGACTTGACCCAGAGTCAAATCAGACAACACCCAGCTAACGCGTAGTTGTTTGGTAAGCTGCTTCCAGTGACGTTCCTTCAAGGCATCGGATTTTAGCTCAACGATCATCATGTTTACCTTTATGTAACTTTGCAATAGCTTTTTAACATACTCATAACTTTCGTACATTCTCAAACGAGCGGGCAATTCCTTCAACTGGTTCATCATCGCCTCCAGTGATTGGCGAAGCTTTCTCGGTTGTACGGAAAGCCACGGCTTCTCACGAGTTTCATCAATTTGGGTCCAAATTTTGGAAAGTTCACTCCAAACTCCGCGAAGATCTTGCAACTCCTCGAGAACGACCGACATTCGCTCGGTACTATTGTTCGGAATTGCCGACTCTTGTAACTCGAGAGCTTCTTTGGCTTTAGCCACATTGTCACGCTCTTCCTTCAGTCGGGAAAATTTCGTCTCGAAGATGTGCAACTGTTGCAAAGCATCATCTGGACGAGTACGTCCACCAGTTGGCTTATTCTTTTCCCAATCATTCAAGAAGTCCAACGTTCTCGATTCCACAGCTTTGTCCTCGGCAACAATCTTAGTCTGTAGACTGGCAACTTGTGTCTGAATAGCAGAATCCTTGCGCTTCATAATCTCGTTGAAAGCGGACCATTCACCTTCGATGTTATCTACATGTAGCCAACTGTTCGGGAACTGGAATCGTTGCCGTTCCAAAATTCTCTGTGCCTCGCGGTAGACTTCGACCTGTTTATCCCATACGAGCATTTCTTTCTTTAGAGATTGTACATAGGTAATGAAACAAACGGCATCAGAAGTGCTGGCAGCTTCAATACTCTGTTGCTCCAGATCGCTACGACTCTTCGACACCTTGGTGTGAAAGGTTGTCATTTCGTTACCCAACAGCTGTCCAAATTTGCTTAGAGCTTCCTTGTGCCACGAATCGTACTTGAGTGTAACCTTGGCCTGAACCTTAGCGTAATCGATGACAATTGGACCGTATGCACGGCGTGTATCCGATGTGTCGAACGTGGTTCGTGATTTCTTGATGTCATTCAAACATTTTATCCACAAATTAATATCCTCACCCAAACGACCGTACAACGTGTCCGCTTGCAAATCCCACAAGCTCTGATAGCGAAGCCACTCATCCACATAGTTGCGCACTTCTGAAATCTGATTTTCAATTGCTCCATACGCACCTTCCAACGGGTCAGATCCACCCGGCAACTTTGTCAGCAGATTTCTGTACGTTTGTGACACGGGCTTATCGAGTCCAACCTGATAGCGAGAGCTCTGCAGACGAGTCTGCGATGTCACAATAGCCTCCCACGCAAACAATTGTTGCATAATTTGGAAGCGAGCTTCCTCAATGGAAGGATACAGATACATCTGCTGATTGGTAATACGGATCTCATGAATCGCTTTCTGAATGTGCGGATCACCTCCGGGTTTGATAGTTGGCTGAGCGGGGGCATCCGTATCCATGGACAAATCGAGTTCCTTTTTGTTTCCGGTCAATGCGTCTGTCCAAGCTTGAATACCCGCCTGCAGTCGAGCAGCCAACTTCTTTTCAACTTCCTCATCCAGCCGGGCAACCCAAACGTGCAGATTAGAGTACTGCTTCAGCGAGAGGTCATCCACTGCGTGCTGAATCTTGGACAGAATATCAGCGAAAGTGGCCGCACTGTACGGGCACGTCTCCAGCGACCGAACGTCCACATCCAGTTGTTCTTCCACGACGAGCAAATCCTCCACTTTCTCCTGGAAGGAGGTAACATTCTCCGATAGCCGTTGAACGTAAGGATCGAGCTTGTAACTTTCCCAGACTAGGGCAATACCTTCGGAGATCAGAGCAAGCACTTCCTTGCGTAGCCCAGCGACCAGCGGGATAATGCTGGCACGGTCCTCGATCTGTTGGTTGGTTGGTTGAGTTGAAAAAGAAAAGAGCGTTAGAATAATTTTGTGATGCATGTCATCGGTTTGGAGTAAGCTGTAAACGATTAACAATTCGTGCAAGATGGATCGACCGCTATGTCTATAGATGTATAGGAAACACGTATAAGCGTGAGGTATTGGGCGAAAGCGGAATGAGTTTCAAGTTTAGATTGAGTAAGAGCTGTTTACATTTTGGAGTACTGTACTGTATTACTTGATATTTTGTATACTGTGATAACATTCTAGACACACCTAAAGATTGCATTATTCGAGAATAATATAGAACACCTAAATTTTGAACAAAAATGATCCAAAAATATTTATAAATTTCTTTCTAGTCCGAAATATTCAGAATTTGCGTTACATCATGTTGTATCTACTTTCTATAAAAGTACTTTCTGGGGAAAAATTTCGATCAACCTCCACCAACTGAATAAATATCAGCAAAATAAGATTCATGTAGTCCACTTTCATCAAGAACCGACCTCCTGTTATCCTGGATATGATAATTAGTCTGATGCATGCAATAAAATCTCTTACAAGATATTTGACTTTCGTATAAAACATCTACCAAAACACTGTGGAGAAGTCATTCCAACCGCTAATTGTGACATGAGCGACATCACTGGTAAAAACTTCAGCATTCAAAATAAGCTTCAGTAGTAAGCAGTCCGTCGGCGCCAAAATTTTTGGACAATTATATATGCGGAATATTCACCCTCGGCCGCGCCTCAATTGTTCATGTGGTATAGGGAATCAATGACACGGGAGAAGGTAGCGAAATTCTGAATCATATGAATCCCTCCCCTCGTAATGACCTCCATCCTCCCCCTACAGGCATAAGGATTTGGAAAAGGTGAGGTTCTAGATTTAACGATTTTTCTACCTATCGTAGTTCCAAGGCCAGCAAGTGGCATGTGTCTGAATTGAAGATCTGTCACAGACATCTGCTTTGATGGGAAGAACAACTTATGAAGCTGTTAGGGATCCGAAGAGGACGATTTGGGATATTGCAGTCCGTAAGATCGTCCTTAGAGGGATTCTAGGCCAATGCCAAAGACTCCAAAGATCTATACGAAGTGACTAGGAAAGTTATAGACCGCACAACTACTGTTTACGAAAAAAGTTGTCTATCAACCAAACGGGCTATGAAAGGAGAAGTCTTATGGTTGAACAGCACCATTGAGAGAATGCACAGAAAGATGGAGTCTATGCATATTAAAATAAAATCGGCTAAAGATGCATCGACAAAGGTTTATCTAAGGTTCACACACACGGTGGCTTTGACCAAATATAACAAAATTATTAGGAATCCTCTAGAAGTTTTTGCGAGGAGATGGATGATCTACCTACCTTATTACGTATTCGAATGATTCTCAGCAATGATGACTCTAATGAAATTGGCACACTGAAAAAATCAAATGAGTCACATACTAGTGATCAAAAGCAAATGCTTATGAGTTCTCACTCCCCAAAGCCTCAACGGGTTGATGAATCTGGCCTCTCACACATATATTCTTCCACCGTCGCCATCGAGATGCATGGCGGAGATAGCTATACCTTAGAGTACGTGTTGATATGCTGGATAAGAGTCAGGTTATAGTGCCTATACCAAAGATAGGTAGACCGGATGTTGACTAGCCTAAAGCCTACAGATCAACCAACGACATATATGTTCTCTCACTGATAATACAACATAAAAGATGTTTTTGATTTCATTGGGTCTTATGAGAGATGCTTCTTGAAGTCACAATTTTAGCTTGCCTTTTTGAGGCTTAAGTGTCTCCTGTGTGATGGATGTGCAACGAAGCTGATGCAAATTTTGCGCCTCGCCAGAAAGGTTTCAACAGCTACTCCAGTCTGACCAAATCCCGGTACCTTGCGGCCAAATCAGTAATGTCTTCGGTATGGCGGATCCCAAGTAACAATTGAAGTTTTATAGCACGCTACAAGTGCAATCTAAGTTTTATCAGTGGCTATAAAACTACCATAAAACCTCAATAGTTACTAGGGATGGCGCTGTTCCGAGCAATATTCGTGTTGATGGTCGAAAGCTAGTCGCTAATTGCTACCGGTTCACCACCCACGTCGTTGCTCTGGTTGTATCTTTTCCGCTTTCATTCCAGCGCTAGCAAGGAGACAATCGAGAAAATGTCCAAAGAAGGACTAAGTTGCAACGGTTATTCCGCCTGTAAAAGGGCATAGACGTCAGCACTTGAACTTCATTTCCTTCAAAATTGGACTTCACCCAAAGTACCGTGATACAGCTCTTAACCCTGACGCGTGGCCACAAGGCATATAGTTCAGGGAATTTGAGGATAGCCGTACCCAGAACATTTGGTGCCCGCCGACTGATTTTCCGCCACCTTCAGAGGAAGCATTTACTCCGTAAATGCAACTCGGCCCATCAACAACCCTGTCGAGTACCTCGCAAGGATTAGCAATGTCGCTATATCAAGCTATACCGCTATTATAAAGAAGTAGCGATGTTGAACCTACGGGGACGCAGCGCAGTTGTATTATGAAAGCCCCAGATCACTCTACCACAGTCGAGCCCTTGCCGCCAGCGTTCAGCAGCCGTTCCGATCCTGTGCATGGGTGATCAGAGGGGCCTGTCAAGCCGTCATTCTCAAAAAAGTATTATAGAAATTGTAACGCTGTATCGATTTTGTTGGCTATTGTCGGCAAATTTGAGACTAAGAGAAACGAAAGCAATGAAATTGAAAGGCGGGTAGGTATTCTAGAGCGAATCAGTTATAAACTTAGAACGGAAAACTAGAACTAGGAAGGCTCATATGGACATGATCGAAAGGGAAATGTGAAGAATTCTTTGCCTTCTGCAGAGTAGGAGTTAAGCGTTGCACCCAAGTCTATGGCAGACAGCGATGCCACATCTTTTTGTGAAATGTCTGTATCAGAATAATTAAAATGTCTGTAAAAGTCTGTAGTTGGTTGTGTAAATCCTATTTACACTAGGTTATTACATTAAAAGTAGCTTGAAATTATAAAACTATTGTGAAGGAATCGCTCGAATTCGGATACAATTGTTTTAGTACAATTTTGTTAAACACTGTTACTCTTTTAAAAGTCTGTAGATTTCTGATTACGTCTGTAGGAGACCATCAAAAGTCTGTAAAATACAGACATATCTGTAAATCTGGCATCGCTGATGGTAGAACATAACTCATCATCATGTTTTACCGCCAACGCCGGCAAAAAATTCTTCACAAATCCTCGCCTAGAACGACCATCCGATCATTCTTCTCTCTTTCTGCTAGCATCAAGCCGTGACGTATGCATTCAATCGACACCAAGCTATCGGTGTCGCACCGATCCTATTGTGATTGAACTACTTATTGATTTTTTCGTTCCGCACACACGGATGGCTGATAGCTCAGCTAGCAGAAATCGAATTTTTATCTACTTTTTTGCCAACTAGTTTTATATGTTATTATGTTTTAATTGCCGCAAGGTTCTACTGTATCGATTTTGTTGGCTATTTTCGGCAAATTTGAGACTAAGAGAAACGAAAGCAATGAAATTGAAAGACGGATAGGTATTCTAGAGCTTTCGTTTCTCTTAGTCTCAAATTTACCGAAAATAGCCAACAAAATCGATACAGTAGAACCTTGCGGCAATTAAAACATAGTAACATAGAAATTGTAACGATACAAAAAATAAACCGTTCCACGCTTCTGACTCATCGCCAGACTCTCGTCGTAACTTACAATTCCGTTTCTTCTCCTCGCATCGCACCATCAGGTTTCAATCCACACTGGGACGCAGCGCATTTGGCATTATGGAAGCTCTCGATCCACCGCCACAGTCGAGCAAGCCAGCGGTCGTTAGTCGTTCCAGTCTTCTGTGTGAGATGGGTGAAAGGGTCTTCCAACCCACCACAAATGGCAAATATGCATGTGCACCAAACAATTCAAGCGCTGATATATTCTTCGCTTCCAGTAATTTGCTTTTTGCTCCATCGTGCGACCAGAAGTCAACCATTTGACGACGATCGATGTATTCCGGGGCCCTACGCAGCTGTTATGGGATGTCTCGAATCCCCCGCGATCGTCATCCGCTCCGATACGGCTCGGTGGATTAATGAACGGACCTTACAAACACGCCTAAAACGGCGATATTTCTATGCTCTCTGCTGTTACTACAGTTGATGCCATTCCACTAAGCACTTATTCAAAGAGAGCTGAATGTTTGAATAGAGCTATATCTTAGCGTACGTGCAAGTATGCCAGAGGGCAGTCTGGGTAGTCAACCTGCTAGAAGCGAATAGACCAATCATCCTTATGTTAGTTCTTCTGAAAGGCATAGAAAAGGTACTAGACTCGCATATCAGGATTGAATTTCTCAGCAGGCAACCACTGAATAATAAACAGTTTACGTATCAACCTGCAAAATTAATCTTTACGAAGTTGTATAATCTTGCTAAAAAGTTTTAGCATGCTGCCTAATCAAAGGGGATAGAATATTTCACTATCGATGGATTACTGAAATATTGTTTTGCCGGACTATGACCATCGTCACTGGGACTATGACTATGAGAACCACTAGCGGCTGCCATCGAGGGGAGTGCTGTCACCATTTCTATGATCTGCGGAAGTGGACAGACGGAGTTAGAGAATAAACTGCTGTGGTATCTACATATAAAAAAATACGGAAAAGCAATAAAATACATGATGTCTTTCCGAAGTCTCTTTAGAAAAAACTACAAGGGGCAGCCCTATGGGGTCGCACGAACTGTAGACGTAGGACTATACTACTTAATGTAAAATATTTATTTTCTTAGTACTTAGTGTGTGGGAAAAAAACACCCGGACCGGTTTAGAAAAATCAAATTTTAGACAATATAATCACATCTCATGTATAGAACAAGCTTTTTAGTTGCTCTCAAACAGATCCTAAAAGTTCAAACACCCATGGATAACCCCAAGTTTGTAGATGTGTTTCAATGCCACAGGATTGTAAAATGGTTAATATTACGTCATGAAAATTCAATTCTTCCGTGACAATTTTTTTTTGCCTGCAAAATGCCCTGTGTGTATGCAAAGCTCATGATTTGTTATAATATTAGCATTGATCGGAAAATGCTTTCCAACGCTGCGCATTACATACATACAGGACATTTTGCAGGTCACCAGAAGCTGTTCATTTTACCACCGCCACATGTTCATTTTACCCACTCGCTATAAACATGTCTCATTTTTGGACATGTTTAGAAATCAAGAATCATGTTTGAAAAAATGTGTTTATGACGAAGTATTTTTACCAGATATGTACAAAACATGTCTCACAAGAAACATAAGGTGATTGTAATATCTCATTCACTTATGAATGATGATGGGTAGAGCGAAAGAAACAACTAGTACCACCACGTCACTATTAGCGCGTTTCACCAAAATTCCACGCGGCCTTTCCCGATTGAAAGGAACGGCCGCGCTTAGCCCATCTGTCATAATATCGTGATTTTGCATAGCGAAGGGCTGAATAATTTTGTTCCAAAAAACAGCCCTGCGTTATGCAACACTTTGTGCAGGCTGATTATACCAGTTGAAAGTGAGGCCAAATTCACCAAGTTCCGTAAAATTCCCTTTAAATTACAGAATTGATAAAATTGCTTAGATGAGCTAAACTAATTAATCAAATCCTGTTTTAAAAGCTGTCCTTGCGTTTAAACCAAAATGGGAAGCTTATTGCTACCACTACATTACTTAATTTCAAGCGCAAATAGCAAATACATGTGCTAGTTAAACCAAAAATTTACTGGCAACATTACAGCGGCATTTAGGAAGCAGTTGGAGCGGTCGCCTGTTGGACGACACAGGGTAACGTCTCTCCACAGCCAGTGTAACGGACTTCTAGCTCAGCTACACTGGCTGTAAAAAACACAGCGCAGTGATCTGCTTCGCCAGCCGTTCAACAGGGAACTGAGCGTGTCTGGCCAAGTCCGTTCTTTAAATAGTCGATGATGACGTCATTCATAGAAGCGTTGCGCGCTAGGTACACCAAACCGTCGTACAGGGCTTGGGAAGCGCTATCTTCTGTGTGTTAATGCGCGATATTTTGACAAGATTGTATATTATTTAATTTTTTAATGCTATGATATCAAAAATCTTTGGGTTTATCTATTGGAATCTATTCTTAGAAGTATTTCGGGGCGATTTGCGCAAAAAATTTGAAAATTTATCGTGAGATGGCTGAATTATATGCGTTTAAAATTGGACCACTTTTCGTTACATACCATTTTTGTAGAATTTGCAGAGTGCACCCCCATATCGAAAACAAAGACGTAGTCCTACGTCAAAAATGGGACTTGAAGCCAAAAATGGCGCACTGACCTTACACTTCAGTTATCAGATCAATAATTGCATATATTTCGATGGTGTGGAGGTACAGAGTGGAAAGCAAAAAAAGCTTGTTTGAAACTATCAGGTTAAAGAGTTCAGCAATCACAGACGCTAGCAAATCGGCCTCAACGATTGCCTTGAAAGTAATGTTAAACCTAGCACCATTACTGTAATGTCCACATCAAAAAGAAGGCAGCATGTAATGCCTTACGGGAACAAAATCTCTATCGATATTTACCGGGGGATATCACCGGGCTCCTTAAAACCCTGAACCTTTTCTCGCATGAAAGCATGTCGATTAGGTAAGTTACGGATCTTCCAAGGTATTACTACCTGACCGAACTGAATGAATGAACGGGTGCCATCCGGTTCCGGATTTTACTGATGGCTCAAGAAGAGATTGTGATGTAAGAGCCATTCTTAGTATAGGTCATACAAGGTTCTCGGTTCACACCGTCTGCTTAGAAGGGACAACGAGTTGGTAATTTTGTCAGGTAGCCAAACTGGATTAAAAGATCCGGTTCATATAATTTCAAGTCTAAACTCGTCTAAGGCTGTCGGCAAAGTCAGATGGATATGGCAAGCAAATTCAAACTTGCTTTGATGTGTTTCGATATTGATTAATCGAGAGCTTTAGATTTGGAATTAACAACCTTAAGGAAACGATATTAGCAAGGGATGAAGGGCAAACACGTTGATGTCCAATCACCCCGTTCTCAATCAACGCTGGTTTTCCATACTCAAAGAGGAATACCAATGAGCTCCTCGCTTGATTTTACACTACCTCTAATCACAAATAAACAAACTACTAACTGATCATTGCTCTTTCAGGACTAATTTGTTCATGTTAGGAAAGGCCTAAGAACGAAGTAAACACTATCAAGTGGAGAAAATATGTAGCAAACGCCTTCAAGAGGACTATACGACTGCCCAGCTCTCGCTAGAACCAGAATAAATGCAACGGTGTGGAGGATTCCCAGATCCTTAGGAATTAGAGAGATTTATTCACGCAGCATATTGAGGTTTTTCAGGTTGTCCAATGCGATCCTAAAGGATTCACAATAGTTATACGTGGAAATGAATCGATGTTTTTCTGCCCGTGTAGTTAACAGTAATACAAACTGGTAAAAACAATCCTACAAGAGGTTTGAGGTTGCCCAATCATGCGGAGACACCTTGGTAGACAATTAACAGCTGCTGACAATACGGTAAAGTTCCCTTTTGTGGAAAATATAACCGAAGGTTTAATCGGAACCATGTTATAACGCAAATTCTAACCTTGTAGTAGTCTTTAAGTTGATCGGTATCTAAATACTAGTTGCCAATATGAAACTGAAGCAATAAATATTACAGCTATCGATAATCAGCGATAATGCTGAAAAGCTATTGTGGAACATAAAGCAAGCAGTTTGTCAGAAATCGTTGAAACCATATCATACGAAAAAGCTTCAGATTGTATTTGGAATAGCAACGAAAAACTAACGAATACTATAAAAATATATATAGATATATAAATAAATAATGTCCCCAACCGCCAACAAATCAATTTAAAAAACTAAAGCTAATTAGCTATTTCTACCTTGAATACTGAATTTTGTGCTAAACTCCTATTTGTTAGCTGCATGGAAAAACAACATTGTTGTACAATACGTTTTTATCTGGGACAATATGAACGGTGTTCAAAACTTTTATGGTGTGATGAATCAAAATATTAGGTGTTTGTTGATTTTCAAAATCTAAATGAATGTGGTAATTTGTTTGTGGCAAGTTAAATGTCTCTAACGTTGGTGTCTGTGACCAGTTTGTACTGTGTTATGGTTTGTGGAAGTAAAAAATTAAAACAAACATCAACTCACCTTCTCCAGGGTGCGCTCATAGGTTCGGACGCTTTCGATCAAGGAAATAGCAAACGGGTACAGCTGGTTCGCCTGATGTGCCTTATTAACAATAGCCAACGGAACGCGAAATCCCAAACTTTTCAAGTTACGAACTTCCTTGTAGAGGGTAATGATCTCCGGCAAAAAATTCACTCTCAATCTCAGCGTGTTGCCACGTCCGGTGCGAGAACGAGTGGATTCGATTAGGAAAATTCGACCAGTTATTCCGGTGTTACGTTCCTGTACTTTCCGAGCCCATTCCTGGAACACCTCAGCCGTAGATAGTTTGGCCCGGAAGCTGTCACCGTCGGCTTTCAATTTCTGTCCGTCAATGTGCGATTCCCACCCTTTGCCGAGAACGTCTTCGACGCGTTTCAGATACATTGTCAGTTGATTATCAATTTGACGAGCCCATATTATGGATCCGGCGACTGGAGGGAGGTCTCGAACAACCGACAATCGGCAGCTCTTGCTCTGAGGATATTGAACCTGAAAATCAGTACTTTGATAAAAACACATTCAACTAGAGAGACGTCATAACAAACCTTAAACTTCTCATGCAAAGCTTCGATGTCGTCCTTTACGCGTTGGATCAGCTGCGTTTGATACTCCCGTATAGCCCCGCGGATATGAGGCCGAACAAAAAGTGCATTGAAGCGCGAAAATATACGGAACATCTCGTTGGCATTCTTCGCCGTTCCGAGCTGATCACGCAGGTGAGCTGTAATACGTGTTTCCACACGATCGATTCTTTCCTCGTAGCGCTTGATCGCCGCATCCCAAGCTTCCGATCCTTCCTTGGAGATATCCAAACATTCGATCTCCTTAACATTCTCATAAGCTAGGTTAACTTCTTCATTGGCATTTGCATCGGCGCTATCCAGGCTGTATGGTTGCTTAGCGTCGACACTTCCGGCATCTCCACTGCCAGCAATACCGGAAGGCTGGCGAGCAGGACGCAGAACACGAACAATCACAGTCCGTAATTGCTCGTGTTGACGACGAAATTTGCGCATGTGCTCCATACGCTGCTGCAACTTCTTGTGTGCCGGAGCTATGCGCCAAACCATCTTAATATGTTCGTCTCGTTTCTTTTTTACAATATCTCTCAAAATTCCCTGCAGTTTATCATACTCATCATCCCAACAGCTGAAAACCTCAAAGCATTGATTCATTACACGTTCAAATTCATCAAAGGGGATATGCATCAAACGACGAGTTCCGAGAACGTTCAACAGCTGCTGACTGAGGTCTCTGGAAATCGCCTCGATCAGTCGTAGACAACGTTGAATCGGATACTTTGTGCTACGTATCTTGCGAAGATGATTGAATATGGATTGCACCGCTTGACGTATTTTATCCAGCTCGGTAGCTGATAGTAAATCATTAATCGGAAAATCCTTCATCAGCGGGTTATAATCAGCTACCATTGCCAGGGTTTGCTTCAGTCCGGTATCGGTATCAAATGAAACAGTTGCGTGAAATCGTTTACCATGTTTTAAAATGTTTAGTGTCAGAGCCACTTCCGGAGATTCACGTTTCTCCTGGATGCGATGCAAGGCACGTTCCAAGTTTAACCAGAACGAGATTTCCTGTAGCGCAGTTCCAGAAGAAGGATCACGATCCAACTTCGTTACCTTCTGAATCTCCTTGATCCAACGATTTACTCCGTTTTGTAATGTGTTCAGAAAAGTGGAATCTTCGACCTTATCACCAAAATCAGTTATTTTTGCTTTGCGACCTTCATCAGCGCATTTTTTAACAACTTGCGCAACGGTGCCGTTGATATTCAGCGTAACTTCCGGAATGTCAATATTTTGTTGCAGATGCAACAATCCCATCTCGAGCTCAGTTAGTTTTTTCTCCACCGAGGGAGCCATCTTATCGCCGTCGCGATCCGCTCGACCAGATTCCTTGACGTAGCTTTTGAAGAACGGCGCTAGGGTTTTGCTGATGTATGAGTGAAGCGTTTCGTACGGAGATCCTTCGGAAAAATTAATCAATCGAATTTGCGACAGGATCGATTTGTCCGCTTCGATCACGGCGCTACGCTTAACGCATACCAACGATGCCATCCTTTGATTGGTGAAGTGGACATCATTGCTGATGTAATAGGACACGGCATCCTTCTCCTCCTCGCCCTCGGTAGGTGGTTCATTTTCGTCATCTGCAAAAATATTCAATATTAATTAGAAAATAAGCAAACCAAACTGAAGTAACATTGAAAAATTTAAGCATGATAGCACAATCCCGCAAGAGGACTTGTTAACGGGTATATGAGGCGATGCTTTCATTGATAAATACATGATGCGCTGCAGCGCACAGTGGAAAGCAAAACAAAAAAATCTCTTCCCCACTGTACCCGACAGCTCCACAAACAAGCAATCGATGCAAGTGGGGCCGATGACTCATCAGCGTAACTGTATTGCATCGCCATCTTGCAAAACCGAAAAATGAGAAAGCTCCTATCTTACCCTTAAAACACGACCGCTGGATGAACAGCGCTTGGGTTTGCGGATCGGAAAGGAACTTCCGGATACACTCTTGATTGCCTGGATCATCGAGGGCCGTATTTAGCGGCATCGGTACGACATCCTCCTCCGGCAGAAGGATGGTTACCGCCTTACGAATGTAGTTGGTGAAGCCATCGTAGTCAATAATGGCGACCGATTCGGCATCGACCACCGATTGAGGTGGATCACTTCCCATGCTGCCCATGACAGTAGTCTCCAGTGAATCCCCCATCATGGAACACCAACGGGATTACGATATTTCCAAGATAAACTGTTTTCCCAACCTTTGCACAATTTTTGCACGAAATAAAAACGGTAGACACGTCTGCACTCAGCAGAAAATTTTTGACAAGTGAATAAAATTTGTTCAACTTTGATAGTTTTTTGACGGATTAATTGACGTAGGGTTGCATTAAAACGGTATTCGTCGATTATTTGACACGCTAAAACTTGTAAGGTACATAATATGAATTATGATTACATATTGCAAAATTTACAATAATTTAGTTTTTCGTGAGGATTTTATTTTATGGTGGGCTTTACACGAGCAGAAATATAGGCAATAAACCTAATATTGATCCACATATTGACGGTGAAAGCAACGGGAACACCACACGTTAGTGTTGCAATTATTGAGCAGTAACGCACTTTAATGATCGTGTAGGGTGAGTAATAACGGAATTTTCATACAATTTCAGAAATGTCATTACTTAGTAATGGCCCTTTTAATGTTCGGGTAAGTGAAATCAGAAATCAAATGGAATTAAAGCCACGAAATAGCTTTGTTAAGATTTATATTGTCACTATCGTTGCCTAGTATCTAAGAGAAGAGAAGACAATCGCGTAGCCAATTTGATTCAGTCCTAACCTCAATCAGAATCAGCTTCTGATTGGTCGTTTTACCAGTCAAGAGCGTTCATAATATGTTCGAACGCGATGAAAAACAGTGCTGCTGAATCTATTTCAGCTACTTTTCATACACATGAACAATTCAGGCAAATTGAATAAATACCCTGAATGACGATATAACCACAGACTAATAGACATAACACTCAAAAACAAAGCTTTGCCCGCTTTAGCGGTCATTTTAAATATATTTGTAGTCGGATCGATGTTTTTTGAGGGAATTCCCTCATAGTGTTCTGTCTGTTAGTCTGTGATATAATTACGTGTATTGTTAAGAGAGACACGAATAAACATAAAATTCTATTTTTAAATGCAGCTACACTAAGAAAAATTATGTGGTAACATTTACCATATGACGGGGTTAATTCGACTTCATGAGTATAGTGGTTTTTAACTGACTATACTGCCCATGATCGCATACCAGTCCCATAAAGATAGGAAATCTCATAGAAAACGGGACAAATATGCGATCATGGGTAGTATAGCATCAGGTCACTTTAACTATATCCATGTTCAAATTCACTATATTAAAGCTTTGAACCATAATAGTACTATTGAACATTTTATTGTAATCATAACCATTATAAGTGGGATGCTTAGTTTAACAATATGCATAGTTATCTTGATCTGGATCTGTTTATTGTAACTAAACCAGGAGAATAGAATATTTTACCATGCATTACGCACAATAGTCAAATTGAACACTCTGTGGTCTGAATGACCATTGTGGAACGTTTGGTATAACAATAAGCATAGTCATACTGACTAAGGTCTGTTTGCATTAACTAAAACATTGAGATTTTGACATTTTCGCCTATTTATTTCAAAAACAGATATCGTTGTTTTTTCGAAAATAACATGGTCCAATATAATTAGATGGGTGATAAAGATTTAAGAAAGTTTCAGCCAATGTAGCATTTGGAAAGCGTCATTTTTTATTAAAAATAATCGTTTCGGCAAATCGTCCTTGTATTTCCTGTCTTTACGGTTAACTAAAACATCGAAAATTTTAAGATTTTAAGACGTCGTTATTAAATTAAACTGAAGTACTTACTGCATTTAGTAAAGTAAACACTTAGCATTCAATTCCGTAGCGGAACATAACCTTCTATTTCGTAAGACTTAGAAATCGATTCTCAGTGTCAGACCTTGGAACAGACCATTTGTAAGGCTAGTGTTACGCTCATTTTTACCCAGTAATTATTTTTCTGGTTGGGATTCGATCATGCAACGCCTTTTCACTATATCAGTTATATCGCAAGTTATATCACAGAAATAATAGTACTACCATAGTTGAAAAATTAAAATTAAAAAGTTCGTCGAAAAACACGCTCGTATGCTAAGTTCACAATTTTTCACTGTACTGGCTGCATAATGTAGGAATATATTGTGGGAACGTAAACATTGACAAGTTTTATGGTTGTTAGTAATACAAATCATTGTCAGTTGAAATTCACTATACGCAAAAGGTGCTTACAACCAGGCTCATGTCCACATAAACGGTATATATGGTTCTTTCAACCTTCACATTCTTGTAATAACTATATATTCAGTGTTTACAACTTATTACTATATTGTGCAGAGAACAATCATAAGAAAAGTAGTTATAACAATGGCATTGGTTATTTTCAAGATGTTTAATTTTCATTTTTACTTTAATTTTAATAGTACTTCTAACTATCTCATGGTCAGCTTTTAGATGGTAGATATTGTTGGAGTGAGCATGTTCAAATTGTCATGAATAACAACAGTATAGTTAAGCGATAATCGATTTTGGTAGTATTTTTCATGATACAGAAGTTTAGTATTACCGATCTCATGGTCATTACTGCTATATTGGCGAATAGTTAACGCGAAACGGTTTGATAAGAGTTAGGTCCGGAACTGAGTCAGTTTCAGGCTCGTGCAAAAACATCAGTTTCAAAGCCAAGCTAAAGCGGCCTAACGAAATTTAGCGGTTCACGAGACATTTCTGATCTACTGATTATTTCTTGTTTATCTCTACGAGCGTTACTCAGGTGGACGTAACAAAATCGTTGATACGATTCATCAACATCAAACGAATCGGGCCAATGAAAGATTTTATTCCGACGGATTTTTCCATTTCTAGTAGCAGAACAAAACAAATTTGTTAACAAAACCTACTACCACAGAGAACAGACGTCCATCTTCAGCATTCAACTTGTGTAAAAGTTGGTGTGGCGGCGCTAGTGTTTATCGTATATTAATTCAAATGTTTACACACGTTTTTTAAATATTTTTGTTCGATAATGCATGTCTGTTCTCTGTGCTACTACTGAATTCCCGGATAGTAATTTATATCAGCGTTTGCCCTAAAAACTATCATAAAACAGTAGTAGTTGTTGTTCATTAACGATATATTACGCCGACGTGGTGCATCCATGTCGGAAGGATTTTGTTTTGGTATTTAACAATGCGGTATAAAGTACAATTCAAAATACAATAGGATCAAAAAATTCTACATTTTATGCAAATTGACTTTCTTAACCCTTAAATGCATACTGTTGCCTATTGGCAACATACCGGATTCCGTGATATAAAGAAGTATATATAGTATCCATCCAGGAAAATGAGTATCAAGGAAAAATGAGTTTCATGCATTTAAGGGTTAAGAAAGCTTAGTATGTTCTCTTTGTTCTCTTTGTCGTTACCTAGCGCTACTCGCAAACTCGCCGTATTGGTATTGTGCATCCTTCTAGCTTCGTCGTTCCTCCTGCAGTGGAGGATCATATGACTGTCGCAAACTGGTGGGGTTTCTTTCTTCAACAGACAGTCGTGTGTTAGCCGGGTATGCCATATGCGTAGCCGGGTAAGCACTCGCTGCTCTGTCGCACTCTGGCGGTCAGTCCACTTCACCTTGTCAAACTTTACTTCGCGAAGCTTTATTTCAGTGGACTCTGACCACCCCTTTTACCATTGATTTCGGATGGCTGTTTTTGTTTGATTAACGGCATCTGCCCCCGAAACGATTATATCCAGTGGAGCAGTGCTCCTGGCTTCTCCTGCGAGTCGGTCTGCCTCTTTGTTACCATGGATACCAGCTTGACCTTGAATCCAGCACAGTTTAATTGGACGATTTCGAAGCATGTTCTTAATCCCTTGGATCCATTGGTTCTGGGATGTGCCAGCTTCGATTACTGATAGACAGCTTGCCGAATCTGATTATGATGATATCGATCGTGAACCGACAAATGGGCGAAACTAACAAATGTACACAAACAGAGATTTGATTAATATCTGAAAGAGGAGTAAAAATACTTTATAAAAAATATAAAAACTCATTTATAAATAATTCACACTTCATGAAAATCAATAAAAAACAAAACGGCGGATCCGACTTTCAACTGTAAACAAACAGCCAGGCGGATTACGCCTTTGCATTTCTAAGGTAGTGTATACAGGCGAAATTGACAGCATCATTGTTTACAAGGTCCGTAAACAGAATCGCCCTAAACAAAAACCAAGGGCTTGTTACGCCCAGGGGGAATAACAAATTTTCCCCTCCAGCGAGCACGGCGAAAACCACATTTGATTTTTGTTTTTTGGCGACACTGCAGGGCGAAATTGAGAGTCGTCAAAACAAGAGGGCGACTCAAAAATTGCCTAATCAACATTTCATAACAACACTCGGCGAAATAATCTGTTTTCAATTTTATCAACGAAAACGTTATTATATAAAACATTTTAGTTATGCTTCCGAAAACTAGTATTGTTTTAAAGTGTTTCAATACATTCGAAGGCGCAGTATGTAAACACTGTTAAAATACGATTTAATTTCCTGAACCGAATTTTCAAAGCTATTTTTCTCGATTCGATATCATTGCGACTTCGGCCCTTTGGTCGATTCATGATCGATATTATGATTAGTACTGTTTCAACAGTTCTCGCAGTAGATTTACAATAAAACTTCATGTAATAATTAATTTTACTGCCCTCCAAAAAATGGTTTGATTAATTTACATCAATTGTTACAATTTACGACAAAAATGTATTAAAAATATCGTTTTTTTTAATGTTATGATACATAACCACCATTTCACAGAGAACAGACGTCCATCTTCAGCATTCAACTTGTGTAAAATTTCTACCAGGTGCGCTACTGTCGTCATGTTTTTTTGTGGCTGAGTTTGCCAGAATTGACAGTGGTTATTCCTCTACCCACTTAAACTAGTCCGGAACCGGTTCGAACTTCCAGCATGAATTCCAGCTCAAATGCATCAACCGATAGAGTCGGAATCGGTTGTTTTCTTTGAGGCAGATTCCATACAGAATCCAGGATTTCGAACCGGTTCCGGAATGGATTTGACGGATTGTTGGGATAGGTTGGTGTGGCGGCGCTAGTGTTTATCGTATATTAATTCAAATGTTTACACTCGTTTTTTAAATATTTTTGTTCGATCATGGATGTCTGTTCTCTGTGACCATTTTAACTACCCCCCTTTTTCACTGTGAAAGTCAATTTTACATTGAAATTTACTGTAGAAACGTTAAGGTTTATTGTTTTTGTGTCAAAGCATAACACTACACTTCGCTGTAAATTATTGTAAAATTACTGCACTTCACAGTGAAAATTTTGAATGAAAGTTTTCGGATTGTCAAACAAAGTTTTGCGGATTGTCTAATTAGTACCGTATTTTGCATAATTTAATTAAAGCGTGTACTACTTTTCATCGATTTAGTGCAGGGTTGCAGAATATGACATCTGTTAACATCCAAAACGTCGCAAAACCGGCCGGTTTTGTTGTGACAACAATCGATCAAACGTTGCCATCTGTTTCATCAGCTGTTCCGCGCACGTGCTCTCGGCAATTTTGCGCATGCGCCGGAGTGGGTGGTGGGCGGTATGCGAGTTATTTTTTAATCCTTTATTTTGTTTTGTCCGTGTTCTTCTGACAGTTCATGCGGCTAGCTTGTTGTGTAATGTATAGTAACTACTGTTGTTTTTGACAAAAAGTGCGTTTATTTTTCACGTTTGGAAAGTTTTCATATCAAAGTTTGCTCGAATGAGACTGTTACGAATAGGTGCTTACAAAACGGCGACTGCGAAGCCGAGGGACCGATGGTTTCAAAGGTTTTATTCATCCGCTTCAACCTTGCTAGTTCGTATTCGTATTAGCAGTCCAAAAAAACTAAAGGATAATGAATATATTTTTAGGAAAGCCGGGATCTAACATCCGAAATGAAATTAGAGCTGGAGCAAAAGTGGCGTAATAATTTGGGTGATTATAGATTTGATTCAACCAGCAAAAGACCGAAACGTTACGTATTGTCGATGTTTCCGTACCCTTCTGGAAATTTACACATGGGCCATGTTCGGGTTTACGCCATAAGCGATTCAATGGCCCGATTCTACCGGATGAATGGCGACAATGTTTTACATCCAATGGGGTGGGATGCATTCGGGCTACCGGCAGAAAATGCTGCCATTCAAAGACGCATCCCAGCGGATCGTTGGACCAAACAAAACATACAACAGATGAGGGAACAGTTCCTGAAGTTACAGTTCAGCTTTGACTGGGAGAGAGAGTTTGCTACCTGTGATCCAGAGTACTATCGCTGGACACAGAAATTGTTCCTTATGCTGTATAACGATGGTTTAGCTTATCAGAAGGAAGCATTGGTTAATTGGGATCCAGTTGACGAGACAGTGCTAGCTGACGAGCAAGTTGATGAGAACGGGTGCTCTTGGCGATCTGGAGCTAAGGTGGAGAAAAAGGCTTTGCGGCAGTGGTTTATCAAAACTACTAAATTTGCTAAATCGCTATACGATGGGTTGTCGGATCCAATATTGGAAGATTGGAAAGATATTATAAAACTACAAAAGCATTGGATCGGCGAATGCGATGGATACATAGTCGAGTTAAATGTGATGGGCGATAATAGGACCATTCCACTTTGGATTAGTGATATTAGGCAACTAAATGAGGCATTGTTTGTAGCAATGCATCCTACAAGCTTGCTCAACACTAGTAATGCGAAGGAGGAAAAGATGAGTATGGTTCTGGAAAACCCTATTTCGGGAAAACCTCTTCCGGTCATTGTGTCGGAAAAAGTTACTTTTCCAGAGGGAAATGATTGCTATCTAGGGGTTGCGTCAGTTGATAGAGACTGTCAATTGGCCTTACTTCATCAGTGTCCAGTAGAACCTGCGTCCGAACCAAAAGTCGAAAAGAAGGAAATTTCTGAACAAGTCGCTTACCAATCAAGTTCAAAATTACGCGACTGGTTAATCTCTCGGCAACGTTTCTGGGGCACACCAATACCAATAATACACTGCCCAAGCTGCGGATCCGTACCAGTGCCAGAGTCACATTTACCGGTTGAGCTACCACTGGATTCTGTAGGTATACCACTCTCACAAAATCATGACTGGATTAAAACAACCTGCCCCAATTGCCACTCGGAACAAGCAACGCGAGAAACAGATACCATGGATACCTTCGTGGACAGCTCATGGTATTTTTTGCGTTTCATAGACCCGAAAAATCAACACAATCCTTTTGATCCAAAATTATCCGGTCAATTCATGCCGGTAGATCTGTACGTTGGCGGAAAAGAACATGCAGTTCTGCACATGTACTACGCACGATTTATGAATCATTATTTACATAGTAAAGGATTGGTTCCATGCCCGGAACCATTCAAACGTCTGTTGATTCAGGGCATGGTGATGGGACGTTCGTTCCGATTGAAAGATAGCGGAAAGTATCTTCCAGCTGATCAGGTTACCATTGTAGACGAGAAAAAGAATAAGGCGATTGAATCTACTACCGGATTACCTGTTGTTACTCTATGGGAGAAAATGTCCAAATCCAAACTGAACGGAGTTGACCCACTAGACGTGCTGAAGCAGCATGGGTGCGACACTTTGAGACTTATTTTGTTGGGAGATGTTGCCCCTACTTCGCACAGGAATTGGTCGGAAGCGAGTGAGTTAAATACGAACTGCAAATTTCTACCTTTCACGACTACCACAGGTTCTGTTTTCTTCCTAATATTTTATAGCATTCTCAGGAATCCTGAATTGGCAAAGGCGCATATGGATGACAATGCACGATTATCGAATGCATCGAAATTCTATCAAACTAGAAAATCGCGTCCCTCTCTCAGAGGAATTCCACGAGCAGGACTTAAAGCTGTGGGACGCACGAAATTACTTCGTGGCCGGTGCTACGTTCAACTATAGACACTCTCATCAGCTGAGTGTGGGCATTTCCAAAATGCAAGGTCTAACGAATGCAATTCGTCGATCATCTCCAGAGGTGGTTTCATTCAGTCGGCAATACGAGCGTGCAATAGCGGCACAGATTATTATGCTGGCTCCGATGGCTCCACACTTTGCTTCGGAACTGTGGGAGCAGTTTGTGGCGTTGCCTCATCGATTGAATCCAAACTCGGACGAAATCAATTGGGATGGTGGTTTGTTTGACCAAAATTGGCCAGTCGTTGATGGAGATTATTCACTGGATTTGACGTTCAAAGTAAGATTCGAAAATGTTGAATGATGATATTGATATGACTAATTTAGATTTATATACTGATTTTAAGGTGAACGGTTATGAGTGTTGTATCCTAAAAATGCCAACGAAGGATCTTAATCAGCTCTCCCACAAGCAATCAGAGGATCTTGCCTTCCAGCAGCAGGCAGTCCTGAAATACATCGGTCGGCGAAAAGTTCGCAGCACCGAGTTTGTTTTGTATCCTAATTGTGACGCTATTCTGAGCATCTTTTTAGAACTGGGGTTGAATGAAAATACGGAACAGTTAGAAGGTGCACCCCACAAAAAGGTAAAAAAGGACAAAAAGAAGAAGAATAAACTGAAACAGGTAGCTGAACTATAGAGCTTCAAAATTGAGAAAAATAAAATAAACGATGACGTTTATGTTAAAGAAGTTTTGCTTCTTTCTTTTTCGAAAACCTTGTCGCAAGGTATATACTACCTTTAAACGTATATTTGTCCCATGTTCTATGGGATTCCCTATCCACATGGGACTTGCGATTATGGGCAGTATAGTAGGATTCAGTAGCTATTTTTAGTCCAATGCAAGATGAGTGCACGCATGGTTAATTGGCAGCCAAAATGGCAACAGTTTCTTTATTAGAATTGCAACACAAAATTATATTTTAAATCGTGTTTCTTGGATTTATTTTTAATATATGTAAGAAGATTCTGAAATCTTCTTTAAAATAAAAATAACCTACAATGTATTCTCCGAACTTGTACATGTTAAATTCCGGGAATACATCTTGCGAGCTCTGCATCTGTTTAAGGATTTCTATGCGGCGTACGATTCAATGAAAAGAAATGCACTGTGCTAGATAATGCTTTAACTACTGACTAGGCTAATTAAGGGGGGGGGTGCTCAAACCGAAGATTATTTTGGTTTACGATTTTGAAGACAACGTAAGAATGGATCTTTTTGTAATGTTAGTTTATACACCCAAGCAACCAGAAGTTCAGATAATACTTAAAAAGCACACTTTAAAGTTCACATAAAGTTCTTAGCGAACTTCAAAGCTGCTTAAGCTTTAATGAAACTTGAAAGTTGCTTAAGCCGCTATTAGAACCTAAAACGTACTGAAAAATTACTTAAAATGAGAAGCTTATGCAGCTCCCTTATACGAACTTTTGGTTGCTTGGGCATTCATTGCGCACGAAAACAATATTTTCAGTCACGCATAGCCACACATACGAGCGTTGCAAGAGTAGACGTCCAACCATTTCCACGTCGAGGAACACCGCGGCGAATACGACAACTCTCGATAAAATTATCTGATACAGGAAATTCAGTTTTGTAAAGCTTACACTTGTAGTTAGTCGATGAACGACAAAAAAACTTCGAGTTACGGAAAATAGCTTCATGAAAACTGAAAAATCTCATGTTTTACTGTGAAACTTGTCTTGATAATGATAGGGAGAAGATATTTTTCATCTAGTTTTATTTGGTTCATCGAGAGGCTACATATCTTTTGCATTCTCATAAAAAAATCTAATTTGTTGATTAGTTTTTGAGTTATCCAATTTGAAAAACGCATTTTCGAGAAAAACGCTATTAAAGCGTGTCCCACATCAAATTGCATCACGGAGAAACGCTGTAGAAAATTATCCATTTTTATATTTTCGCTTGAAAATTTGGGTAGTAAGAAACGGAACAATCATCACGAGATCTCATGTGCTTCTTGGCTTCACGGAAGACATTCACATCATCGGCGTTGAGCGAAGAGCAATGGAAGAGGCATTTGTGTCTTTTAAAAGAGAGGCAAAGTTTCGATTTTAGTGGTTGTCATATGCCAAATCAGAACTTCTTCTCTTGCAGGACATCACGATTAACTAGATGTTTGCTCAGGAAAGGAACACGAATTATGTCTCCGTTTTTGGAGCTAGCGTCAATCCGGCTCTGGCTTAGCCCAGCTTTAAGGTATTGTCGATTCTGATGAGACGAAGTTGAAACGCAAATTTAGTAATTCATTTGGTACTATGTATGTTCTGTACAAATCATTGGTGCTCCCTGTATGTACATTGACAGCCGCAATAAACACAATTTCGTTGGAAGTGAAAACACAAGTCTTTTATTCCCGCAAACCGACACACATGTGTTTCATCACATGGCGTGAGTCTAAATATTCAGCTCCTTTAAGTTTCTTTTTCCAGTTCGTATCTTGCAATTGTTCCAAATCTTGACGCATACCATTATCCGGTAACTTATCACGAAGTATTCGTCCAATCGTGTACTCCAACAGTTGTATATAAAAGCAGAAACTGAAGAATGTTTAAAGAGGGGAGTAAAGGAAATTTCATCAATCGAATTTTGATGCAATGTCGTTAAAATATATACTTTGATGCATTTTTTACTTTAACATACACAAAGGATATACAAAAAACAAAAACAAAAGAAGTGAGATTTTTAGTCAAATTGCAACAAAATTTTAAATGATTATTTTATATATTATTCAATAAATTACTGTGAGCATTAAATCAGTTTACATGGTTATAATTTTTACAGAAGATATCCGATTATTTGAAATGAAATAAGTTGTGCATATAATTAGTGTCTGACGCGTATTTTATAATTATCAAAATGATTTGAGAAGTAACAATCATTATCATTCAGTTGTCAAGTCCAGTTTCCCAGTTGTCTAAGCTCAGTTTCCCAGGAAATATTGACGAAGCGTTGCCCATTATGTACAAATTTTAATATTTAATGAGAGTTTTCTCTTAAATCTTCTGAAGGGATCTACACTTGGCGGTTCATTTGTTCCGAATTGAGTTCAACAAGATGACCACACGAATGAACTCATGATGAATGACGTTCATGTTTGACAATTCTCGGTGGTTTGTTTACTTTGTCAGTTGCGTGAGTTCGAGTGCAACGGGTGCCCATCTGTTACATTCAAACTCACGCAACTCCCATGTAAACAAACCACCGAGAATTGTCGAACGAAGTTCATCCGGCTCATTTTGTGGGGTTATGTCGGTTGGTGTAAAACCTAATATCCGCTCAAGGTTGATTTTTACTGTTGATTTTTTGTTTTATAAAATGCTCGAGAAATGTCAGCCATGTTCTATTTTTATATAAAGGCACAATAATATCCATAAAAAAACTTATGGCATTCATTCGACATTATGATGAATTTCATAAGACTGTTCTATGGAAATCATTATTTCTACTGTTTTCGGCTTATAAATGTCAGCAATTTTCACAAATGGGCACCTATGGCGTTCATTCGGACATTTTCATAAATTTCATAAGACTGTCTTATGAAAATAATAATAGATGGATTTGGAAAGTTTCCCCTCCAAATCATAAGACAGACTTATAAAATCCATTTAAAATCCTTATGTCTGAAAGTCATAAGACGTTTTTATGGAAACTGAATTTAAATGTTGCTCGGTGGATTAAAAGTGGTCATTGTTCAAATTGATATTTACTACTGTTATGAAACGATACCAGTAGGAGTAACCAGCATTAAAACTGTTCTATCTGCTGAACAGCTTTGTCGGGTAAGCGGCAGCTTTCATTGATCAAGATTTATTCAATAATAGTGACTATGACTATGATATTATAGACTAAATCTTGATTACCGTAAAACGTGGTATATTTGATCACCGGGGTAAGTTTGATCAAATGAGACTTTTTTACAATGGTACGATAAGATGATTCCCTTTAACAAGATCACCGAAACAAGAAACAAACCATATTCTAAACATATTTAGTAGGGGAGATCGAGGAGGGTTGAAACAATTTTTCGTTTTTATTAGATAAATCGACAAAAAATGTCATTCGATGATTGCTTATTTTTAAATTTCCTTGTTCTATTTATGCTTTATCAAATTACGTCAGAATAACTGGTACAAATCAATAACAAAGCATCAATATATTGATTTTTGTAACAGTGTTCTCTTTGTTTCAACTCTACTCATACCGAGGTAAGTTGAAACAGCAATCAATGTGAGTTGGAACAAGTAATCAATTATTTTAAATATTATCAAAACGTTTTCTAAAGCATCAAATGTTACAATTGTGTAATTTTTATTCCTTCACACTAAGATAATTCCTTAAAATGACATGCATTCTTATCATTATTTTTCACAGTGTATATCTATGTATAAACTGACACGTGTTTTGAAAATTAATGTTAGATTTTGGTTACAAATGCAGGAATTTATGAACTGATCTCAATAGTAATAATAGTAAGATACGTTACCTAACCACTAATTAACTATAACTGTAAAATCAAGGCTACATAATAATGATATTTTCATGATAAAACATCACTTAAAATCCTATTTATACCAATTTGAAGAGTATAACGAAAACTTACTTTTGCTCATTTTTTGTAATGTGTTTACCGTAAATACTCAACCACTCATTTAACGTAGTTAGCGTGTATTGGTGGATTTGTGGGTACGATATACCTAAATAAAACAAATGCATTATTGTTGAATCCTTAACGGTACTGTCTCGCTTGTAATGAGCACTGTTTCAACTCTCCTCTGTTTCAACTCTCTTCGGTTTCCCCCATCTATCGGCAACGATTATTTCGTCATAGGGGAATTATGGGTAAAACCGACACCCAACAACTTTCCCTAGAAATAAATTTTTTATTCATTTCATGATGACACTTTATTATTAATACGATTATGTAGAGCATTTGAAGACAAATTGAATTTACATGAGTTCACCGAATGTCATAAAAATAAAGAAAACATACGACAGCAGCGTTCATACTCGTCTGGATGTTAGATTTTGTTTATAGGTTTTAAGGTTTTAATCGAACAAAAGCTTCTCAAATCACCTTTTTTCAGTTCCTATTATTATCGGCCTTTCCTATGATAAACTTGGTGCATTGAAGAAAAGTTTAAGAAATTCAATATTTTTTATTGCTTTTAAAAAAAATGTTCGCTGTTGGGGTAAAACCGACACCCTTTGGTTAGGGTACAACCGACACGCTGCACAGTGGTCCCCCCATAGGCCAATAATACAAAAAAAAATATTTCGGCGAAGGCGTGTTTTTATCTTGCGATTACATCGTTCTGTATGTATATTTTATAGTTTCATAATTAATTTTGTCAATACTGAACTGGTTTTCTTAGTACATAGAAGAATGCATAGGGTGGCTCGTTATTTACCGATAATGTAAATAATATCGATAATCGATAGCTCACCAGAAAAATGTTTTTGTCGATTTGTAATTTTTAAAATTCAATTTTTTTCAGATAACACTACTATTAGCTTTGTATTAAATGATAATTTTCAGTTTTTGGAGTGTAAGGAGAGCAGAAATATGAGTTTATTTGTATATGTAATAGAAAAATTAACCTAAAAATTTTCAATATGACTTTAACTAACTTTTTCCCTCGATATCCTTCCCGAACTTCTTTTCAAAATGGTCGTCAGACGTTCCACTTCCACTTAATCTAGGTTTCAGCTGCGCATCTCTGCGCCCAGAATGCCTAGAAAATCTAAGATGTTGTACATGTTTAACGGGATAATGCAAGACGAAAAACTTTATATCAGATTGTCAAATTATATTACGATAATAATTACTACTGATCTCGAAACTATATAGCTTCTTTATTATTTTCCCAAAATTTCTTATCGATCGAATCATTAGAACTTGAGTTATATCGATTTATTTGACGCTTCTCTTTGAAACACATGTCACTACGGAATATTTGGTGTACGAGGCAATATCACGAGGCAAATGTCTCACTCCACTTCGTATTACAACTACGTTCTCAAGTACAAGTAGTATTTCTCCATTTTAAAATAGCTGGTACTCGGAGTTTTTTTTTATTGTGGGATAATTTTTATTGTAGGAAAACACATTGGTTGTTCACGAAAACCATCATTTTAAAGGAAAGAAATACACGATTTATTTAAAATTCGATATATTATGCTCACCGAAGACGATATCATAATATGTGCGTCAGTGTTTCAAATAAACCACACATTTCACAACAAGGAGCCTGTTTCCAAAGGAGCGGTGGAAGCCAATCATTGTTATGCACATTTCTGGGAGTGAGTAAAAAATCAAAGCAATCCAAGTGGGTTTTGACTCTTAGGTTTTCACCAGTGATGGCATTTCACCCTAGTGATGCACTGGCGCGTAAGTGTGATGCCTACACAGAGGATACAATGATCACACAACACAGAAAAAAGCAGAACGCTCTTTCTTTCGGAGCTGTATAGACCGATTTCAAGTGTGCGCTGGTGTTGAGGTAGTTGGGTGCGAGATAACCGTGCTCTCTTGCTCTTTCAATTCTCTGTGGCGCGCTCAGATAAAGTCACCACCGCGCGCACCCCAGAGTCGCTGTGGTGTATTCACTGGCGTGGTTTCACTGGCGTGTATTCACTGGCGTGTGATCTTTGGTTTGTTTTCGTCTTACAAGCGGCATTGCGAGTGAGATTGATTTGATTTGCATTTGTTGTGTGGATGGTGGTAGCTTATTTCAAGCTTATATTATTTTCTACTGAACATTTCATACAAGTTGCTTGGTAAAGCGAACGAGTTTATAAAGTATTGTTACACTACCTGCAAAACTAAAAGTACTCGGTCCTCGGAGCAAATTGGGAAAACTTTTTACGTATCATCGTATAGAGAGTTTTATAATGACCAGAGGCACCTGATATGCAAACTCGTGTTATAAGTATTGATAGTTTTATTATAACTTAATCCTACAAGTTTAAAACGAAATCTTAGATTTCGTCGACAGGCTTGACATATTCAGTAAAATTAGGTATACGCTTGTGACGATAATTAATTTACATACAACATCACAATTGAGCGTACACCCGTTATTCATTTGTTTATTTGTCTATTATTTTGCGTGGAAATCGTTTAAACAGCAGGCGAAAGCGAATGTTTCAAGAGCATAGGAGCTAGGACCGGGAGTCTGCGCGTCAATGAGCGAAATAAATTGGCTCAGTTTCGGGGTCAAGAAAGAAGGCCACTAGTGTTCACGCTTATTTTAAATGAACAATGAATCTTGTGTTCCATAAAAGGATGTTATAAATGGGTCAGCAGCAACAATGTTTATTATACGTATTCTAGATTTTTGCGTCAGTTAGTATTTTAGACCGTAATTATAATGCACGGATTCATTGCACGTAATATCAACAGCAAAACAAAGTATTAGGTATCTGGTAGTATCTGTCGGAATCTCTGTCAATCTCTATGAAATTTTCGTATTTTCAAGTAACAAGTAAGGTGTTTCCTCAAGTTTAAACAAGTGATTTTTGTGTGATAAATTATTCCTCATTATAACTTTCTTGAATGAGGTGTTTTATCAAAAAGGTAGTGTTGGGAAAATATCAAAATATCAATGTTCACAACAGAATCTTTTCCTCGCCGATTTTCTAATAAAAAGTTCACTGATATAAAATATCGCTACGGAAAAAATCGTCAGTGAACTTCAAGAGTGCCGATGTTTGGGAACATTATTCGGTTCAAGCAAATATCGGAAGAAGAAAAGATCGCTTGTGAACTTTTATATCAACGAAAATATAGAAAAAAGTTCGCCTTATGAAAACATCTTGCACGATCTTCGAACAGGGGATTTCCGAGATTCCAAAAACCTGTTGATTAACATGATATAAAAAACTACGTTCTACAATATTACGGCGATAGATCAATAGGATAAAGCGTCAGGCTACTTCAGTGTCAACGAAACTTTCTTCAGAAGCCATCGTGTAAAAAAATTCATCAATCGACAGAATTAAAATGGAAAAGAATTAAAATGGTGCTTGAATGGTATGTTGTCAAAATATATATATGGATAAAAGCAAATTCTGGTATGGTGGCCGGTTCTTAACAACCCGTTGTTTGTATGACCGAGTATGAAAGTTATATATAGTTGAGCTAATGTATCTATAGTTGCATGTCGCATAGGACCCGTAATTAGCAATGGCTATATTAATGATACATGGTAGTGGTAATGGTACAAGAAGTTTCACATACATGAATTGGTTAATAAACAATCTTAACATTTGTTATCATTTTTGGGATTAAATGCTTTCGTTTAATATATTGACATCGCCCATAGAACTTTTCATCGATTTATTAGCAGAATTTTCACTCAAATATTCTAGTTCTTTGCACACATACCAAAGATACGTTGAATGATTTCCCATATTTGCAATTAAAATTCTAGGGCAGTTCATAAGACACGTAGAACAACTTTCAACATTCTGCTTTTATTGCACTATATTATTAGTCTAATTAATGCTATCGTTGTAATGCAGTACAAGTGTAGATTTTCAAAAAAATTATATTAGAATTAGAACGAAAATTTTTTTGTATCGGTACGTCGCTCGAGAACAGGGTTGTTAATACGATACATTTTTCACGATAATTTATCGGCGTTACTCGTTAACGATAATGTATCGTCATCGGAAACTCCATTAACGATAATGTATCGTCGCCTTCATCGTCATCGTCGATAATTGTATCGTCGTTTTCATCGTCATCGTCGGTTCATCGGTTATCGCGATACATTTTGCGTTACTTTCCCATTTATTGGAGTTGAAGTTGATCCGGTTAATTTTCAATTGTTTAGAAATAAATACCTATTGAAGGACATGTTGTTGGCAGTTGAAAATCAATAGTTTTGGACATTTTCTATGCACAGGGGGGGTCCAACGATGCGTCAAAATGAAATAATTTAAACTTTTCGGGAAAGTGTATTATATTGAAGGAAAAGTTGTTATCAATTGAAAATCAATAATTTTGGACATTTCAATACGCAGAAGGGTCCGACGATGTGTCAAAATTGAATTTTTCAACTTTTCGAGTAAGTTTGTGCACAGAAGAGTCCCAGGTGCACAGTGTTTTGACCATGAAGAAAACAAAATTTTGAGCTATTGTGTAATTAGTAATTTATAGCACGCAAAATTGTAGTGTATTGAAAAAAACTTGTAAACCACTATTATTAGGTCATTCATAAATTACACTACACATTTTAGTGGTGTGGTGATTAACAGATTTTATTATAATTTTAATTTAAACTAGAAGATTCCGGATTTTAAAAAAGAGAATATACATACACATTTCCAATGTTTGATTACATTTTCTAGTTAGGAAGCTTTTAGCCCCTTCCTCCGTTTCTCCTCTACACTATGTAACAAGATGCTTCATTCTTCCTTCTTTTACCCTTAAATATGTAGTGTAATTTATGAACGGCCTCATAGTAGAGTTTTAGTCGGTTTTTTGAATAGAGTGAAGACCCGTTTTTATCAGCCCTTTGGCGAATTTTAGGCTGATAAAACGATGACATTGGCAAAATCGGCACATATTTTTTCTGGTTCTGAAGAGATGAAGTCGAAACGCAAACACATGGACTAACATATTTTTTCTTTCTTTTTAATAAATCGGAGCGGTTAAAATATTCTTCTTTAGTCCCTCGACAAAGCCTCATAACCCGCTCTGATCATTTAGTAAAAATTTCCCTTAAAGAGGTCTTACAGTACAGTATTATTATTTTTGTATATTTTGCATCTCTAAGATAAGAAAATATGCTAAAGAAGGAATTTACTCGAATTTGACTTGAACGTAGGTTGGAGCACACCAAACGATTTTGATAGTGTTTGTTTTGCTTTTTGGACACAACATTCGATAACTTCTAAGTTGAAAGGGATACAAATAAACTTATATTACAAAAATTCTGTATTTTCTTATGCTGAACAAAATCTTGGAACATTTTGAAATTCTACAAAATTACCAGGAAAAGTATTTTTAAAAAAGCAATTTTCAGGGGTATATCAATGAAATCTCCACAAATGTAATTTAAAATCGACAGATAGACACATAGTCTCTTCAGCGAAGTTAATACTTAAGATATTCTCAACAACTTTGCCAAAGAAAGTTTTTTTTTTTATTTTCATAAATGACCAAACAAAAGCTTGCTGCTCAGCTTTAGAGGGATTAATCACCCAACTAATACTTTTTAAATGCAAAAAAATATAAATAAACTTTGCTGAAGACACTATAGCTAAAAAATGTTTTTCGTGGTTCAAAGAATTTATTTCACCTTTTTGCCACTTTGGAAACACTGTGCACTGGTGGATCCTCCTGTGAATTGAAAATGTCCAAAACTATCGATTTTCAACTGCCAACAACCTGCCCTTCAATATAAAAAGTTCGCGAAAAGTTGAAAAAATTTCTATTTTGACGCACCGACGGTACATTGAAAATGCCCAAAACTATTGATTTTCACTTACCAATAATCTTCAATATAATAAACTTTCCCTAAAAGTTGAAAAAATCCATTTTGACACATCGTCGAACCCCCTGTATATTGAAAATGTCCAAAACTATTGATTGTCAACTGCCAATAACTTTCCTTTCAATATAAAACTCTCCCGAAAAGTTGACAAAAAATTCCATTTTGACTCATCGTCGCACCCCCCTGTGCATAGAAAATGTCCAAAACTATTGATTTTCAACTGCCAACAACATGTCTTCCAATAGTTATTTATTTCAAAACAATTGAAAGTTGACCGCATCAACATCAACTCCAATAAACGGGAAAGTAACGCAAAATGTATCGCGATAACCACCGATGAATTATCGACGATGACGATGAATCCGACGATAAATTATCGTTAACGGAGTTTCCGATGACGTTGGCGGGTGGTTAACGTAATCGACGATGACGATTAATTATCGATTAACAACCCTGCTCGAGAATAGCCAAAAAAGCGTAAAATATTTGGCTTTTACTGACCCAAGCATGACTAAAATGCGACTCACACCTTAAGTGCGGAACTATTGAACTATTATGTATTTACTTTGTTAGCATTACTAGAGCATTCGAAATTGATAAATTTTGAGAAGAAAATGGAATATGTTGAGGATAATTAGTATTGTCTGATATAATATTACTAAATATCCATAAAAACTTATTTCATCAGGAATCAAATCATATATTTCTTTTTATCAGAAAATTTGAATCACCTAATTGGACTAAGAATAAAAATCACGGAAATGTACTCGATTCGAAGTGTATGCATGAATACTTACAGGTGAATTGATTAATATATGTATAGAATACGAAGTTTACGTTAATTTTTGGGATAAACGTAGATCGTATTCCTTTTTCGGATCGAAATGAAAACAAAAGCACATCCTCGCGTCACGAAATCAACTATAGGTTCAAGGTTTACACAAGAAGATTTTTATTCGGTGAGGTCATAAACATCCTCTGATACATAAACTTAATATTATAAGTTTTACAAATTATAAAAACACGGTAAACAGATAAACGTTCTTTGGAACAATTTAGTATGTACTGCAAAGACGGTGGATTTGCCATTTTGAACTTCTTTGCTATACTCGTACCCGAACATGTTAGGTTTTAATTTTAATTCTCTCTCTTATTATTCCATCGCATGGAAATTCGAGAGAAAACCAGCTAATTTATGTAAATGATGGCACAGAAGAAAAATGCCGTCAAAAGATTCCAGAACTAATTATTGAGGGGTTACACCACTATAGAGCACGAAAAATAGGCATATTTCGGGAATTTTTCTTGACGCAATAATGAGATGAATCGAGATCTTGTTTAACTTTCCGGCAGTGCACGCTGCTCTGAAAATCTAGCGAACCCGTCTTAAAGCATCAGCGGCTGCTCGTTCAGTGGGCCATAAGCGCGACTTCCAGAGGGTTAATGAGATATATAACATTACTTTATTGCAAAAAAATGATTTATTCGAGTAATTTCGTCACAAGATGGCGGCTGTGCAGCACTTTCCGGTCGGGGAGTTTTTTTTTTGGAAGCGTTTCACGGCCGGAACTCTATGTCCCGTAATTTTTGATTCAGAGCCAAAAACCAAAGCTTTTTAAACTTCTTAGAACGACAGCAAGCAGCATACGTAAGCTTTTTTCTATGTCTTGATTTTTCGCGAAAAGGCACATTTTTAGTCGAAAAACGCTGAAAATGTGTTAAAAATCGACACAAAATTTGCTTATCAAAAAATTATGCAATGAAAAAATTATCCCACGTACATCGCTGGAGAAAGTAATCTTGAACATGCTGTAAAAATTTTAGGCTCATCAAAAATCATTTGTTCGAGTTACATTTCCGGCCAGATCAAAAAAAAATTATTTCGATAAAAACACGGTTAACGTTTTCAAGAGGTGTTGAGGTGTTGTTGCGAAAAATTTTGAATATTTATTTATTGTTTTCGCGATTCATTTTTTGGAATATCATTTTCAGCATCCTAAAGCACCAGTAAACAAAATTCAACCAATAAATAAAAATTAAATGTTTTAAAAAATCTACAGTGTTGTAACCCCTTGAAAGCACTGTACCGGCAAATAGAAGCGCTTCTAAATTGGCACGTCATTATTTTTAATAACGCGCTACAGAAAAAAACAAGTAACAATGTGAATTCTCGTGAACGTTATCTTGTTTTATGTCGACTTTATCTCGGAAAAGTTGGACATCGGATAAGCCTCTTCTCGCGTGAGTGAGAGAGAATTACAATATGATAATAATCGAAAACGTGTGTAATACCAGGACATTACTTGTAATGGATCACTTTACTTTTTGGCGTCGCCAAATTCGCAATCAAATTAAGTTAAATTACCATTGAGTTATTCAGTCGAACAAAAAATAGGCTGGTCCTAATGTGGATGTACAAATCCCGTCTTACATCTGTTATACGATTATTCTGCTACTACAGATCATTATAAAAATTTGTTTATACCAGCCGATACCTTGATACGTAAAATGTTTTCCTTGTTTGCCCCTAGGCTCGAATACTTCAGGTTTCCCACGGTAGTGTAACAACACTCTATAAACTCGCAAGCTTTACCAAGCAACTATGAAATCTTCAGTAGAAAATATATAAGCTTGAAATAAGCCACCGCCATCCACACAACACAACGCAACAAACTGTGCAAATTAAATCAATCTCGCCCGCACTGCCGCTTCTAAGACGAAAACAAACCAAAGATCACACGCCAGTGAATACACGCCAGTGAAACCACGCCAGTGAATACACCACAGCGACTCTGGGGCGCGCGCGGTGGCGAATTTATCTGAGCGCGCCACAGAGAATTTTAAGAGCTCTTCTCCACACTCTAGATCGTTCCAGTGTTGGGTGTATGAAAATTTACCTCTGCCATCAACGTGCGCTTACACATATCAAATACGGTGGTGTATATGAGCGAAAGAGAAGCGCTCTCGTTTTGCTTGCCAGAGTGTGGGGAGTAATTTCAATTTCTCTTTACTGCACAGAGGATAGGGACATCACTGGTTTTCACTCCTGGTTTTGGCTTCTCCTATCCACTCCGGTTTGTGATTCTTGTTCTGTCGCCGCTTATAGACCTTGTATGTTTAATTTCTCAATTATCCCAGCAGTAGGTACAGGGTGTGCCAGCTGGATGTATCCTTTTACAACATTGAACAACTTCGCCATTTTTTAGCCGTTTTCACAAGTAAACAAGTTTTTTTATGATATTTTATACCATTTAAACCAGGTTTATTATACAACGTAGCAATTTCAGCTCGTATATTAGCTTTGAGTTCGTCAAGGTACTTAGGTTTGCTAGAATACACTTTATTTTTCAAGTAACCCCACAGAAAAATATCTGGCGCCGTTAAATCCGGAGAAGGAGGAGGCTATTCTAAATCATCATTTTTTGAGACAACGCGTCCTGGGAATTTGCTCTGCACCTTTTCTGCATTTGTGGACAAAGTGCGCCAAAATCCAACGGTAGCATCCGTTGTCGATGGTCTCTCCCTCTTTGAAAAAATAAGGACCGATGCTTGTTTTGGAGCACACTCCGGCCAAAACAGTTACTTTCTGGTCGTGCAGTGGTGTTTGATGTATAACGTGTGGGTTCTGTGACCCCCAAATTCGAAAATTTTGTTTATTTACTCCGCCGGAAAGGGTGAAGTGAGCCTGCCATATTTTTTACGATAAACAAGCACAGTTTTCACTATTGAACGATCGTTTTCAATGTAAAGCTCTACGATTTCAGCGCGTTCTTTTGCTGTAAATCGACTTATAGCTAAAATGGCACTCCTTCGAGGTCTATCGAAAAGAAGCTTTCGCCATGAACTGTACCAAGGATCTGTTTTGCTTTTGTGCTTAATAAAATGAAAATTGAAAATCTAAATTGAGCTCGGGCTTTTAAACTGTATGCTGCAATTATAATCTAGTAACCTGTTTTCACTCCTTGGCGGTTTTCACTCCTCAGGAGCCAAAAAAACCATGAGTGATGAAATCATGGATTTTAATGATTTGTCAAACTATGGTTTTTTCAACGCATGCTGGTGGGAGTGATTTTTGAAGCACTGATGTGCGTTCAGGTGCAGAAGCTACAATTTAGAGAACTTTCAATGAATAACTATTCCTTTTTTACCAGCACTGCACAACTTGTACTATTCGATACTAAAAAAAAATTCTGGAACAAAAAACGTACGTAGACTTTTATTTTTTGTTATTCTCGTATTATAATTATAAATGGGATTTAAAGAGAGTTGTATTCAAAATATCGGTCTGTTCAGTATTTATGCAGACACTTCAAAGCTAGTACACTATTGAGGTAACTACTCGTTAAGCGACCACTCAACCCATAATTTTTTGGACAACCTCACACGGTGTTGTTTCTTGCGTATATTTTGATATAGTTTTGATCTAGGAATAATACAAAATGACAGTTCCAAAGACGATCACCCAAAATTCTTCTCGACGGAAGATTTTTGCTGTGAAATCATCTGAGACACCACTAGTTAGCAGACATGCATGGACCATTAAATGTGTTTTGTTTCGTGACACTAAAAGCGAGGGTGACACCGAGCGTTTTATGAAGCAAAGACGGTATCGTAGCTATTATATAAATCACGTGTATTATCTCCTATATCTTAATCTTAACTGATTCGAAGATGGCGGTCAGGTCAACATTACCGTGCTGCCAGTCTCACCAATTATTACCGAGGGATCCAACATCTCCCCCTTTAGGCCCAAAGACCCGGATTATAATGGTCCGGTTCACGGCGCTCTCGTTCAGACCTGCGGGGTAGTTGACGCTGTTCTTGGTCCGATAGAGTGGATGTATTCGTGGTAACCCAAAAAAAGTGTTCAGCTTAATGTGTCGGGTTTAACCATAATTCCCTTACGTATTTTATTATCAATACACGCTATTTCTTATGACGTTGATGTGCTTTTCACACCACGTTCGCATGAATTTCATTTGAAAACTATGTTTTCCACACACGAATGGATATTCAAATGCTTCTTACAACTACTATGCACGGAATTTTGCAGCAAAAGAATATTGCGCATTTTACACCAAATTTGACTATCACTCATGCGTGCACCTTCATTTAAAGTATCATCACTAACTGAGTTTTAAAACATTGACATTGTGGGTCATAGAACTATGATAAGTGAGGTATTAGGTTCAATCTATGGTCATGGTCATTCATGAATTCCCTGGAATACACACTCCAAGTTCTGCAATCGTAACTAGTAATTTATTTATTCGGCATATAATCGTTAGAGTTCATAAAACTAGGTTGAATACAGTATTGGATTTTATGAGATTCTAAGACATCCTCTGATGCTCCTGGATTCTATTCAATTTCACCAATAACTTTATGAATACAACCTTTCGTTGTGTTTTGTTGTCTCAACTTTATGCATTTTACTTTTTTGTCCTAATAGTAAAACTATCTAAATGTGTGAAGTTTGCTGCTAAAGTGTTCTGGAATATAAATTACAACTAAAGATACAAATTGGTTTAAACAATTTTTCTACGCATGTTCTTAGAATTAACGTAAACGAAAATTTGAACGGTATCGTTGATTTGATAGTTATACTGCACCTATCCTCAGGTCCGTCGCTACGGGTTTGAACTATTTCACCATTGTACTCCTTTAAAATTCTGATGAACAGCAGAACCTGAAGATTTTGTACCTGATTATGCGCATGCAAAACGAGGTAAAAGTAATAAATAGTTAGTTGTTACTTTCCTAATGAAGCTTCGGACCTGCAGGTTTGGATAATTAACTGAAGATCTCACCATGGAAGTTTTCGAAAATTAATTGTATTTGAACACATATGTGCAGGGGTATTGTTATTCCTTTCCGAAACGATGCTGATTGTTTCGTATCAGAACCATATTTCGTCTAATCGTCTAAGTAGTTACGCAGTCGGTTTAGCTGGAAAGACTGTTGAAAACAACTATTAGTAAGAACATGATATGAAAAAATTTGCGAAACTTGTTCTAGA
Organism: Topomyia yanbarensis; assembly: GCF_030247195.1. Taxonomy (NCBI): domain Eukaryota; kingdom Metazoa; phylum Arthropoda; class Insecta; order Diptera; family Culicidae; genus Topomyia; species Topomyia yanbarensis. The sequence goes on from NC_080671.1 coordinate 379,010,993, forward strand.
AGTTTTAAGTGGACTACTATTTTTGGAGCCCAGGATGTTTATTTTACTTTACTAGTACTAACTATACGTGAAAGTTTACCTTATTCCAGCTTTAGTACTTTATTTAGAAAGGTCCTGTAGCATACTTCGCACGTACACATCGATTTGTGAATAGTCGATCAGCGTGTTACGTATCATTTCCATCATCAGCGATGGCCACATGTTTTCCAGTTGCTGTAGCTTTTCGACGGCGTTGCACGTGTTGTCTAGCATCCGCGCAAAGTAGGCCTTGCCTTTGGTGCGCATTGTCGCATCATCCTGACTGGAGCTGTGATGCTTTTTCCATTGAAGTGCTTCCTTACCAACGACGTTCTTCAAGGAGGAATCAGCTTGCATCAACCATTCCTTTGCGGTCATTTTTGTGGCATGAGCTGTCTCATCTAGACGCAATCGCTGCAGCAGTGGTTGTAGCAGTCCTTCCGGCAGTGACCAGAGAACTAGATCGGAAAGACCGGAATACATGTTTTCCGCGCTTCGTACTTCTTCCTCGGTTATCTCAATACCGTTGATTTGTTTGAGGCCCCAGTGCGATAGCCGGTAGATCGCATAGCTGTGCCAGTTTTTGTTGGCTATCGGGTTACCCTCTGGGTCGATGGTCAACGAAGCTATGCCTTGGCTTTCGGCAAGTGCATTGATTTGACCCAGGCATGTTATGTTCGTCTCGCGGAAGATGAAATTCTCTGCGTTAACAAAACGGATTTTGATTCGGCAAAGAACTGCTGTGATGTTGTTGAAGTTGATGTAACTGAACTTTACCGTGTGGACGTCGGAGGCTTTAGACATGTTCCATTGCTTGTCGATGAAACGCAGAGCACCCATTCCGTAGACGTTTAGGTATCGTCCACAGATTTCTATCAGATAGTCCCCACCTTGTTCTCGTTCACGTTCCGTAACTTTGGATTTGGCCGGCGTTACATAGCCACTGCTAGTGACGGCGTTGCCGGAAACACTTGGCCCAACATTTGAGGAGATCGGGTTGGGTATGGTTGGGTTCGCAAGGTTTGATGTGTTGGCCAAGCTGCTGGTGGTATTCATGGTTGAGCTGCGTGCTGTGTTTGTCCGGACTAACGTTCCGATGCCGTACCTTTTTACGGGCACTGAAGTTCTCATTTTTTGTGTGATAATTAACCGATCGTCGGAGTTCGAGGATGTGGTAGCATTTGAATCGGACGTTGTTTTCAACGACACCGTGGAAAGTGTTGACTGTTTATCGTGATTTGCTTCATCAGGATTATTCACGTTGGCAGGATGGTCATGCTCGACCGGGTCGGAGGAGTCATCATCATTTTTCAAATCCTCTTCCACAGGATTTTGCAATGGAGGCGTGTCAGGGAGTTTTACGGGTGTTGCCATTCTGTCTATTAGTGATCCTTCCTTTTCCGCATCATTTTCAAAATCTTTCACATTCAAATCTTCATTATCCGAGCTGAAAATACTGGAAACGCTGGAGTCTAGTTGTTGACATGTGCTGGACTCAGATGACTCTATTTTGCTAGCTGAGGCCGCAGTGATCGGATTCTGATCAAGGAATGGCGCAAGAATTGGCGGAAGTCTGAAGTAGTCTTCACCACCCTGTTCAGATATCTGTGATCCGGAGTTGTCTTGAGATGACGAACGTATGAGTTTCCGATTTTGAGGCTTTTTAACTGGTCTAGCTGGTCGATGGTGGTTCGTGCTATTAGTTCCGTTCATGTTAGTTGATGTTTTCTTAGTTTTACCTTTAGTTTTGGGCACATCTGAAGGAGTACTACTAGAATCAACTTTTCCGTCTTTGCCAACAGAAGCGTGATTAGTTCCAGTAGTTCGCTGAACATTCCTGCAGGCGATTGTCTGTTGCGATCTCAGCAATTCCCAGTTCGTTCTAGCATTGGATATTATCTCCTCCCGTCGTATACTCAAACATACGTCGGTGGAAAGATTCGTATAGTTCAGATCTGATAGTTCTTTGTTTTTCCGCCAGGCGGAAGCTGCCCGGCGGACTTGTTCAGTGATCTGCATTTGACTGAGCGATACTAGTCCGGGTAGATAACTGACCAGGAACGACACGCAGTCACCGGCCAACGATACGGGATTGTTCTCAATGGTGACTTCTTTGAGATTGATAGCCTTAGCGATGGCGGACATGTCCTCGACACACTGTAGATCATTGTGGCACAGCCACAGCCGTTCCAAACTACGTAGGTCGTCAAAACCGTGTATCTTTTTGATTCGATTCCGTTTCAGATTTAGTTCCTTCAGATTAACCAACCCGTTGAAATCTTGAGCATAGATCTGCCGCAGTTGGTTGCCAGCCAGATTCAGCGATTTCAGCTCCTGCAGCTGGTTGACTTTCGACGTGATGTTAGATATTTTGTTTCCATGGAGATCGAGAACTCGCAACGTTTGCCGCAGTGAGACTAGCCCGGCGAGGTCGGTGATGCGATTTTTACCCAATAGTAGTACCGTTAGACATTTCAAACCATCCAGGCAGCTGATCTTCTCAATCTGGTTGTCATACAGATCTAAGAATACGAGATTCTGCAGATTGTAGCGGGGTTCAGCAGCCGACAGGATAGGAGATATGTGGTTTTGAGGGTTAACGAAATGATTGATGGTGTTGGTGAGCGGATTGGTTGGAGTCGTTTTACCACTGTTGTTATTGCTGTTCGTTATTTCGTTGAATAAATTGGCTTCGCTTTTGCTGCATAGGTTATCGATGCTGAAGGAAGGAGTTCGTAATAGTTTGTTTTTCAGCTTCATGACATTATTGGCGGTGATCTGCTGTTGGTGTGCTGGTGGTGAAGGAAACAAAGTTGCATTACTGATGAAACTGTTGGATTTCTTCAGTAAGTGTCGGTGTTTAGCACTTAGGAGGATTGACGAAGGCTTTTGAAGGAACGTGCTGTTTGGGCTTGTGGCACTTGTAGGAGATTGACCGCTACTGGCGTTGGTCAGACCGTTAAGTGGCTTAGCGGTTAAGGTAACTTTACTTGCTAAATAGTTGATATTGTTGCTGTTCATGTACAGTTGATTCCGTGAAGTAGATTTCTGACGCAGGAATTGTTTTGCACTCCGACTTGTAGCGTATGGCGAATGGTTGGCGGCAGCAGAGATAGTATGCGACGTGGTGGTGGAACCATCTTTAATTGTAGTGTTAGAGACAGCATTTGGACTGTTGGTCGATGCTGTGGGAGATTGGTTTGCCGAGTTGGGTGTAACCGACACGGACGGTGAGTGACCATGAGCCGATTGCTTCGATTCATTGTTGTTTGAATCCGTTTCGGCTGGAATGTGAAACGTATTGATGAGGTTGTGCTGCAGCGAAAGCAGTCGTAAATTCGGTTCGTCATCGATAATCGGAATCGAGCCGAGGCCTTTACGATCGAGATTGACACGATCTGGGTGCTTTTCGCGATCTTTTTCCGAGCGCTTTATAGTTGTAATTCCATTATGTACCAAGACAGAACCGTCCGGTTGTGGTTCGTTGTGGATGCAATGCGGTTGGTCCCTTAATGATTCACCTGCTCGTTCGCCTACTGCTTCGCGGTTTATAAATAGTCGTTTTTCGTTGACTTTTTTCAAATAGGAAGAACTAAGTGTACTGTGCGATCTATGAAACGTTTTTAACCTACTTGAATGATTCAAGTTGGTAGTGTTATTGATACGATTGGTCAGCTTTGGCACAACAGATTCAATTTTGAGCAATGTGTTCTGCGAGTTGTTGGAATTGGTACTGATTACGCTTTCGTTAATATGTATTGCCGATTTTCCCCGAAGTTTGGATGTACTCATTTGAAATTATTGCACTTGCTCGCGTTACTGCTTGTCGTGTTTTTGGCGAATTTTGCTATATTTTAGTGCTTTGAACTCATTTCCAAAACTGCACTGGTAGTTGTGTTCCATTTATTTCATTGCCTCGCACAACCACCCGCTGCTGTTTCCGTCCAATAACAGATTGCTGACAACGTTCATGAACCCATTGCTCAAACTGCATTAAAAACTGACATTTTTCCGCCCTCTCACTAGCACAACATTGTTAAACACATCTTTTGAACACACAGTTTGCGATGGGCAGCGGCATTATTTCTATCGCCTTCGACATAGGCACTACGCGTGACACGTTGAACTCCGCGTATGCACTTTGCCTTAATTCAGGAGTTTTCCTTGTCCTCAGCAGAATTTTCTGGGTTACACTCCGAATAAATTGACGAAAAAAGTTTCCTGGACCCGAGATTCGCGTGCGCTGTGGGTGTTGTCGTGCCACGAACTGACTTGTCCCGCCGTATCCTGCTGGGGCCGTTTCTCTTTTCTACATAGATCATGCAGGGCGTGAGTGAATGTGTGAGTCTCGCGGTACTGCGCGAATAGAGTATGTGCAGTCTATTGAGGTTAGATATAAACAAAATGCCCTAGCAATGTGGTGTATGTTGTTAAGGGAAATTGTTCCGCGATGTTTACGTCTGGTCGCGTGTGCCAGGCAACGTTGTTCAGTTGCTGGAAAAAGTATTACTATCGGAACTGTTTCTGTTTGTTCCAGTGCGAACTACCTGCTAGGAGATTCCACATGATGTTTAGATCAGATTGCAAACTTATCGTTGCTCATATGAATGGTGAACTATTTGAAAACACACTCGCTGGCATAATGATGGTTGGAAATGTGTTATTGAAAGCATAATGTCTTTTTCGGAATTGCTTTCTGAGGGGTCACTGGATTGAGAATATTGTTCCTTTAAAGGTTTTCGTTTCATAGGATAACTGATTACCATTGCTTTTCATTCATCCGCTTGTAGAGAATGGTTTATAATACTAATAGTAATTGGACCCCCAGTAAATTCTTCAATGAAAGCTGGATCAAGGTGTACAGTTGATACTTTTCAATTCCCAATAGTTTGCGGGAATCACTTATCATTGTTTGTATCAAATGTGACCATTTTTGCGAATCAATTCATGCTGATATTGTTACCCAACTAAAGTGAATTCTTTTTGGATAGGTGTAGTACATTGTCAGGTGAAATTTAGTCGTTCTGTAGCGTTTTATCATTAATAACATTTGATCAATTCTGCAGAAGACTTTGCATACACAAAATAATACACCCCTAAATAATACAAACCGACGTGCCTTTCATCGGTAAGTTGAAAGGTATCGGCTTTCTGCCTACGCCTAAGGATATGTATCTAGAAAAAAGTGCTGTTTGTGTACGAAGGTTCAATAAATTTGATGTGTCGCCATCCGTGGAGCGGGTAGTGCGGAATGATAGCGTGACATTGGTATCCTATTGTGGGCAGGGATTTTATGGCGTTCACCTTTTCAAAGAAAATACTTACTGCATAGTGGGGGACAGGGCACAAGCCGATCATAGTTAGGTTAGTTTTTTTTTATTACTTTTAATTAATTCACTCCAAGTCATACTTCATGCCGGAAGTGATTCATTATGTTGATGCATTACAGAGTCAGACGTCTTCCTACTATTTTGGTGTTTCTAGAGACAGCAGTATAAACATTCTTTGAAACTTTCTAGTCATAATTTAAATTTCCGTGACGCTGGTGGTCACGGAAATTTATATGATGACTAGGAAGTTTAATTTATTTTGTCAGTGATGTTTCAGTAGTTGCTGTGTAGCTATAGGGTTGTTCTTTGATTGGTAAACTATGATCAATGTATGAATGAATCAAATTATAAGAACTTGGAAACACATTGAGATGAACATGAAGTGCAGCAGGAAAGGTGAATCGGTAGAAAAAAGGCAAAGTATAAATATAGGTTTCAACTAACGAAAATGCAAAAAATCGTCATTTTAAACGAAAAATTTACTAATTTTAGCTTATAAGATATCGATGCAAATTACTAACAGATATTCTAATTTTTGACCAACCGAAATACACTGAATTTTATTTGTATGAATATTAGGAATCAGAATATATTTGCTCAAATGAATCGATCCCCATGAGAAATCGGGGATTTATGTCTTGCTGTATCATCGCATTATTTCCCTGATTGAAAGAAAAGGAGATTAGGGAGGGAGGAAGGGAAGTTGAACTCACAAGTAGTTCATATCGCTTGCGAGAAAGCCAACTAGATTAAAAACTTTAGTATGTTACTAAGTTTCAGTAGCCCTAACACAGTTTCGTCTATATAAGGACAACCGATAACTTGAAATCAAAATCTAGTTACTACTTGGCAGTTCCTTATCAGATGATTTCAGGTTCCGTAGTCGGATTTACAAAGATCACATGAAAATGATTCATAGTGTTGTTTCGAAAAGTGTAAGAATTCTTTTCGGAATCACTGGGCTCGCTTTTTCCATAAAAGCTTTTGTTTGACGACAAGTTTGTAGCTTGCGCCAATAGTTGCAGTGCTCGGTTGAAGCTCAAAACCGGATCTTTGCCTATATCCAATTTGTTGAAATTGGCAAAGCAGGCTCAGGCCCAAAAATTTATTTATTTATTTATTTATTTTCGTCATACGATGTAGACTACAGATTTCCTTAATTACTAATGTGTATATTTCGTGAATTTAGTATAAATGAAGCCATTTCGGCTTTTACAGAATCATCCGATTACGCGTTAGAATTTCTTTTGTGTATAAAATATTGTTTTAGTTTCAGTTTAGACATTGTAAAATCAATTGAGTCGCAATAGTGATTATAAATAGACATTATTCGATTTATGGGGCTATATTTTGCATAGTTTGTGCGAAAAGGAGTTATTGAAAATATACTTAGATTTCGTAGCTGTCGTGAAGGTGCATAAAAGTTCAATTTGGATAAAATTTCAGCTGAATCGATACGATGCGATGCGATACGATATTATTAATGAATGAGAGCATTGCAAATTCGCTACGCTCCTTTAATGTTTGAATATTGATAAGCAAGCAGCGTGCTTCATAAGATGGCAATAGAAGGCCTAAATGAGAGCCTTGTGGAACTCCTGAGGTGACTTTAATTGGATTAGATTGCTTTCCTTTAAATTTAATTATTTGCTGACGTTCGGAGAGATATGATTCTAATCATGTACGTAGCCCAGGCTCAATGCCGATCTTTGTCAATTTATAAAGTAACATTGGGATATCAATGCGATCAAATGCTTTACTAAAGTCTGTATAAAGTGCCTCCACGTAGTTTCCATTATCCATTGCAATCAGTGTATAATTAATAAATTCTAGTAAGTTTGTTGAGGTCGAACGACCTTTGAAGAAGCCATGCTGGAGGTTGTAAATTCTGTTTTTTATTTGAAGAAATATTTTTTCGTTAATGATTGATTCGAAAAGTTTCGGAATACAGGAGATTATGGCTATCCCACGCACGTACGTCAGATTTTTTTTGCCAGATTTGTATATAGGCACTAAAAAGATTTTTTCCATATTTAGGGAACTGTCCAGATTGCAAAGACATATTAAACAGCCAGAACAATGGGGCAGTTAACTCGGTTGCTAGGTTTTTCATAAATAATGGTGGAATTTCATCAGGGCCAGAACCTTTTGATACATCTAAATGTTTTAGAGAATTGAAAATGTCTTCCACTATGACATGATTGACACTAATACCCAAAGGAAAATCGGGAAGAAAAGCGAAGTAATCGCGATCACGGTCTTGTTCAGAAAAAGTCGTATATATTTCTTGGAAGAATGTTGCAAATAGGTTGCAGATTTCTTCCGAGCTATCACGTACGTTGTCATCCAAGTGCATTGTTGATGGGAAATTGTCTGATTTTAATTTAGTTTTGACGTAGTTGAAAAAATTCTTTGGACAAGATTTGATCTGCGATTCCGTTTTTGAGTTATAATCCGAAAGTGCAGAATCTATTTAGTATATTTAGTTTATCGCAAATGTCGAAATATTTTTCCAAGTTCTCATTATTTTGGTTTTTCTTATATAGCTTATGGGCTTTTTGCTTCCTATTTTTCAAACTCTTAATTCGTCTATTATACCAAACGGGATGCTTCGAGTTGCCGTGTCGTCTTTTTTTCTTAATAGGCACCTCTTCATGAATTATCTAAAAAATAATTTTGTAAAATACGTCCACAGCGGTTACAATATTTCCTTCATTTCTAAGGGTATTTTGCCAGTCGACATTACTTAGCTTCTGCCTGATATTGTCATAATTGGCTTTATGGTATTCAAAGATTTCCTCAAAGTCACAATCTCTGGGTTTTTTAACTTCATGGATGAATAAGGAGAATTCAATAGCAGTACGAAATGCTTCATTTTTCCACAAAGGAGTTAGAGATTCAGATACACAGAAGTCTTCCTGAATGTTTGTAAATAAAAGATCAAGATAGCAATTCTGTCGATTTTTTACGTGATTTATTTGATTTAGTCCTATGCTAGCAGTTTTGTCGAAAATATACTGCAATGTTTCGTTTTCTCCCACGACTGGGATTAAAATATGTTCGTTTTGAGAGTCTGGAATAAAATCAGCGTTGCGTTGGTTAAAGTCTCCGTAAATGTGAACTTTAACCTCGGCTGGGAGTTCAGATAAAATTTGTTCAGCAATTTGGAAAAAAGCTTCGTACGATGTTATATTAGCATCTGGTGGGAAATATACAGAGGCAAAAACATGCATTTCGCCGGCAATGTTTGATTTAACCCACACATGTTCAAATTCCTTAAACTTCACTGTGAATAGAATTTCTGAATTGAATTGAGCCAGTCAACCTCTGCGCCTGCTCTGGCCAAATCGTCGGTAATACCGGAATCCAAACGAGGTTGATAGTATTGTCAATGCTAAGTTCTAGTCACTAGGTTTGAGCCGTGATTTGTCCAAACTAAGGGCCTGACCATCACCGCAGAAGTATATAACTTTGCCGGAAATCTGCTTGGAATACAGTAGTATCGCTAGTATCTACCTAGCGAGTGAGAATGTTCCAATGTCATTTCACGACATTAGACACCAGTATCAGTACGTCCTTTCATCAGAGAGCAGTCAGTGTGGCCTGTTCACTTGCGTTTGTTGTTGTTTCTCCATGTAGCCAGACAATCACTCCTCTCGAGAGCGAATTTTCACACGAAATATTAAGTTTCCACCAGGGCCGGCGAAAAGCGTGGGTAGTATGGGTAGTAATACCCACTCGAAAATAACCGAGTGGGTAATTACCCACTCGAAATTTTGAACCATTTCAAAAAAAATTGATGAGCAACGCATGTATCTCGCACTACACACATTTGAAAACATCGATGTATCACAAATCGATTTGCATAAACAAACGTGTAAGCGTGTGCATTGCGAAAAGGGGAAAAAATCCTTACTAATGGACCCCTCCCCTATGCTTTCTACCCACTCGGGCGTAAAGTGTTTCGCCGCCCCTGGTTTCCACAACAAGCAATCGGCAACCGTTTTACATAGTAATGGTGACATAACGTCACCCTGAGAACAGCCGCAACACTCAACTCCCTTATCTCTTCCTGTCTCAGCGATGAGCAAATAAGGGACCATTCATAAATTACGTAACGCAAAATTTGCCCAAAATTGACTCCCCCCTCCCCCTATGTAACAAATTGTCACAAATTTTTCCATCCCCCCCTCCCCTGTTACGTAACAAATTCCAAGAAAAAAATTTTTTTCTTCGATGAAAACATGTTACGTAACGATCTAGTTAACACCCCCTACCCCCTATGTCACAACTTGTCACATCTTGTCGTACCCCCTCCCCCCCTAAAAGCGTTACGTTATTTATGAATGGTCCCTAATGCGGTTACTAAGTATTGCGTTCATCCAACCAGAGATACATGCAGATACTCCATGATCGCGCGTCGCTTTCAGAATAGACTGGAGGGACAGATTTTCAAAAGCTACTTCAATATCTAGGAATGCACCCAAGCTAGTTTGTTTCATTTGCAATTTATGTAGCGAATATTATAGTCAACTAAGCTAATGTTCCTGATGTGATGATCAACTATCCATTGTAAAGCATTTAGAAGCAAAAATCTTAAGCGAATAGGCTTAGAACTCTCGGTTTCTTCATAACTGGTGTACCCACCTTTTGGTATAAATCTAACAGTTATGTTAGATTTATTCCAAAAGGTTCGCTATGCTTTCGGGATATACCTGGTAGCAAGACAGGTCAGCATAATCTTTTTCAAGACATGCTTGAAGATATCAAATCCATTTTGCAGTAGCACGGGAAAGAAGTGATTCAACAGCTCACTTGATCGATTCAGTGGTAACGAATGTGCATGCTAACGCCACGAGTCCGAGATTTGTGAACATCGAGCAGCTTCGGATCGTTACAACCTATGTCGAAGGGACAATTGTGACAACATCTTTTTCGTCCGTCACATAAACATCATCTCTGGGTTGTAAGGAGTTCATTGGAAACGCTTTCGATTTTGAGAGAATGCTTCTTCGTAGGATGTCACTATGAACGAGTTTAGTCGTCAAATTTTCCAAAAAGAGGTCCCATTTTAAGATTTAGGTTTACGATATGTGACCACATGTGACATCATTCCGTGAATAGGGAGTGGTAATTAGCTTTTAGTTATACTTCATTGTCTCCAATCGTAATTAGTACCAATTTTCCCAAAAAAAACTATATAGTAGGGTTAGGTAAAGTAGATGGATACCTAAGGATTAAATTACAGATTCTATTCGTCCATTATCGCATTACTCGCAAATGGTTTGCAAACTGTGATTTGAGGTTATATTCTTGCATTATTGCATACCAAAAACAATCTCGGTCAATATTTACATCCCTGCTTAATTTATTTTCATTTTCTTTATCTTTATTTGGCAGGTTATTTTTCACTTTTCTTACCAGAGCTAAGGTGGACTCATATTAGCACTCACTAAAGCAATTAATTTTTCTTTTTATTTTCGGTTTCATACGTCTGAGTTCGGTGACATGATCACTCCGGTCGAGCTTACTTGGTTCAAACTTCCTGGTTGCTTGATTTTGAGTCGCCACTCGCTCATCTTCCTCGAATGGCCCCCACAAACGAGTGTGTGAGAAAAAACTACTAACGGGAATGAACAGATTATGGGTAGCATTTAACTCATGACAACAAGTTTCAGGGTGCCATAGCCGGAGAACTTAGTGGTATGGGGAATTTATACACGCTGGCATACGCGATCAAAAACGTAACATCAGGCATTGTAATTCTCTCTCACTCACGCGAGAAGAAGCTTATCCGAGGTCCAACTTTTCCGAGATAAGATGAGTCGCAAAATTCTTCGTCTCCAGAAATAGCGTGAGAATGATTTTCCGGATAAAATTTATTTGACTTTTTCCTTCTCACCGGAGAAGGTGATAAAATTTTAATATCGTGGAAATCAATAAAAACTTAAAAAATACACTTAATTACAAAGAAAAGCGGCAAAGAAATATGATAGACAGGAAAGCAGCGAGCGAAAAAAGGATACCGTGATAAACTCATTCTCTCATTCTCCGGCTGTTTTATTTATCCGGAGAAATAACACGTTGTATTTATCCGGAGAAGTTGTGTGAGTGCCAATAACTTTTCGTGTGAAAATGTGAGTTTTTATTGTCGCAGTAGCAAACTATCCGGGGGCATTTACTCATATGAGCGATAAATGCAATGCCTGCGTAACATACAAACGCTCGGTGCCTTCGCAATAAAACAAACCAGATCATAAACGTGAACATGTAATCACGTTCATCCATGTATACCTACACTGAACAAAATCCAAACGTTAATTCTATTTGCTTCAAACCGCTTAAAATTCATGTGAAGACGAAATGCTATTGTTATCTCGCGCACACATATCTTCTATGTGTCACCTGTATAAACTATGTATGCACACACATAAGTTATATGTGCATATTGTTATAGAATGGGGTTTTATGTGCCTAATAGTTATGAAATGTGAATGTAAGATTAATATTTCTTGTAAATACGCACATTAGATTTATGTGCCAGCAAATAGTGTCTATATGCCACCGTTAATTGCAAAAATCTATGTGTAAAATCAATAGGCATAACGTTTACTTTTTTTGAGTGTACGACCATGCTCTTAAAAAAATGAAAGCGCTTGGGCCATTTTGTTACATCTCGATAATGTTATTGAGCTCGTGGAAGTACTTCCCCTAGCCTAAAACATGTTCTTGCAATATGCGTTATTATTATTTATTAAATCTTTAACCAGGCGGGTCATTCGCTTATTTTTGAAAATAATATACAAGTCACGAAAGATAAAACATAATCAAATGCAATTGCTGTCTTTTATTTTGGGAACACTGCTTTCCGCTTCTTGTATTAATATTTTCTTTCTTGTTGGTGAGCAATGGTCAGTTTTACCCTCTCTAGCTTGCTGATCATTCCGTCTGTCTTCACCCTCACTTGTGTTTGCGTCCATGTTGTCGTCGCCTGAGCAAATTTGATTTTCTGGGTTAGAAATTTGGTGCTTTTTGGGTTCGAGTGACTTTGGTATAGAAGTCTTCTTTCTTGTTTATTCCTTCTCTAGGTATGTTAACTATTGGTTTGTGGTGTATCAGTAGATGTCGAAGGTTGTTTGTTGTAGTAGATGAGTTTTCTGTAGTTGTTTTTGCGCATGGCTTACCGTAGTGTGCCGTCTGGTTACAGAACTGGCAACCAACAAAACCTTGTAAGACGGTATTGGTTGGTTCATCCACATTCTCATCACCCGAATACTGTTGAGAATGCCTTGGAAAAAAGTTTATCCAAGTGTCGTTTGTGACGGATTCCACTTCTTCATACCTCGGCATGAATCTTTCAATATAATCCGTGCTACTACGAGGTGCCAGATCGTGGAGGCGAATTTCCGTCAGATCAAGATCGACACTAGGGCATTGCAAAAAATCACTCATTTTTGAATTCTCGTATTCCCCCCACCCCTTCCATATTATGACAAATGTCAAAGTAAGCTCAGATGCCAAATTTCAGTAAGCTCAGATGCCAAATTTCACATTCATAACCTTAGTATTTGAATGGAGATATTTCCGTTTCTTGGAAAATACGGAAAAGTTGGCTGATTTTGTTCCCAAAATCCCTCATTTTCAATAATGTTTGTGCTTCGTGCTTCAAATCATACAAATTTTGCACTTTGTATAATATGAAAAAATCTTAGAAATCGAACGGAACCTTTGCGACTATTGTCCGAATACGAGAAGTTGGGGTTACAGGGCCTTTTGTCATTCATATTAAATTTTATCATTTTCTATATATCTTACTTAATCCTTTTGAGACTTTATTCAGATTATTTATTCAACGGCTTTTCAACCACTTCACTCATGGCTTTAAAATAGGACATTTTATAATGGCAATTGAAAAGATAATAATTGCAATTGCAGGCTAGAAACATACGTTGCGTTTCTTCGAAGACTCCATATCAAGAAGACTGGCAACTCTGTCCAGAATCCGGAGACAGTAACAGCAACGCCACTTGCGGGTAAAGGTGGTACTTTCCATAGTGATGCACACACACATATGCATTTTTACATAAAGCTTCCTCCCTTCTTCCAATAGAGGCGCTGTAACCTCTGTCTTAATATGTAGTCTTCGGTTTCTTTTAATAGCATCCGTATAATTTAGCACGCAGTTGGCAGTATCCTGACAGCATTGGCAATAGCAATTTGACCTCCTTAGGTGTATTGCGTTGTTGGAGGATTGATAGTTTCTTGGCCCAGAAGGAGGAATAATGGAGCTAAGCAGATTTACCATAAACTCAGCATTTGAATGCTATTATTTGACTGGTCAGATGAAAAATGCCCATGCCCAGAAAATTTGGCGATATAAACCTAAAAAAAACGGCTCGCAAGAATTTGAATCCCCTTTGAAGAATTATCCCTTTGCTAACTTATAAACGACTCGAGGCAGTGAATTCCACGGTTGGAAAGTGTCTGACATTTATCGCTAGAGTTAAATTTCATATCGCCAAAAATACAAACAAACAGTAATTGAAAATTGGCCACGACTTTTTGGTCTGGCAAGCAATCTACAGTTGCGACAAACGCTTTCAGATTTATGATACAACCGGGATTATGAACAAGGGCAGGGACTTATCACAAAGAGTGCCTTCAAAAACCTCGATTACCTCTTTTAGCCAAGATTGTGGTTCTTCGGTGTTTTGGTCGGCTTTGACAGCCGTTATGCAAAATCAGTTCTAGAGTTGTATTGAGCCACCAAGATAAATGTTATGTCCGAAGACTGCAACACGCCAAACTGAATCTTTTTCTTAATTTGAATAACGAATTAATGTTCGGCCAAGGTTTCTACGTAGTGCAAAAATTTCGGGGAAAGCCTTCAGTTCTAAAACTAAAAACTATCTAATATATTAGAAGTACACATGATTTAAACTACAAAAATACCACTCAGTTTGATGCATTTTATTTCGGACTGAGCTAATTGAAATCAGAAGTGCATGTGCCGAGGTTTCGTTTGTCCTTGAATTAAAACAGGGTTTATTATAACTTTATGACAATCTACGAAAACAAAAGTAACAATATGCCAAAAAATCAACTTTTATAAATATATCTTGGTTGCAATTTCAACACGAAGATATCTTTGAACGAATGTATTTCACAAAGATTGATCTTTATTATTAAACTACGGGGATTACAAAGGTGTTATTCTTAATAAATTGAATGTGCGCGGTACCACGTTCCTGATGTGATAAAACTGGACACAATGTGGCTTCAGAAAAGCCACGCTGCTCCTATAGGTTTATTTTATTCACAGCGTCATCCACATAACTTGGAGATTACTGCGTTGGAGAATATCCATTAAACCTTGTCGTCAAGCCTTCTTCACAAAGGCCTCAGTTCGTAGATTTAAGATACGATACGTTACGATATCTAGAGCCCTTTAAATGCTCAAGGATGATGTATTTATGATCAGGTAATGACGGGCCCTGCTAGTTCGGTAGGAGCCAATTTGTCAACTAGTGTGTAGTACTATCGCAGCACAAAGTAACATCTAACACCTCTTTCATGCCGGCTGGTGCAAATGTTGAAAGATTTTCTGCATACAGTATATGTAGATTCGTACTGCTTAGGTATTCCATCAATTCTGAACCTCTCAAATGTACACCGTGTATTATTATATTTTATATTTGGGTACCGTAAAACGCTGGATATATCGAAATCTAAACAGCTTGTGGGATATTTTAAGATTTGGTATCGATCGGACAAAGCGTTTATTTTTTATATTTCATCAACACACTAGCAAAAAATATGGAATCGTCCCAAGACATGTTTAAAAATACATAGTTTTGGCTACTAGCAGAAAGATTTCGAAAAACGAAACAACATTACCCTACAATGAGAAAAAGGATCGAATTGGAAAACTACCTATTTCCGGTACAATCTACATTCTTTTGAAAATGAACACTTATTCCCGAATTTGTTATTCCCAACACGATTGATATGTTTGCCCTCGGGAGTGAATAGGTGAAGGTTTCTTTCCACGTGTTATAAGTACGGTCCGCGGAGTGTGTTGCAGAACTCAATTACTTAAACCGAAAGTAATTCACTCAAAAATTTATATCCCTCAGTTTTAGCAAAAAATATTTAGGTCTGTATCGTTTATCTCATCATCGGTAGAGAATAACTTGAAAGTTTTTGAAGTTATCAGTCGAACTGCTCAACGGTCATGCTTCAGGTGAACATGTGTTTTGTCACACTATTCACACTATTCCGTCTTTCACGCCCTCCCTCGCTTGCGTCATGAAGTAACATTGGAAACGTGGTTGTTTGTGCGATATAATCCAATTAGAAACAGTTGCTGTTAATTTTTCTGTACAATATTGCTTTATTGTAGTCGCGTTTCGTTGTCTCGACTGCTAAAATTCTTTGGCTCCTGCAGATTGCCACTATATGTGGACATGAAATTGGTAACACTATATTGCCTCCATGTTTTCCAATAATCGCTTATCAGCAAGGTTGTTTTGCACTTCGAACATAATCTGCACACATCAACTGGATCACGTAACTGCCGTTCCTTCCTCTATTGGTGTGTCGAACAGAATTTCGTATGGCCATTCGCGGTGTATCACGGGACCGATGTCGCCGTTTAAAGTCGTAATCAGATCGTCCAAATAACGGACGTCATCGAGCTCATCACAAAACTTACGGTTGTCTGCCAAAAGGCGGTTCGTTGTTGCTTCAAGGGACTGCGGAAAAAGGATTAAAAATTTCAACATTTGACAGCAACATATTTTCTTTTTTCTTACCAAAATGTCATTATGCACCTCAACTGACTTGAACATAAGCGAGTGAATGTTTGTGTCCAGTTTTCCAATCTCTTCGATTTTATCCGAAATGTCTTCGATCATACTGGACGCAGTAGAACTGTAGCTGGTTTGTCCAGACGAGTTGGCAGAATCGTAACCACTTCCAGTTTTCCGTCTGTAATTTTGAACCTGAAAACTGTTTAGAACGTTCGATTCCATCATGCCAAAATTTCTGTATCTTTCATTTCGCCGATGTGACCGGGACGGATTGTGCGCTACAGGGTCACTACTGTGCCCCGGCGCTTCACTGGGCTTGCAGCCGTGGCAGTCTATGTTGTGCTCTGAGGTATGCGAATAACTATCGACGTGTTTCTCGTCATCACTGGATACTCCGGAATCGGTTCGTATCCGCTCCCGGGAGCATGACTTTGATTTGGCTTGGTGGAAGGGTGATGTCCGCAGTAAACCACAACAGCAGTCAACGTTTAAGTTTACGGTATTGATGTCCGTTCTTTCCAACTCCTCGAACAGGGTTAGGGCGTTTTCCTCATTTTCCGACAGCGTCACTTCCATGCTGGTGCGTTGGTCTGAAATTGAAAGATAGGGGAATTGTTGTTATTGGCTTTATGTTTGATTGTGCTGTGCTATTACAGTCATTGCACGTCTGACCTGTCCGGTTTCACAATAGCGAATCCGGAGAGCCATTTTGTGAGACATGGATTATAATTGGGTTTTCTTATTACAGTACACATAGCATGTATCATCAAGATCCATACCAATTCTACTGGTCTATTTTCATTTCGTGATATAATACTATAATACGTTTATCGCAAATACGTCCATATCTTTGAATCTCACGATTTTTCTGATTTACATGCAGAAGAGATTGCTGTATGTGACACTCTCTTTTTTCATTGCTTACGTGCAAAACACGTCGTTTGCCATTTATTTGGGTATTTAAGTAACAAATACAGAAAAATGATTTGGAATAAATATATGTAATATCCATTTCAAATTAATTTGCTAAAATCAAACAAATAATTTGCTTAAAAATATTTATCTTATCTTTCAACACTTTCTTCAGCAAGAATATATCGTTATAGACTCTTAGTTTGAATTTCTTGTTCAAGATACACGGTTAAAGTTGACAGTTAATCACTGATAAGATAACATTAAGAACACTTCAGTCGCCGGGTTGGAGGGGAATTCAATGACCTAATGAAACTTTGCACAGCTAAAAGATTTGATGATATTGAAAAAAGAATCGCACAGGACAGTTCCAGTGCAGAGACGTCACATTCGGGACAAGTCAGTTTGCTTAGACGTGTGAACTGTTTGGATTTTTTTTGTGTCCGACTATTGCTAATTTGGGTACTAGTTTCGATACATCGTCTCACTAGACACCTAGTTGGTGCTAGCTACTGACGAAATGAATTCGAAACCCACAAAAAATCAAACTCAATTCATTTTATTAATTTTATTCAATTTATCAATTTGATTGATTATATTCATGTTATTCATTTTTCCAGATCATACATTTTATCCCGTGTCTTCATTTTATTATTCTTATTAAATGTGTTCAGTAGTTCGTTTCATTCATCTATCCACTTTATGATTTTAACACAATTCAATTGATTCTATTAATTTTATATTTTTTTAATATTATTTAATTTTTCATTCATTGAGTTCAATTATTTTCATTCATTTTAATAATTTATTTCATTGGATTCTTTTTTTTATATCCCATTTTATTTATTTTATTCATTTTATTATATGTGTGCATTTTATTTAATTTGTTTTCTGTATTTTAATTTGTATTAATCATTCTCTTCATTTTATAAATTTGAAAACTTTTATCTTTTTTGCGTTATAATTTTTTAATATCATCAATCTCGTTGATTTTATATAATTTTGTGCAGGATTCGAAACTGTGTTCATTCCACCAACGGTGTCAACTTCGTCTGAGTTCTGCAAGCTAATGAATGATCCAAGAGTGATGCATATGTATAAGAAATGTCTCATCTCATTGTAATGTGGTTTAAGCCAGTTTTTTAAAGACGATTTTTAATTTGGCTATTGGTAACTGTTAAATCGATGAGACATAATTTCGAAGTCTAGTCGAAGTCTGTTTAATTGGTTTTGGATCTGAAGATTAATTTTGTAATTTTGATCCCGAATTTCGGTATCTCACAAACTGATGACTTGATTACTTTCATAAGAATTTACAATATTTTCATATTCCAATTTTCGGACCACATGTTGAATTTTTAATCAGAGAAATAATGAATGTGTGCAAACCAAAATATTGCGACTTGCGAGAGATAAGAAATAATGGACCAATATGTGTTATCCGCTTCATGATAAGGTAAAAGGGTCTAACACACCCCCCTTAAGCAGAACTTGCTATATTTCAACGTTGAGCATTTATTAATAAAAAAAATAGTTCCTACTTCATTTTTTATTGAAAGCATGCAAATAAACATATTATTACATATTTTTCAAAGATGCTTATATTGTAGTTTCCTCGCTTCCCCAGGGCAAAATGTCTCCACTTATAGTGCAATATACCCCAAAACACAAGGATAGTATGCCCCACAGCAATCGGTGAG
This sequence comes from Topomyia yanbarensis, assembly GCF_030247195.1. Taxonomy (NCBI): domain Eukaryota; kingdom Metazoa; phylum Arthropoda; class Insecta; order Diptera; family Culicidae; genus Topomyia; species Topomyia yanbarensis. The sequence continues at coordinate 379,029,764 of NC_080671.1, forward strand.
TATGTCCTATAACAATAGGTTTATGTCCCAATTGAATTATTGAAATTTTTATCATGCTAAGAAGGTCATACATTGTATGAAACCTTGGTTTACTTATAAAAAATCAGTATTACTCAAATTTGGCTCAATAGTTACTTTGCAGTTGTGCTAATAATGGGGCATACCATCCAGAACTTAATGTGGCGTTTTATCCCGTGATGAGCTGTTGTGAAAACATGAATAATTCTACACGCACACATAGTTTCAAACCATTTCATAAACTTACATAGTAACTTATATATTCTTATAAGTTGCTCACAATAGTTCTACCAAATCCAACTTTCCAACTTGGTTGAAATTCTTATAGAAAAATAGTGGGAACTTACATCGAGCTCTTTTGGAATTTTTACGTAGGGTTGATGTACCAATAGCCGTATACTTAAAGATAACCAGGGCCGTCTTAAGACCATTCGTGGCTCTTAGGCACGATTGAACTAAGGGGCTTCCATCAATGAACAGGTGTAAATAGTTGTATATTAGCATGGTTCTTCATACCACTCGAAGACTTCCAAATTTAAACCAAGTAGACCAACAAACCATGAAAATAATTGGAGAAATTACATAGTTATATATTCCACCGCCATGCAAGGGGGCATTATACACGCAAGATGATCTGTGTTGATTTGAAAATTTATTGGCAAGTGACTATCATGCGCAGAATTTAAAAAAGAAAAGCAAAATGCCGGACACCCTAAGGTAAAGTTAATAGCGTTTAACATGATTAAGCAGAATATGGCCGAGAAGATTTCTTAAAATAGACATATTTTAAAGGCCATTGGAAAGATAAAAGGATATTTGAAGGTTAGAAATAAAGAAATATTGTGTGATGTTTCTCTTAATAGCAGTTGCTTAATATAGCAGAAACCTGACAGAATTAATATGTGGTAATCTGACCTTCATAGTTCCATGACGTTGTTTGAGAAGGAAGCGTGCTTTAGCCAAGGGCGAATGCTGAAGTATGGCGAATTTACCGTCCACCATTTGAACGTTGGCTTGACCAGTAAAAAAGTCTTTGTATTCCGTGATCAGTTTAGGTGGCTTTTGTAAACAAAGCGCGAAATTTCCAATTTATTGGGTATTTTTAATAGTACGGGTTTCAATGGTTCAATCTGAACATTTTAACATCGAGACTGTAGTTGTCAAACGTCATATATGGGCAAAAATTGATATTTTGGGAGATTAAGCAAAGTACCAAGTAGCACTTGTAGCGAGCAATGACAGCTATTAGTTACATAAGCATTAGCTTTTGCACGTGCACTTTTTTCGATACTAAAACCAGCTCAATAACTGGAGCAACTGGATTTTTATATAGTAATGAATATCAAAACAAAGAAAAAATACTACCAATTTTCCTTGGTTTTGATATTCTTTTCTATATAAAAATCCATTTAACAAAATTTCTATTGGGATTAGAGCTATGTTCACCTGTTAAAACATATTATGATATGCCTAAGGAACAACCTATGATGATATGTAGTCATGTAGGGCCTTTTAAATCAGAGTGTAAGCGATCTTCCTAAGGAAACATAGCACACACACGATTTTTGATTGGATACACCTCTAAATCTTGTCCAAATAACGTTAAAGTTCCTAATTTCACACCTAGAATAAAAATCTGACCTAACCCATGTATATTTCAAAACTTTTTCAAAATGTGGAAAAGTCTAATATAATACAGTGAAGACACGATTTTATCAGCACCCGATTTTATCAGACCCCGATTTTAGCTACCCCCGCTTTTATCAGCTTTTTGACTAGATTTTATCAACTTTTTGGCCCGATTTTATCAGCTTCATATGAAAATTGATAGTTGGTAGTTTGATAGGCTCTAGCAGACGAACCAAATTGAATTCGAGCAAATCCCTTCTTGAGCATATTTTTCTTATCTTAGAGATCCGAAATATGCAAAAAAAAAATTCATTTTTTTTTAAATTTTGCGCTGTCAGACCCCCTTAAGGGAAGTTTAAGCTAAATAATCAAAAAAGGTTATGAGGCTGTATCTAGGGACTAAAGAAGAATATTTTAAGAGCTTAGGTTTCTTAAAAAGAAAGAAAATTATATGTCCCGATTTTATGAATGTACTGGTTTTATCAGCCTAAAATTCACCAAGGGGCTGATAAAAACGGGTCCTTACTACATATATATATATATATATATATATATATATATATATATATATATATATATATATATATATATATATATATATATATATATATATATATATATATATATATATATATATATATATATATATATATATATATATAAATACTTGGGAGAAATAATTTGTGAAATAAATAGAAAACTTTGACAATTGTCAGAGAGTACAAAGGCATTTCTGCACTCGTCGGTCTACCATAAAGACTTGCTTACGGTCGTATCTATCAAATGTCAGTAGCGCATGGTAACTGTGCCATAGACAAAACTATACTTTGATAGTGGATTTGATTTGGAAGTGCTATTTCCCACGCACTTCTTATTTTACCCCACTTACACGTACACCCAATAAAACTAAAATGTGTTGGAAGTTTGTTCTAGCTTCAATCACTTCATTTTTAATGTGGGAAAACCTTGGCACTGAGCCACTATTTTTTTGAGTCAACATCTTGACTTGATTCCTAGCAAATTAGTCACGGCTGACGATTCGTGCTAGTTAAATAGTTCACAAAATCATAAAACATCATTCATGTATTCCTGAACTAGTTTATAATTCCTAGTATGAAATTCACGACTAACTATTCGTGCTCGTGAAATAGTTCACAAAAAATATTAACGGGTTCATGAATTGGTTCACGAACTCCTAGTATATGATCCACGATTTATCTTGAGTGCCTCTGATATTCGAAAGATACCCCTAATCATTTTCAATGGTCATTAAATTTGACATTTCACAAAATTTTAATTTTTTCTATGAAAGATATGTATAGGGGTCATTCCATGCGAAGTGATCAAGGAACGTGTAATCGACCTCCACGGATTTGAACAAAATTTGGAGGAATTGTTCATCTAGAGCCAATATATAAAAACCCAAATTTTTGTGACAATTGAACCACCCCTCGGGTCATGGGAGCACCCCCCGTTTTGGCAAATTGCCAAAACCCTTGATTCTCCTTTGATCATATATCCGGTTCTATTTACTCTAGAACCAAACCACAAGATGGTTTTTGAAGAAAATTGTTCAAGGGATCTAGAAAAAATATTATTTTTTGCCGGCAGTGATGCCAACTATGCGATTTTTTTAGTTAAATATTAAAAGTTAATTTTTCTCTCCATACATATATTTTAATTTTGAAATTTTTAATTCCATCGCGTTCCTCAGACATTTTTACATAAAAAACACTTATCATAGCAATATAATATGAGCACATCCTGAGATACACTGTTTTGAAGAGAAAAAACCGCTATTTCCCATATAAAATCGCAAGCGCACAACACTAAAAAACCAACTTGAGTATTCTGAGTTCAAACATAATTTTTCGAGAAGTAGGCGAAAAATGATGAAAAACTACGTATTTGGTTTGCTTCTAGCAGATTAGGGTCGATTTTTATGACCGTTTGAAGATTTTCTCAATTTTGGTCAATAAAAATGGATTTTTATATGAGAAAATCGGAGTTTTTCCCTTCAAAATGGTATATCTCAGGATGCGCTCATATTATATTGGGACGATAAGTGTTTTTATGTAAAAATGGCTGAGGAACGCGATGGCATTAAAATTTTCCAAATTAAAATATATGTATTAAGAGAAAAATTAACTTTTAATATTTAACTGAAAAAATTGCATAGTTAGCAGCACTGTCGGCAACCAATTATATTTTTTCTAGACTCCTTGAACAATTTTCTTCAAAAGCCATCTTGTGGTTTGATTTTAGAGTAAATAGAACGGGAGATATGATCAATAGAAAATCAAGGGTTTTCGCAATTTTCCTAAACGGGGGGTGCTTCCATGACCCGAGGGGTGGTTCAATTGGGTTTTTATATATTGGCCCTAGATGAACAATTCCTCCAAATTTTGTTCAAATCCGTGAAGGTCGATTTCAAGTTTGCATCTTTTTTTGATCACTTCGCGTGGAATGACCCATAGTTATGTCCAGCTGCTAGCGACTAGTAATAGGTGCGAGCAGCAATTATAAGAAAACTATTAGGACTTCGAACATTCGCTACTCATTTGCTACGGTTCAATGTAATGTAAGGACAGAAAACGAAAACTGCTCTGAGCCCCAAAAATATATTATAGAGCCACAAATCGTGTTCGTGATGTAGTTCACAAAACAAGATACCGCGAACCAGTCACAAGTCAGTTTATGATCTAGTTTATATTGTCACGTTACTTCGAGTAAAATACCGATATTAACTAGAAAATAACATATTACGATAAGACGGAAGGGAATTACAAATATCATGATACAACCGTTGATATTATGAACATGATTTACATTACTCCACGTGCCAAATTCGAAAGTCAGCTCGAGAATAAAATATCACGGTATCGTGCATATAAATTACGAAAATCGTGACTAAAATCCTGAGATCATGAAAATAAATCATAATATTCGACACTAAAATATAATTCATGACAACGATCCTGAAATCATGAACACTAATCACTATACTTGTGACTAAAATATCAGGGTATCGTGAATAGAAATAACGAAAATCGTGATTAAGATTCAGAAATCAGTAACATAAATCACACTACTCTGCTAGAAAATTCCGATAGTAAACTCATGAATAAAATACTCACGGTAAGGTGATGAGAAATTAAGAAAATCGTGACAAAACTCCTGAAATCGTGAACATCGTTTTACTGTCAGCTCTTTTAGTTGATACAGTTTATACAAACCAGTGTATTCCCAAATTATGAACAAGAATCATAACAAAAACTAAACATGTCCAGGGAACAACTACAGTAACCCAACCAAACATTGGAATGGGACCCCTAGTATATGTTGGTCACGAACTAGTTTTTTGAAAACACATATAGTTTCATGAATACGATGTGTATTATTCATAATTTCAGCAACTTGGTCACGATTTTCGTAAATCGTCCAGTTCACGACATCGTGATTTTTTCATGAATTTATGAGCGAATTTTCCGTGTACATATGTTTAATGCAATTTTAATTCTAAGAGACTGTGCGCCTACTGTACTCACAGAAAGTTGTAAAATAGTAGTATTCTATTGTAGATATGGAATTTTGTTTACATTTAACTGGTAATTACATTTACAAGGAAAAAAATACTAGCAAATAAAATTCACAAAAAATCATGTTGAAAGTTCAATAATAAACAATTTGAACCCAAAAGTCTCATTCCATGTCCATAAGTAGTTCTCCCGCAATCCATCTTCAGAAAGCGTCAAAAAAACGTTATTTGTAGAGGAACTCCTTAAATATAACTATTCGAATAGAGTCGTTTTGGGGTCGTAGCTACGTCAGTTTTCACTATTTTGGTAAACATTTTTTCTGCAAACGCATTAAAATGTGTTCTATTCGTTACACCTTAGCTGTTTTTTTTAAACTATCACGAAAAGATCACAAAATTTCACCGAGTTCAAGGATATATAACCCCTTAAGAAATAAATGTTTTCATTACTGCCAAAGTCAATCAATACAATGTTGTCAACAGAAATCAGTCCTACAGTTCCATATTTAGCCACTGAACAAACGTAATTCATCGCTTTGAGTGCAGACGAAGGAGGATTTATTGAGAGTTTTGGACCAGACATCGTTAACTGCTTTTGAGTAAAGCACCACACAATGACAGACCGGCATCAGCTGATTTTTTTTCTTTTGACACTGAAGTGTTACGTTATGTAAACTGTAAATTAATTTTATCAATCGGCGAGTTCACCAATAAATTTGAATTTATCAATTATCAACTGCTGCTCAATTGGGTTGATTTGCCAATTTTATATAAATTATGAAAATTTTCCCGTCTTTCGTTAATTCACTACAAATTTCGCATCAATAGGCATTATTATCTTCGACTTGTTAATTCTATCAATCGAACCGAGCGTTCCAATTCCCAGCCTACCACTGCGTCGGGCAGAGCTATCATATGATGCTCTAGGAATCAGACTTAAATCGGTACAGCAGTAGTAGGAACATGACGAAATCGTGAACCACCTTTGCGTTCTGCAAGCAGGACGGTTATCATTAGTTGCACGTCAGATGTGATTATAATTAAACTAATTCACGCATCATTGCTTCAACATTTGACCCTCACTGAGAACGTTTACTTTCAATCAATCTGTTTCGTCTTGAATGCTCACTTCTTATTTTGCTTATTAGCTTATAATTATTCCGGTAAATTAGCTATCGTGTAATGGAGAACGATACAAGCGGCTAGTATTGATACATCTTCGTCACATAACGTTAGACGGGTTTTTTTCATGAGAGTAGCATCTGTGATTCCAATCTTCCGTGTTACACCTTCTCCGGTATCAACTGAACAGGTTTAGGGGTTGTGGGCGACATTCAATAATGAATTGTTTATTTTCGCGTTGCGAAAGTTTGAAGTCGTAACTCGTTTTTGTTAAATGTTTGTTGTTTCGATGGAATCGTTGACATACCCACCACACAATGTTCTGCATACAGCGCCCGTTATACACTGCACTGTCTTGTTCAACCTTCTAAATTGAATCCAACATCCGAACGGCCGCGTAATTGAACCGTTTAACGTGAGTCATTTCCACCATTTATGAAACCTGCATCGGATGTATACCGTAAACATATTCAATCACTTCGCTTGAATTGCTGGTGCTGGGTATGGTTTGCTATCTCAATTTACGCCTTATCAATGAGAAACTTGTTACACAAACACCGACACTGATTGTACTCTGATTGCGGCAGACGGCCCTGCTAAAAGACCCAATTTTCACTAACGATTGATCTTAAACTCGCGAGAACATTACACCGTTGTCGAGGACGAACTGGGTTGATATTGTGCTGTATGTGTACACACCTCGGCGGTTCAATCCTCACCACGCGAAACACACCCAAACAACTTTTGCGAAAATAAACAGCATTTAGATAGGCACCATCACGCAACATCGCTACGCAAACGCGTTGGTGGCGGCGGCAATGGCAGCGGTACTTCGCGGTGAATAGAGCAGCACGCTTCTCCAAATCCGCACTCGAGGGTTGTGCCGCGTGAGATCATCGACTCTAGTGGTCTGGCACTGCGGTGGCCAAAGCCGCATAGCACGGGCTGGGGCCACTGTACGCGTGTTGGCGTTCGGATGTTCATAGCAAAGCAACCAATACATGGAATTATAGTTCATACAGCTATATCGTTGATTCGCTATTTTTATCGTGTCGCTTCTCATATGCCCGGTAGGGTTGTTCAAGCGTCATAAATGTTCTGGATAAAAATTAATAGAAATTTTTCGCGAATGATCTAATTCAAAAAAGGGAATAAAACATTTTGATGGTCCTGTGCATGTAATAATGTGCTGATAAGTAGAACAAAAATTAAGATTTTATTCATTATTCAATGTATTCAACTCAAAGTGAATGGATACAGAATCAGTGCATAAAAGTAAAATATTCTGTAACAGATATACAGTATGTATAGTGAAGAGTAAATAGTGTACAAGTTTGACGCTTTCAGTAAAAGACCAAAAGTCCAGTTCGAGATACATTAGGCTTGACTCTGCCACTTTTAGTAGTCCATATTTTATCCTTGTAGTAGGGTAACAGAGGTATTTTGGCCACCTCACATATTTTGGCCCACCCAATCACTTTTTTTATGTTTATTAAACGAATTTACATAAAATTTTGAAAATCTAGTCGCAGTTTTCGTGAAAAATTCTTATTATAGTTATTTTATACCACGATTATTGTTGCAGGTACATATTACCATTATAAATCACAAAATTGTGGAAACTCATCAACCTCTTTCCAGGAATGATGGAAAAAATGGAGGAAGTAGCAATGTTGCGAACTACTTTCAAAACATATTGTTATTAAAATACGTCATGTTTTGTTGAACAAATCATGTTACTGTAATCATAACTAATTGACAAAAGTAAAATTGCGTAAATTATACGAAAAATTACATCGCAGATCATACAATAAGCTATGACCACAATATATTGTACGATTTAGGGAAAAAACACATTTCTGCCATATCTTCTGCAATTAATCTTTTCATCCGTTTCTTGACGCTATTGCTACTCAATGAAGAGTGTAGGCGGCAAAGCTTGTTGCTTCGCATATTTTTCCTTCTTGTTTATTTGACACGGCTCGATGTGTTAGCATAACTGAGTCGTGGGACTTTTATGATTTTTATACCATGTAAAAATTAAAATTAACTTTCTAAATGCCTGCCTATCGGGTCTTGTTGCCGCAGCTCGACGCTGCGTCTTGAGATTCTCTTCCTTGGCTGTGAAACATTCTGTGTTGTCGCTCGGACTATGGAGATCATTCGTTCCGTCTTGTCACGCGTTTTTGCTCACGTCCATGTCGTCTTCGGTACTGCATTCATGATGCTCACAGTCGCATGTTCTTATTTGCTTCTTGAACTTATAACTAGCTTTTGTAAATCCGTTTCCATCGGCATTTGATTCTTTATTGATGGTGTTGGTTGTTAGTTTGGAGGCATTTGGTGTTATCATTGTTACTTCACTCTTGGTAATGGCTGTTTGTTCAGTGGTACTGAGCCCGATCGTTGTTGATCTCGTGTTTGTTGCTGCTCGCGGCATTATTCAGCTCATTTGAATAAATACTGTTGTTGCATATCATAGACTTCCATATTCGAGAAAATATGTATAAAATACTTCTGTACACAATTGAATGAAATCCCGTTGAAACACTTTCGCTGCCGTACCAGTATATTCCAAACTAGCGGTATAAGCTGTCAATACAGTCAAAAGGCAGTACTTTTGAATAATCCATTCGATCTTACTCAATTCAATAGCTCGAGATGGATGTTCACCCTGACATTTTCTATAGTAGACCAGTAATTGAAACTGACGTAAGAAATCAACTAAATTTGTGCAAATAGCCTTCTACGAGAAAAATAACCATATGTACATATTAGACAGGAGTATTTTTATTCAGTTGACGTCATCTTGCAATGGTCCATAGGAATAAAGACGTTGAATCTCTAGTTTGACGACTTGTCATTTCAATTGTTTGTTTACCATCTACCTAACAGTGTCATTCCAATCGAGAACGAGACGTGCCAATGGCCCAATGATATGTTACGCGATTGGAATGACTTGACAGATACATGGTAAACGATTGAGATGGCGAGTCATTATTCAGAGATTCAGTCACATTAATAGGAATAACATGGATGAATCAAAAGAGAAAGCTAGAAGAAAAATAGAATTTGATAATTCTCTATTCTTAATTTCTGTGATGGTAGGTTACTACACCAATATTAAATTACTGCGAGTATACACGAAGTGGGCGACAATATGTTTGCAAAATTGTTACCATGGCCAAAATATATTTCCGCCACGGGCCAAAATGAAATTTGGGTGGCGGAAATAGAAAAAAAAGTATTTTATGAAAAATATAATTTTTATTGATTTCTTAGTAAATTATACTTTTTTAAGAGATCTGTATTGATGGTCAGATGTAAGCCGATGTTGTGTATGAGTATATTTACCAACCTTTGCAGTCTTTATATGTCTTATTCGCAACATTTTAAAAACTATGTCCTAAAGTGGGCCAAAATACCTTTTTTACCCTATTATGTTATTCTTTTTATTTTTATATCTTCCTATTCGAAATCTGTTTCCTTTGCGCTTTAATGGGAACCGTTGTCGCCGTAATAGTTTCAACCCGATGTAATCCATTAAGCAGTGAAATAGAACGTTTCTTATACCATTTATTTGCAGAAATTTTTGGCGGCGGTTTACGTATTTCACTTGTGTCCCTTATAAATTGTTCATGTCACTACATTCGTCAGCTATATTATCTTTGAAAATTAATCAATATGGAAATATGATGAGATAATTTCTGTTCATATTTGATAGCAATTACTATTAGGGTAAAAGAAGTATAGTTGCCCACTTTAGGACATAGTTTTAAAAATTTTCGTGGAAGATATATAAAGACTGCAAAGTTTGATAAATACATTCATGCAAAACATCGACTTGCAACTGACCATCAGTACAGATCTCAAAAAAGCGGGACATTTACAAAAAAATCAATAAAAATGGTATTTTTCATGAAAAACTTTTTTTTTATTTCCGCCATCCAACTTTTATTTTGGAACATTACAAGATGCTCGTGTCAAATATGTTCGCTTATTTTTTATAATGACAAGCAACCTTTGATAAAGTAATAATAGAATTATTCAAAAAAGACAAGCTTTGCCGCCTACACTGTTCACTGAATAGCAATTACGTCAAGAAAACGGCTGAAAAGGTTAATTGCAGAAGGTATTGCAGAAATATATTTCCCTGTCCCTGTATGTCTGTGTGTGCGTATGTATGTGTGTTTGTATGTGTTTATGTATTTGTGTATGTTTGTGTGTGTGTCAAATAAAGTCACTCAATTTTCTCAGAGACGGCTGAACCGATTTGCACAAACTTAGTTTCAAATGAAGGGTATAACGCTCCCATAAAACGCTATTGAATTTTTAGTTGATCGGACTTCCTGTTCCGGAGCTACGGGTTGAAGGGTGCGGTCACACAGCAATTTCCCATATAAACTGGTAACCCTATAATGTCCGAATTATGTTATTCGTATTCAAATACGTTCAAAATTACTTGGATTTGCGGCTCTAGATCATAAATGACCAATCAAATTAGCTTTGATAACATTGGCCTCCTGTGAGGGTTCTTACCCGATTTTTACAAACTTGAGTTCAAATAAAAGGTATAATACTCTCATTGAAGGCTATTGAATTTCATTCGGTTCCGACTTCTGATTCCGGAGCTACAGTTTGGTTACTGCGGTGCCAGTGGCGTAGCCAGGGGGGGGGGGGGTTTGGGGGTTAAACCCCCCCCCCCCCCAAACCAAAATTAATTAGATTGAAAAAAAAAAAAATTGATACTGACGAATTTAATTTAAAATTCCTCAAAATATTTTTGGAAAAATATTCTCTGATCACTACATTGAGAACTGTGTTTAAAGCGTCATGAGAACTTTAGAAAAATTGTGGGAAGGGGATCTTGTAACTTATCTCTTAGCCAAAATCCCATAGTTGTCAAATTACTTCAATGTAAAATAAAATAATTGTCTGAATTATTATGAGCTCATTTTTGGAAAGATGCTTCAAAATATGGATTAGAGACAATTTTTCGAATGGGAATGTAAATTTGAATAGGTTGATTGCATATAAAACATAAGCTTGTTTACCGAAAACTTGCATACATTTCAACATTTGCTGAAAATGTATTTTTTTAGATTGTGTTGAGTTTAGACAACAATTCAATATGGTTAGTCCGCCCACCAAGTTAGTGTCGGATTCTGATGAGATGAAGTCGAAACGCAAGTTTCAGTTCCATCTATCCATAATTTAGCTATAGGTTTTGTGTTCTCAACTCGCAATGATTGTTTCAAACAATTTTATCCGTAACGCAGAAAAAAATAGTTTTCACCTAATTTTTTTTTCACTAAGGAGAAATATAGCAGGCCCAGTCCATTTAAATCCCTATATGTTGAATTCTTGTAGCCTTCATATTTTCAACAAAATTGTTTGAAATGACATTATCACAAACTTTGCTGAAGGCACCATGTCTCTTAATATTTTTGCAAAATTAATTCACCATAATTACCTCTATGAGAATTAATCACTAAAATTTCTATATCAAAGCAGGCGCTGTTTTATGTTGATAACTTCCCGAAGTTGTCAAACCTTTAAAGTCAAAGATTATTATATTAGGTGATCTTGAACGTTGAAAATTTTTTAGATCATTTATCCCACTTTAAAAGATCGCAATTTTTTCTTCATTGACGTATTATACAAGAAAATAATCTATAGAGGTTTGAAAACTGTTCCATGTTGATCCTTCTTGTTTGTAGACTGGAATGACATCTGTTAGACTACTTATGTTTTTGAGTTTTCAATAATTTATCAAACTCATATTAAATTTTAGCATTTTTTCAAAAAATTTGCGATTTCATTAAACCCCCCCCCCCCCAAACCAAATTTCTGGCTACGCCACTGCTGCGGTCACATAAGAATTTCTCATATAAACCGGGACGCCCAAGTAACAAATTTAGTTTTATGGTACACTTGAAGATATCTTCAAAATTAGCTCCATAAAACCGAACATAAAACCAATTACTCTACAACACTGCTTCAAGACAACCATAAACCCCTCTTAAGACGAAAAACGCCCATTCTTAAGATGGTTCTTAAGAGTATTTTCAATGGTTTCCTTAAAACTTTTAGATCTTATCAATATATTCTCAAAGTGGTGCTCAACAGCTGAAAACTAATATAAGACTACCATAAGTCTTGATAGTTTTATGATATTCTTCAAGAACACTTCTAGTGCGCTATGAAACTGCTTTGTTCGATAGAGAGGTTGGTGTATAAATGAAAAGATAAGCTTGGGAAAAAATATATCCATCATATGATGTTCCATTATCAAAATGGATGCAAATACAAAACTATAATATAAGTGGCCAGCTTTTTAAGCTCATAATTGAGAAAATTTGCATGCGATTGCCAGTTTTCCGATAATATGCAATATAAAAGTGCGAAAAATTCAACGCACCGTCAGACAATCTCTAAAACATTGATTTTTATAAAAAAATATTAAATCGTTTCGAAAATTCTATAGTATGTGTAATTGTTCATAATTGTCATATTTTGGATTAAACGCGTGCATAAACATTTTTCTAGTTCAGAAATGCATTTCAATCAGTGAGAATCAGTTCAGTATATGAAAAAAAAGTTATAATTTTGATTCTTATGCTAATGGTTACCATTTCGAAGCGGTCAAAATTATCCACGACGCCATTACTTGTCATTGGATTTAACTGAAACCACCGTAGGATCTTATTAAAACTAATTATTATTGCTCAAGAGTAATAGGAGTTTTTCAAGATCGTGATAAATTCATTTTTATTTATGATACACTTGAAGAAGAGCTGTTGGACTATCTCAGCAATGCTTGAACGGGTCTTAATAAAACTGGTATCAAATGAAAGATCTAACGTGACCATTGGACGCTGTTATTTTTGGTTTTGGATATGCTGGATTTGCCTTTTGAGATACTGGTGATTTTGTCAAAACATGACAAGTTTTAAGCGTATAACTTGTAAACAAAGCGTCTTGGTCATGCTTTATGCAAATAACTAGGTAGCTTACAAAAATACATGTCTAACAAGCTATAGATTGTAGAAATCCGTTCACGAGTGGCGCAGATAATAATCATTTTATATTTTTATTCCAATTACTAAAAATGAGACCATTACACAAAGAGTTGCTCTACTGGCGGTAAAACGAAACCGATTTTGAATACCGAGGTATAAAAACACATCTACGTGAATCAAGGACTTCGACTCCGAAAACATTTTGTGAATTTACCTAATAATTAATGGACTATTTCTTAAAAATTAATATGTAAGCTCAACTCAAAGTGCAAATTTGTCCAGAGGAGATGTATTTACCCGTTGGATTAAGCAATGCGTTCAGTCGTGAGGTAGATGTTGGGTGTTATTTGAATACACAAATCACCAAGAAATCCACTTGGTAGTGAAAAAATAGATTTCTCATATACATATTATACTCGTGGCATCACCGAGAGCAACTCTATTTTTGAATCCCAAAATTCTTGTGTAAATTTGGCTTCTTTAGCAAGAATGAGGTTTTATTGGTAATGGTGCAAAATATACCAGTAGCCATATTTATAATAGAGATGTAAGGAATCAAAATATCTCATCTATCTCTATGTCTATGTATATAAAAGTCAATGTTTGTATTTATATGATTTTTGGACTCCTAAACGCCTTAACCGATTACCGTCAAAATTTATACATAGTAGACATTTGTTCTGGAGCGTGTTTGTGTGCTACTGGTTGTGGACTATTTGCCCGCCAGATGGAGCTTCGGAGCAAATTGTGTTTTCCTCCTATTTCATTGAAAGTCGCAGCAACGCGCGACGGGTATTAGCTAGTAATATATAAAAATAATGTCACGGCACTAAGGGACCATTCATAATTACGTAACGCAAAACCTGTTTTAATCCACCTAGTGGTGCAATTGTGCCTTTCTCATTTGTCCTAACTACGATTCCATGGCTCATTATGTTCAATACAATGGTGGAAATGTATATTACATATTCAGTACATTACATACAATGGATCGACAGCCACAATTTTTAGATACTATGTGTCGACACTGAAACATCGCTTGAAACCAGCGGCGAATGAAGGAGGAAGATCCGTTAAGAAATTTTAAATTAGTATAATTTTAAAGTAGCAACCCCTTACTGCATACTCCTGCCTAAGCCATTACAAGCCAAAAAAATTACCGCCTGGATTAGGTTGACGATTTTTAGGGCGATTGCATAACCTTTCAATATGAGAAAGGCAAAAATGTTCCAAAGTCAAAAAAGTCAATTCTCGTGAAAATTTTTTTTCGAGATTTCATCAAATCTCAATATTTTATGCATTTTAAAGTCGTTTGGCATCCAAAATACAAATTTGATTTTGTGGATTCGAGTGTATATCTTCGTCGCGAGCGGTTGACTCTCATAGAGCTCCCTTCGAGTCGGTTAATTTTCATCATTTTCGGCACAGTTTACTGTCTTACGGTTATCAAAAGTGTTAATAACGATGCAATTTAACGATTATACAAAGCGAAGTGGTTTATAAAAGCATTTTTCGGCATATTTTCAACAGACGCGAGTGGTGACAGTTTGTGAAAATTGAATTCCGGCAAAAGCAAAAATATCTTTTCCTCGCATTACGGGCCGTCGATTCCCGATGCAAGGACAATAAAAGTGTACAGAAAACATCTAGAAACAGTGTACATTGTAAAAATAGTGAAAAATGGTTTTTCAGAGAAAAAAATCGATCCGAAAGGTGAAAAAATATGGCAATAAGAAAAATTGACATTCAAATAATTGGCATTTCACCAGCGACTAGCGACTACCAGGTGTCGCCCCAAAATTCTTCGCCCGAAAAATTGGTGGCAAACCAGCCGGTCGGTGCCCAGCTAATTTCGTCCGCGTCCCGTGTCACCTATTTTTTATTGAGTGTTTCATCGGCGGTGCTATCTTTGAAAATGAGCCGCCTTGGATATTCAACTGTTTTTTACTTTATTATTTTATTCCAAATGAGTAGAGGTTTTGATTCTTTTATATTCGGGATTGCAGATATTTGCATGTAAATTTTGGGTGTTCGTTAATATGATGGCGCTGTAAGGGAACACGTATTTGCCGGTCGGCAAACTTTTCTTTGGACTGAGCAAACTAATTTTTATGTTTGTTTAGGGTTTGTTTTACTAACGGGGGAACTGATTCACAATGTGCTTAGGGAAAACACATGGCCTTATTTGAGTGGAATGATGACTTCAATCATGTATAAGGTTTGAGCATTGACAATTCGCGAGAGGGATCGGGGACCGGTAAGCAATTACCTTCAGTTGTGTCAGCACGAAGAATAAGTGTTTTGCTGTCATTTTGATTGGTTAGCTTTCAATTATATCTCATGCCTCCACGCGAGTCTAAGTCAATTGATGACATTTGGTCCTTAGACGGGCGACGACTGGGAGCTATCAACCTTCTGCCGATAGTAGCAGAATGAGAGTATGCAATCTAGCCGAGAAAACAATACCGTAAAAGTTGTTCGGAAATCAGCTCCAATAAGACTTTAATTTGACTAGTATCGATGATCGCGGAACAATACGTACTGAAAATTCGCCGCGTCTGTGTTAATGAATCTAATTTCAAGTTCCGTTATTGGCATTTCCCTTCAATGTTCGATATAATCGTTCGTATACATGTATTTCACAAACAATCCGATATAAGAAATAGGAAATACTTTCGTTGATTTATAACATCTCGAGCTATCATAACTCTCTGTCTGTATAACGTGTTATCACTCGGTAGTTTGTAGCCCAAAAATATATCGTAGAGAAGGAATAGCGAAATTAGTCTAAATAATGTCGCAATAAATAGTGATCCGGCACATTACACAGATAAGATTTGCTTTTCTAGGCAATACTCCTACGATCGGCTGTGTGGATGTGAAATTGCTTTTGTTTAGAAAATATAGGATACTCTCGGTAGCCGGCTACCCAGATTTTAAAAGAACCAAAAACTAAACAAGATCTTATTTTTCGAGCGATCGTGTTCTCGAAAACTAGCTGAACTACTACCTAATAAACTATGCTATACACGTCGCATCGCTTGTTTGGAGCGAATCCTAGACCCTATTCCCTTCCAAACCACCAACTCCGCGATACCTATGGAAGATTCTGATGAACCTTTTGTATAAGATTCCTCATTTTATTCAAACGATCGCTGGGTAAAATCAGCACCGACACGATAGAAACCACGAAAAAATTGGCCGCGTGATTGAATATTATTAAAAAATATAAGCAGTGCTCCGGAGTTCAAGTTGCTTATTTTGCTAATCGTATTAATACAACAAATGATAAATTTCCCGAATTCTCGGCAGCCGGCTGCCCAGAGCAATTATTACATGATAACGCTATTGGCACACTTACTAACAACTCTCCCCTTCCCGTGATACATGTGGAGATGCAGAGGATTCCTCGGTCTCTAGTAGCAACATGTATCGGACTAATCTTCCTTCCTATCCCAGAAGATCTGCATTCGGACGTGGCCGGCGTCGGTATTGATCAGCATGCAGGGATCAGAATAGATTGTACAATGTGGCTCATCATGTTGTTCCCAAGCATGTTGTTCCAATGAACATTTTGCAACCTAATTTGGTTCTGGTCAATAACGGAGTAGCAACTACGGGCGATCTCTTATGCTTATGCTTATGCTTATGCAAAATACAAATTTGATTTTGAAATTTTCCCTTACTCCCCCCTTTGAGAATTTTTAATTTCAGTTTATATGGGAATTTGCTATGCGGTCGCACTCTTCAACCCGTACGTCCGGAACCAGAAGTCCAATCAAAAAAAAAATCAATAGCAGCCGATGAGAAGGTTGTACTTTTCATTTGAGACTAAGTTTGTGCAAATTGGTCCAGCCGCTTTCCACATACACACATACACACACAGACATTTTCTGTTCTCGACGCACTGAGTCGAATGGCATATGACATTTGGCCCTCCGGGCCGGGATTAGGTAGACGATTTCTAGAGTGATTGCATAACCTTTCTATATGAGAAAGGCAAAAATTGCTCAGAATTGACTCCCCCTCCCCCATGTAACAAAATGTCACAAATTTCTCTATACCCCTCTCCCTTATTACGTAACAAATTCCGGATTTTTTTTCTTCAGTAAACACATGTTACGTAACGATCTAGCTTACTTCCCCTCTTCCATATGTCACAACATGTCACAATTTGTCGTACCCCCTCCCCCCTAAACGCGTTACGTAATTTATGAATGGTCCCTAACCATCATTTGCCATTCCTAACACGCCTCTCTCTCTGTGTTCTTTTTTGTTTCTTGTGCTTGCTTCTTCATCGGCATTTGATGCTTTATTGGTGGTGGTGGTTGATGTTTTGGCGGCATTTGGTATAATCATTGTTACTTCGCTGTTGTTAATGGCAGTTAATTTAGTGGTACTGGGCTCGATCGTTGTTGAGTTAGTGTTTGTTACTGCCAAGTCCGCAGTTGCTGGCAAGACCGCATAGGGGTATAAACTTGCTATGCATTGTCACTTATTGTTTGGTCACGTTTCACACACTAGACAGAAGGAATCAAAATTTTGCTTTGCAAATGGATTGCATGATTGCAGCTCCGATTTATAGCTTCTGAGCTGAGCAAGATGGCTAAGCAGACTGATTTAATCAGAATCATTAGTGCGTTAAAGAAAGAGACATCTAATAAAGAAAATATTTGTTATATGCTATATAAGAGACATCCTTATTCATCATTGAATAATCTGTGGACTCCTGATAATGATCGGATATATTGAAGATATACTTGTTGGTCGTTCTTGGGCCGCCAATCACGATTCTTCCTGTGTGCCCAATGCACATACATTCTTCTCGATTGCGCTCATTCAGCATATACCGGATTCCAAATAATTATGCCAAATATCGCTTATGCCAAATAGTCGTTATGCCAAATGGTCGTTATACTGAATGACCATTATGCCAAAATGACTATTATGTAAAATGAGCGTTATGCCAAATAGCATTATGCCATGTCAACTGGCGTTATGTAAAACGACATTATGCCAAATGTGGTAGTGCCATTGAATGTGCCAGCTACTTTCGTTGATCTATACTGATGTACTGCCGTTATACGCATAAATATCACATGTGTTACGGGATTGTCTGTGTACATTGGGCAATTGTGCGAAGAGTGGCGGTGTAAACCATGGCGAAATTAATTTGTACCCAAATTGGGATGAATTAGCTATTTGAATTTTTAGCTATTTGTATTTTTTCGCCAAAACAACATGTATTATGAGGGCAGATGGATATAATTCTCAATTTTATCGTTACATGCAAAACATGGCCATAACATATTGAAATACTGACGACTGATAATTAATCTGATTATAATCTAATTCAGATAATTGCGAAGATGGTTTAAATACAAGATGTTGAGGTGAGGTAGACTAGTATAAATCACATTTTGGATCATACTTACCGGCTTTTGACAGACCAAGAAGTAGAATTTGTAAACTTTTCCAAACCGTATAATCAAAAATTTGTTCCCGAAGTTCCAATATCATATGCGCATCCCAACAACTGCACTTTGTAGGTACTTCGTTTCATGTTCGTATGCTCACTGAATTTTCTATTTTTCGATGCACCAGCCGCATTTCACTCTTGATTACTATCGATAACCAAAGTAGCACCCGCACCATGACACAACGGCTCGTATCCAGCAAAACCTACTGCAACTAATTCAAATAGCAGCCGGTGGTTGGGTGGGGTGACGTCTCACGCTATGTAACTCATGTCTCGTGCATCTCACGTTCAATTGTTGTGGGAATATTGAATTGAGAGCTTACGCTTATGCACCAGTGATCCATCCAAGCTAGGGTTTCAAGAGGGTCATTAGACTACCGGACGGCTAGCTGATGTATCGATTTATCTATTGGCTGCAATTTCATTTGTTCTATAACTATGGATGGACACGGAGAAAGAGGAAAACTGTAGTCACTGGAACAGTCTTTGTTTGTACCGAAGTGGCGCGTTTGTACGCGGGTATGTAACGCGACAGGTGTGTGAAGGTGACTGAATTAGTTCCTTTTCGGTAACTGACTTTCTTTGCTTTGATTTCGCGTTGGTGGTTTCCTTGTGTTTTGACTAGCGGGTTGGCTATCTATTGGATCGGTTGTCGCGGGAAAGTCTTGAAGTGCGTTTATGCATTGGAAAATTAGTTTAGTCTGTTGCAGAATACGAATCACAATATATGTTGTTAGTTTAATTTAGACTATTCCTGATCTAATTTCTTTTGCGATTTAATCGGGAAATCGTTTGTATTTTGTTAATTCCAAATGGTGTTATAGTTGCCAGTCAATACTACATTTAAAGATTTGCGGAAATGTTTTTCTTTTAAATAGTGCAAAATGCAAAAAAAAAAATTTGTTCAACGCATTTGCTCAAATGGTAGGATCAAAAAAGAGGGTCTTTTAATTATAATTTTCACTTCGCTCCAACAATAGTTATTGTTTTGCTGCCTCTGAGCAACGACGCAAATATTTTGATATCGGTTGTTGGCCAAGTAACGGGAGAAATTGTGAGGCACCCTTACTTTTTTGAATAAAGAAACATCAACCCTATGTACATACCATTATTGAAACCCTTCTCTTTACATTTTGTCATTTTTGTGAAAAAATACATTACTTTAACTTTTCACTTCAAACAACCGTTTTGTAAGCCTCAGGAAGTCTTTGTTTAGTCATGCTTGCGAGTCTGGTGGTACCTACAACTTCAACGTTTTCCACTTCTTAGCAACGCAACTGTGTTAATAGAAAATTAGCACGGTATGGCTTCATTGCTTATAGAGTTCTAAACACATTTGCGTGCTCGTTTCCTTATGGCTGCCTACGCCATGGGTGAATAGAAGCATTCTTTCGTCCGGTCAGGTGTTCAGATTTTGAAAGTGAAACTTTCTCCTTTCGAAAGGAATCAATCCAAGTGGAAGAGGAAAAGTGCGAGTGTCGCAAGTAAATTTGTGGCAAAAGTTTGGCTAATGTTGGATAACTTTTTCGCTTCCCATACCGATTAGGATGGGATTACATTGCCTCTGGAAAATTTGGCAAACTAATTGGATAGTCAGCAGTGAATTGAATTACATTCAGAACTATAACTTTGTAGCTGGTGGGAAACGATGGTCCGATTATCCAATTCTTAGCTAATTTTATACTTACAGCTCTTTAGGACTCTGCTCGCTAATTGGATTAATGGGTAGTGTGTGTGATTTAGATTGACAATTAGTAGTCTCTGGTCTGGTTCTGGTGACTTTACTCTAATACCATGATATCAGCGATATTTGGGGAAAGTTTTTCACGCCATGCTATGTGTGACGCAATTGAAATTATACTGTTGAAGGAGTAGTCAGTCAGTATCGCGGTATAATTTTCAGTGTCCTACGCTATAGAGGGCGAACAATCCGAGTGTTTCTTCAAATCATGAGTGAATATGCTGCAGATTTCCTGGTTCTTCGAACTTGGGCCGCCACTCTTCAGAGTCCCTGCGCTGTAAGTATGTCTTTCTTGATTGAATGAAGATTGCTCACACTTGCTGGGTTCTCTGTTGAAAATCAATTGGGTGGTCCTTTCCAGCAGTCACGCGGCATGTCAAGCCCATGTAATTGGTCCAATACATAATTAAGTTAAAGATTTGATCCCAATGGTATTTTCTAGATGCTACTACTATCTCTCAAGTCGATAATGAAGCATACCTGATAAAAAATTTAATAGGAAGTAGATAACTTTGAGAGCTGTTCTTTGTTGACTTTCTTTTTGGTCGTTATAGCGCTAGAAATTAGGCTCAAAATCAAATAACAATATTGTAGCAGAATGCAATTTTCCGACAGACAATTGCTTTAAGAAGGCATTACGCCCCGATAGTGGCGCATCACAGGAGCGGATCCAGAAAAAAAATCGGAGGGGGTCCAACATTTCGACTGTGAAATGTTTATTGTACAATACGTAATATGTAATTTCCTCATTCAATTAAAGTCGGTTTTGGTTATCGAATCTGGATTGGAATGATTTTGAACTTAGAATGAATTTAAATGAATGAAACTATTTCAAAATTTCTCAAGAAGTTAAACATTTTCGGGGGGCGGGGGGTATGTCCGGACCCCCAAGACCCTCCACCTGGCTTATCGGCCATTTTATGTTTTGTGTTTTTTCGCACACTGCACCTGTCCATACTAACGTTCAATTTTAGACTTTTGCTGTGGGCCGTGTTTGATGACATTATTTCACAGTTTAATGGCAGTGTTGGTGAACAGGGTTTACAGTGAGGGTCATTTTGTGTCCATTTATCGGTCGACTTCGTCATCGTGCACAGGCTAATTAAATTAATTTAATAATTAAATTAATTTAATAAATGCATAAGTAGAAATCTATTAGTTGTCGTTTTGTAATAATTGTAGTTTTTAGCACTAGTGTACAATTGTTACATGCTAGTCGTATGTCTATCTGTGCACATTGGGTCAGGGAATGGATGCAGAACTGGCGTGTATGATAGAATACGGCTAATACTTCCGGCGTTCAATTTGTGCTTTTGATTCCATTTATTCGGAAAGGTAAATAAACAACATTTGCTGCATTTAGACGGGTTAAATTAGTTTGATTGCATGTTATATATGTGTTTTCTATTCTATTTCATTAGTCTGTTTCCTTCGTACTGCTATTCATTTGCTTTTCTATTACTCTTGTATACCAAACTAGTATCGGTCAATTTATACACTTCCAATCAATCTCTTTGCATCTTTTTTCTTTATTCGGCATGTTCTGATTCCTTTTATTACTGTATCTCTATACTGTACTCTATCTGTTCTCATATAGGTACAAACGTACAAACGCTCGTAGCCTACGCGATAACGCAAACCTGATCACAAACTCAACAATCAACTCCACATACTTTCGCCCGCTATTTCGCCAACATTGAAACACCCCGGTAGTTAAGTAAACGTAGCACCTATAAACTTACAAACGCAGTCTGAAGCATTAACCCACCAATCGCACGATCATGAAACGGTCACGTCCGGAAGTCGAACCTCGGTCCTAGCAGCCTAGACTCATCGTCAGTTGGACCAATAAAAAACAACGAAGCTCATATTCACTGGACAACACGCCGACATGACTGGGAACGCAAGTGATATGGGGAAACTGACTCTCTTCTACCATCTGTACTGTACCATACACTAAAAAGCAAGCATCAGATTCACGGTCCGCATGCGATCATTCAAGAATACACGCCACATGATTATAAAATCAAAATTTTATACGCGAAGTCACATACAGGTGACAAACACATTAACATACACATGCTTGAGCCTTTCGCGACTATTCACGGCACCTACATTCGCGATCTTGCACGTCTCAGCGCTTATAAATTTTTAAACGTGGTCTCAAGCGTAAACTTAAAAACTCCCGCGCTCGCAGGATCATGAATTGGTCACTTCCGGAACATTCTATCCTTGGTATCAGCAGACTAGGTCTATTCCTTCAATTGGACCAATCAAAAAAAGAAAGCCCTCATATCCTCTGGACAACACGTACACGTTCCATGGTGACATGACCGGGAACTCTAGTGATATGGGGTAACTCACTGCCTGTCACAATTGTACAACGAAAATATTTGAATGACGGTTGTTGACACCGCTGGGCAGTAGTGACCGGCTCTTTTAGAAAAACTGTACATAACAGTGTGTCATAGCGGTATGACAGCGAATACAATTGTGCAATCGAATGATAGTTTTTGGTGGCAATTCATAAGATCGAGGTGAAAAAATTGGTATACTTTATATGATCCCAAAATTTAAAGTTAAAATTAACAATATCTAGTGAGTATAACTACATCCTTAATTGAACTTAAAATTAGCTAAGGCTATTTATGAATTATATACATTATATTTATTTATATTTTAGGATTTATGTGAGCTATAGAGCGGTTGGAAGTGCCCATTACTAAACTTAAGCTAAGATTTATAACAAATCGGCAACATTCAACTATTTACTGTGGAAGCTTTGAAAAAGTGAGTTCATTGAATTAATTGAATTGAAAAACACTATAATAATCTACACTTAAACCTAGGGTATCTACGAACTAATAGTACGGCAAACGAGTACGACTCTAATTAAGATCACGTGCAGGAGAGCAGACTACTTTCTGTTAGTTTGCTTGGATTTCTCTAATGATTTATTAAACTAAATTTCACAAAATTTACAGTTTGAGCTGCGCAACTAGTACAGTGCTACAAAATAAATAGTTATTTGTCGTGATCCAAACAATGGTCCTCCAAGAACGCACGCGAATATGTGAATAGCCACACGGTTACAAAATCCAGTTTCATACACGCGAAGTAACAAACACACGAGCCCTCGCGACAAACACGCTAACATGCGAACGCTTAAGCCTTTCGCGATCAACAACGCACACCTAGACCCGCGATCGCACAAACTTGATAACACCCCGGTAATAAGGTGAACGTTTTAGCACTTACGAAGTTTCAAATGTGGTCTCGAACGCGAACATACAAACGTCCGTGTTCGTGCGATAATGAATCGGTCACGTACGCTTCATCCCCAACATGATTGATGAACGTCGGTACAGATTTGTATCACTTCTAACTTGATGACGTACGCAAGTTTTCTAGTTCCAGCTGC
This sequence comes from Topomyia yanbarensis, assembly GCF_030247195.1. NCBI lineage: Eukaryota > Metazoa > Arthropoda > Insecta > Diptera > Culicidae > Topomyia > Topomyia yanbarensis. The sequence continues at coordinate 379,053,734 of NC_080671.1, forward strand.
CGAGAAGCACCAGCAAGTTGATGCAATATATTTTGATATCGCTAAAGCTTTCGCAAGGTGTCGCACAGCATTGAAACTGTAGCGACTAGGTTTTCCTCCGTGGGTAACCAGGTAGCTACAATCTTACCTTTCTGGACGATCAACTTTTCCTATGCCAACTGATGTCCCACAAGAAAGCTACCAGGGGTCACATATCTCTATCTTATTTATCAACGATCTCTGCACTCGCTTCGATTTTTATTAAATAAATCAAATCATTGCAAATTAGTTCAATTCATACAGAATAAAGAAAAAATATTCACTCAACCTTCTTTGTTAGCGAATGCGAATTACAGGGCCTTTCAGTTTGACTTATTCGATAAAGCTTTGCATAGCCTCTTTGGTCACTTTTCTCGCTACAGAACGCCTCGAATTGCATTTCGCTGACATCTGTCTTTCGCGTCTTCTCGAGGTTCCGCTTGACATTTGCCCAATAAGTTTGTAGTGTAGTGTAGTGTAGAGCTCTGGCTTGTTGCAACCCTTGAGAATCCGGCCCAATGCGCAAAGTCTAATGCTATCCCTGGGCTATGATGACGTCCCAGGAAGAACAAACGATTATCGCATTGGCGATGGTGATCCAATCACTGCAACTAAAGCGAGCCCACACACAACCGCCGCTGCTATTTTGATAGCGATAGCATAAGGGTTTCTGCATTTGCCCGGAATCTCAAGGGATGTAGTTCTGCCTCTGGGGTGATTTTCCACTTAATTACTTTAACACACCATTTTGAACTGTTTTGTCCGTTCGATACCACCAAAAAGTCTTAAGGGGTTACATACCTTTTTGTGCGGAAAAGTCAAGAAAGTTTGAATTTACGTAAAGGCATAAGGCGATGATTTTTATTATATAGTATTTTGGTAGTAGATTTTTCAGGGAAATAAACAAGTATAAGTTTATAAAAATATGTTATTAATTGGCGGAGTCATGACTTTTTCCCCGGAACCCCTTTTTTCTAAGAGGTTTGCGGTGATTACAATTGGAAACCAATAGATCAACTAAAATCCCAAAACTCAAAAAATTCCATTAGTAGGGTAGACGTGCCCTTATTCATCTCATTAGTCACTATGTCACACTATTTCGCTGATAACTCGGCATACACTGATTGGAATGCGCTAGGTATCAACACCTTTGCTTCGTTCTTAAGAAGCAGATCAATAAAAAATCTGGCTTGGAAAATGTAAAATACTCGCGTTAGAGCGAAGCGAAAAGTAGAGTACAACGCACCCTTATTCATCCTACCATTTGAGGTAATGCGTTGAATAGAGATAGCAGACACTGCTCTAACTAATGTGTTCAAATTGGTGGGATGAATAGAGGTGCTAAGATGAATTAGGGCACAGTAACTCTATATAAGTACTCCTCGTACCTTAACGATTAGTTGAATAAATAATATTTTTTTCCTGAATTCGGGAACCTTTTATCCTAACAAATCGCTGTTTTAAGCTCTAAAAATTGTATTAAAAAATTCTCAACTACAAAACAAAAATTTATGCATAGTCTTCACTAGCTCTGTCACCCACCGAAGTCCGATGGGTAATGAACTAAAATCAGACACTAGACAATAATATAAAACACCGGCTTTGCCGTCTAGCGGGGAAATTAAATAGATCAAATGTGCTGGATGGCGGGGCGGTTGTGTGTGATCTCGCTCTAGAGGTAGTGGTACGATCATTACCACCAATGCGATAATCATGTGTCGTCATCATAGCCCAGGGATAGCATAGTAGTGTGTGTATTTGGCCGGAGTCCCAAGGGTAATAGGTTCGAATCCTGCCTCAGGGGTGTTTTTCACATAATTGCCGTTTAACTCGCCATTTCGATCTGTTTTCTCTGTTGGATACCGCCAAGAAAATCAAGCTGAAGTTGATCAATTTTTAATTGTAACACACTTCACTGAACTACATTAAACTTTAGTTTCATTTCGATAATGAAAGCTGATTTACCAAAAATTCTAAAGTGTTTCAATTACGACTCACCTTTTATGGTATAATATGCCTTTTGTTTAATAGTTCTTCATTTTATTAGGGTACATTTTCTGGGGATTTTTCGATCACTTAAATAAAAAAATTTTTCTTGCTTGTCAAATCATTGCTTTATTTTCATTTTCAACGGAGTTCTTTATTGTCGACTTTGCTGTTGTCCCATATCAAATTGCATAACGGAAAAATTGCTGTAGAAAATAACACATTGGGTATTTTCTCTTGAAAATTTGGGTAGAAGTAGTTTAGAGTGTCTTGTTTACACTGTATTTTTTTCGCTGCCAGTTTTTCGAAAATTGGAAAAAATGGCATCACTCGAAAAGCAAGGTCGCGAATTGATTTTGCGCAAACACCTGAAAAATCCTCAACTCTCTCATCGGCACATCCGATGACAATTCGGCATCGTACAGTCAACAGTGAGTCGTAAGATTAAACCTTACCACCAAACTCTAAGCATCGAACGGAAGGAGAAATTTGGACAGAATGGGTGTTCTATTACTGATCAGGATCACACACGTGTAGTGAAAGCGTTTAAGCGGAATCCCAATACTTCGGTCAGAGAAACGGCCAAAAAGTTGAATCTGATCCAGATGCTGACGAAATCGCAATGTCTCATCATGACAATTACGTCAAGACCGAAGCAACTGCTCTTCACCACCCAGCACAAGCTTGATGTTCCGGAGGAAGTAAGGAAGCAGAAGCGTTCAAAGTTTGCCTATAAATACATGATTTGGCAAGCGATCTGCTCCTATGGCAAACAGATGGCGCCGTTTGTGACTATCGGGACTGTAAATGGGGAGATCTACCTCAAGGAGTGTAAAGAAGCGTCTGCTTGCTCTGTTGAAGCTACACGAGGGCCCTACGATCTTCTAGTCGGATCTAGTGTCGTGCCACTATTCAAATGTTGTCCTGGAGTGATACGACGCCGACGGGGTCACTTTTGTAAATGGACCCACCCAACGCACCAGAACTAAGACTCATCGAATCATACTGGGGAATGTGAAGCGGGCACTACGGAAGCATCCCAAGGAGGTCAAATCTGAGGAAGACATGTAGAAAAAGTGGATTTCCGTACAGAAAAAGCTGAAGCCTGATGTTATACAGAACGTAATGAGTGGAATTAAGAGTAAGATGCGGTCATACGGTTATGGTATTGAAATTGAATGAAATAAATATGTCGAAAGCTTGCTAATGGGTTACATTTTATTGTCTGAAAGTTAGAAAGCATCGGTTCACTAGATAATTTTCTGCAGCGTTTTTTTCCGTGATGCAATTTGATGTGGCATTATTTAATGTTCAATCGGAAACTAAGAGACCTGTACTATTTGAATACATATAAACAAGTCTTCTCGCTTCTTCTTTTATTTTCAGTTACCTAATTATATATTCTCCACAAATTAGTAGACGAACGAGTTACCTTAATTTTTGTTGACATCTGTTCCTAGTAAGTAACGTTTTGTACAAAATGCTATATTGCGACAGTTGGTTTTCACGCCCTAATAATATATTACTCCAGTAAGATTTGAATCGATCCGACAAAGAGTTTATTTGCATTTTTATTGGAAATACTATAGCATAAATAATTCGGTAACTGAAGCGAACAAAACATAAGTTACAATTTTTTTTTTTTATTATAAAAAACAGTTTCTCTATTCTATGACATGAATTCTCTTATTGTAATTTGTATATTTCGCAAATTCTGATACAGTGATTTGCACATTCCGTACAGACCGAGTAAGATCCGAATTACCCGGAACACGTTGCCGTTACGGATTCAGCGGGTGTTTCCCAGTAGACGTCATCCTTGTGAAGCTCGTCAGATTCTAATTGACGTACTGCCGGTGACTTCAGTACTAAGCCTGCGGACAAGTGGAAAACAACAATTAACACCATCACTGATCTCATCGTTGTTTATGAACTTTGGAGCAGCGTGAACGAAAAAGTGAATTGAATAGCTGCTTATATATATATATATATATATATATATATATATATATATATATATATATATATATATATATATATATATATATATATATATATATATATATATATATATATATATATATATATATATATATATATATATATATATATATATATATATATATATATATATATATATATATATATATATATATATATATATATATATATATATATATATATATATATATATATATATATATATATATATATATATATATATATATATATATATATATATATATATATATATATATATATATATAGCATTCGTCATTATTTAAACTAGTAGTTTTTCGTCACTTGTGTTAATTAGAGAGTTTTGAACTTTTGAACATGACACATAACATAGACAGTGATGCGAAAGACGAAACAAAAAGCTCTTCACAAGACAAATTCCAATTACATATTACTTCCTCTAAATCTTTTCTTTGCTCGTTTGAAAATATCCGCTATTAGAATGTCAAATGGAACCTGTGAGTTGGACATGCTGGAGGAATGTAACATTGGAGGTGTTTCCAGTGCATCCACTATCCACCAGATATCATCCAGAAAGAGTTGCTTTGGTGGCATAACACCTCCGAAAAAATGATGACGCATAACAAAGCCTTTTGGTTAGCGTGTTATTAGTTGTAATGCATAAGTAGGATTAGTGATAATTCTAACTGTAAAGGTAAAATACCTGTAAATAATCCTCCAACCATGGCGATCAGAACCGTCAGTAAAATACCTAGCAATTGATAAGCACCTTGCTTGGAAGCAGTTCGACCAAAACCCTGCGAGAACTCATTTCTGTTAAATGTTTGTCCTGAAAATAATATCTTCATCTTACCCCAATAATGTACTCATGTATTTCTTTCGCAGATTCATCTCCAATAGTTGAATTCATTACCGGATGTACTGCTTCCATAGCTGGAAAGATGCTGGTTAGAGAGCTACCGTATGTTTCGGAAGTTGCCAGTGAAGCATAGATTGCGGAGAATACTGCCGAGAGAAGCGCTGGCATTCCGTGCAAGTTGTTCACTCCACAGGTATCAGCTATACGTAGATTTGAGAACATTGCTGGCTGCAGAAAAACTTTGCGTTATTGTAAAATGATCATTCATGATTCCAATAGAAACTTACAGTCACAAATCGGTATCCTAAAACAGAAATAACACCAGCAATTACTCCTATTAACAGCGCTCCGAATGGATGAATCATCAGGTTACATATCGATCCTACAGCTACTCCACCAGCCAGTGTGGAATTCTGCACATGAACCATGTCGAACTTTGTCTCATGTGATACCAATGCAGATATCACATAGGCAGTAACCGTACATGCGGCCAGCGAAAGATAGGTGTTAATGATGGCTCGTTCTTGCTCTGCTCCATCGACAAGAGCCGAATTGAAGCTAGGCCAAAAGATCCACAAGAAGATCGTTCCAATCATGGCCGTTATGTCCGAACTGTACGAAGAGCATTCCATCGGGCCGGCTTTAGCATCTGCCTTTTTGGGTCTCATTATGAAGCTTACCGCCAGTCCGAAGTACGCCCCGAAAGCATGAACCGTAATCGAACCTCCAACGTCGGTAATTTTCATCAGTTCCAATTGCAGGAACTCATTAGCAGCGAAGACGGCAATCTCAATTATAGCCATAATCACCAGCTGCATCGGTGTAGTTCGGCCCAACAGTGCTCCCATACTGATCAGGACGGCTGCTGCAGCAATGTCCGCCCCGATCATGTTATCCAAGGAAAGAGGAATTTTGCCGTCTTCCATTTCGTAGCATCCACGCATTATAATGGCCCACTGGATTACTAGTGCTCCTACCAGGAGATTCAACCCGGAAGCGCTGAAGCCGTAGCGCTTGAGGAAGGTCATCAGGAACGCGAAACCAATGAAGATCATCACGTGAATGTCTTGGAAATCTACAATTAAGGGGGAAAAGTGAGAACTTATTCACATGTTTCTGTTTAAGGGATCCTCTACTCTCGAGGCCTCCCTGAAACTGTGCTGTTTTTTAGGGAATAAATTGCAAAATATTTATTCAATAGATCTTTAATTTTAATTTTTTTAAGCTATATATTTTGACTTGTAAATGTTAATTTTGAAGACCAATTGACGATCTTGAAACGTCATTAATTACATTGATATTGAAACTCCTGCCGAGTAAGACTTTTCATAAAAGTATTAGTATCCAGTAAACATACCGATATGTTTTCCTGTGCATTTTCATCGGTGCGGTAAGGAACGTTGTTTGAAATTTAGCAGCAAAATTTGAACAATCTTCGGTACAATACAGTGGCCGTCTGTATTAAACAGTGCTCAATCCACCATAGTGTTCGCGAAGTGGAACAGTTATTAATGGTGCAAATGCAGCTTAAACTTACGGAAGTCGTCGTCATCCAAGGAAGTCATTAGCCATGGCGGAAAGTTTTGCTATGGAAAACAGTATGCAACACATCGTTGAGCATGATAGTGTTAGAATGAAGATACCCGCTTATATTGACAATGATAAGATTAATGTGCGTCTGCTCGATCTATCCCTGCGTACTACCGATAAATTCATTTCAACCATCATGTCGGAATACGGAACGGTTGAATCCGTTAAGTTTGAAACCTGGAGAATTTTTTTCCCAGGTATTTCCAACGGTGTTCGTGCCAAAATTGCCACATCAGCAGATCATCTTTCAGATAAAGAATTATTTAACAAATTTCGACTTCTTATTTCGAGCACTCTCAGAAAAGACCAACTTATAGCAAGCATTCATCACAACACAGAACAGTTTCGTGATCAGCTTCTTGTACAGATTCCGAACCTTGTCTACACGTAGTCGTCACATTCGATTTCGAACGCTCAGTCGAGACAGAGGTATTTTATTACCAGTCCGTGCAGTCTGTAGCGACAAAGAGTGGTGAGCGTCCGCGTTAGAGGTTATCTTGCGCACTTTCCGTCTCGTCTCGTTTCAGTATTTTTCCCTTATTCTGTGTTTCTGTTTCTGAGTACCGTTAGCCGGTCAGTGACCAGCGAAGCAGTGTTCTTCTAGTAATCGGTTGTGGGAAATGCGGTGGGAATCATGCGGATGATTCCTGTGGAAGGGATGTTAAAAGTGTCTCTACTGTTGGCGAAACCCACATGATCCTCCGGCATGTCCCACGTACAAACAGCGCGAGGAAAATCTCAAGCGTTCCCTTCAGGGGCGCTCTAAGCGATCTTTAGCAGAAATTCTTAAGATAGCTTCGCCACCGGCCTCTACGAACATCTTTACCAACTTGTCTACTGACGAAGACGACTGTGGTGAATCCCAGGAGGGAACATCTTCTGCTGTGCTTAGAAGCAATAGAAAAAGGAGGAACATTTCCTCTCCCAAGCCTTGTCGTAAGGGCCAGAAGGTGTCTCTTCGTGGCCCCCCTAAAATAACCACTCAAGGAAGTACTGGTGCAAAACCGAAGCAAGTCGCTCCCGGTGTCAGAAATCTGAGCTCAGAAAAGGAGTTCCCAGCACTTCCAGGAACATCAAAAACCCCAAGTGTTCCCATATCTCAGCCAGAGAAAGAAAACAGTGCTGGCTTAATAAATTTCTCTGACATTGTGGACCGTATTCTTACAGCTTTAAATATTTCTGACCCCCTTAAAAGCATCTTGATGATAGTTTCTCCCCGCAGTAAAAACATTCATGATAAAGTTCACTGCGAAATGGCCCCTTCTTTCAGCGATTGTATCCTTCGATGGCTAATTCATCGAACGAGATCACGGATTTAATCACAGTTCTACAGTACAATTGCAGAAACATTATCCCGAAAATCGATTCCTTTAAAATCTTATTAAATAACTTGAAATGTGATGCATTTGCACTATGCGAGGCATGGCTTACTCCAGAAATAGACCTACACTTCCACGATTTTTATATTATTCGCTTGGATCGAGAAGAATCTTACGGTGGAGTATCTTTGGGGATCAAAAAGTGTTATTCTTTCAATCGAATCGACCTCCCCTCAACACCAGGCATTGAAGTTGTCGCTTACCAAACCAGAATTAAAGGCAAAGACCCTTGCATTGCTTCCACCTACATCCCCCCCTAGAGTTAGCCACCGACGGCTTTGCGATATAGCAGAACTCCTCCCCGGACCGATGTTAGTTTTAGGTGACTTCAACTCCCACGCATGGGGTTGCCTTCATGACGATAATCGATTTACCTCAATTCATGAGCTTTGCGAAAACTTCAATATGACCATTTTGAATACGGGTGAAATGACACGGATTCCTGCCCCTCCAGCGCGTCCGAGCGCCTTAGACCTGTTCCTCTGCTCGAAATCGCTGCGGTTAGATTGCATGTGGAAGGTAGTCACTGTTCCCCACGGCGTATTTAATTTTGCTAACGGTTCAGGGCCGCCGAATACAATCAATGCTTTGTATGACCTCACACAAAATATTGATTGGAAGAGCTACGCGTCCGCGATATCCGAAAAAGTAGAATCGATACAAGAGTTTCCTCCGGAGGAGGCTGGCTTGATTCTCGATGCAAGCTCAGATTAAACGCATACCAGACGCGTACTCTCGCGGGTGTCCTCCCAATCCATGGTGGGACAAAGAGTGCTCAGACGTGTACGCGGAAAAGGCCACCGCGTATAAGATCTTCCGGGACGACGGGCTGCCAGCTAGCTACCGACAGTACGCGATGGCGGAAACGCGCATGAAGAGTTTGATGAAAAGCAAAAAACGAAGCTACTGGCGCCGGTTCGTCGATGGGCTAACGAGAGAAACTTCGATGAGCACTCTTTTGGGCTCGGCCCGGCGCTTACGAAACTGAAACAGTACTAACGAGAGCGTGGAATATTCAAACCGTTGGATATTCGATTTTGCCAAGAAGGTTTGTCCGGATTCCGCCCCGGCACAGAAGATCTACCGCGCCGCGTCCCCCCGCAATAACGCGAACGAAACATCGTTTTCGATGGTGGAGTTCTCACTTGCTCTCTTATCATGTAACAATAAAGCCCCAGGGCCAGACAGAATCAAATTTAACTTGTTAAAGAATCTGCCAAACTCTGCCAAGAGACGCTGGTTGAATTTATTTAATAAGTTTCTTGAGGGTAATATTGTCCCTCATGACTGGAGGCAAGTTAAGGTCATCGCCATCCAAAAACCAGGAAAACCAGCCTACGACCACAACTCGTATCGGCCGATTGCGATGCTGTCCTGTATCCGAAAGTTGTTCGAGAAAATGATCTTGTTTCGCCTCGATAATTGGGTTGAAGCAAATGGCTTACTGTCAGATACACAATTTGGTTTCCGCAAAAGCAAAGGGACGAACGATTGTCTTGCGTTGCTCTCAACAGAAATTCAAATGGCTTATGCTAGCAAAGAGCAGGTGGCATCAGTTTACCTAGATATAAAGGGGGCTTTTGATTCAGTTTCTATCAAAGTTCTTTCTGAGAAGCTGCACCAGCATGGTCTTTCACCGACTCTAAACAACTTTTTGCTAAACTTGCTGTCTGAAAAACATATGCATTTTTCGCATGGTGATTTATCGACATCACGAATTAGCTACATGGGTCTTCCCCAGGGCTCATGTCTAAGCCCCCTTCTCTATAACTTTTACGTGAATGACATTGACGAATGTCTTGTCAATTCCTGCACGCTAAGGCAGCTTGCAGATGACGGTGTGGTCTCTATTACAGGTCCCAAAGCCGTCCATCTGCAAGGACCATTGCAATATACCTTGGGCAATTTGTCTGCTTGGGCCCTCCGGCTAGGTATCGAGTTCTCCACGGAGAAAACTGAGCTAGTCGTATTTTCAAGGAAGCGTGAACTAGCGCAACTACAGTTTCAATTAATGGGTCAAACTATTGCTCAGGTTTCAACTTTTAAATATCTAGGGGTCTGGTTCGACTGTAAAGGAACCTGGGGATGTCACATTAGGTATCTGAAACAGAAGTGCTAACGCGGGATGTCTCAGCTCATGTCCAATCACTACACGCTGGACGCTCATCTTCGACGTATTGGGGTCGCGGATAGTGGTATCTGCGCTTGTGGCAACGGTTATCACGAGATCGAATATATTGTCTGGATATACACCGAGTACTGTTCTACCAGATCTCAACTATTCGATTCCCTTCGGGCCCGAGAAAGATCACCCAATATCCCGGTTCGAGATGTACTGGCAAGCCGTGATCTCCTCTACATGTCCTTCTTAAAAATCATCAATATCCAGATTTAACTGTTAGCCTTCGGGTGTTACATCAATTTCTCCGGGTTTGGTGGGAAGAAGCATAATTTCATTTTTTTGGAATTAACTGAATCTTCACAAAATATTTAAAAAGTCTAAGTTAACTGAGTAATAGTTAACTTAGACTTTTTACTTTTTTTGGTTTTGATTTATTTAGCCCGACTAACCCATGGTTTCAAGATGGCGAATATGAGTTCCCCGTATATATCTGATTTTTTCACAAAGCAATGAAAATGAAAAACAAATCAAATTTACTACAAATTAAGGACAGTAATATTTCGCTATATATTAAAATTGAAATGTTGCATTCCACTACGTCGCTCAAAATGGCGTAATAAAGCTATTTTGCTGTAATTTTACCAAATTACTTCACTGTTAGTGATGCTTATCATCAACTGCACCAAGAGAGGCAGATTTGTTCTAATTTAACTGACTAGGTCAACATCAAACGAGTTCTCGGTGTTGTTGCTACTCCTGCAGCGACCCTTAACTGTTAGCTAGGGAGGTGAATTTGCCCTTTTGTTGCGACCTCTGGTGATGAATAACCGACACCACATAGTGCTTCCCATGTGATGCCGCAGCCCAGCCTCCTTTGCTCTCCTTTTTCTGTTAGTTGTGCTCGTTAGACTTATCCTCCACAGCGAGAGAAGCAGATGCTTTAGTGTTCTTGTTACTTAGTCTGAGAAGTGAAATACTACACCAGATTAAACCGATTAAACCGTACTCCAACGTGAAAAAATTACTGCTTTACTTTAACGTAGTAATAAAAAGCGATTAAAGTGCTCTAAAATGCCGATCAATCGCTTTGATTCCAATTTCTGTCTAGTTCCACTCAAAATCCAGCACCCGTCCGGTCAGTGAAAATCTCCGGGTCAAAGCCTCTCCAGAGGTGGCAGCTCTAGTAGCGAAGAACAGATATGCGAGTGCACGGAAGAACGTGGTGGTGGGGTATGTCGCTTGTAACTCCAAATAAATATATATAAAGTTCGAAACCCTTCACTTCACTAATTTTGCAATTTTTTTTAAATGAAAACGTAGCAAAAATTTCAATATGCTAAAGCTTTTATGTTTTTTTTCAAAAAGTCGCGTGAAAACAGTTTCTTTCATGCCTTCTATAGCTGGCTATCATCTTAATTTATAAGATTTGCGAACTATATTTTTATTTCTTAAAAACTAAACACTATTTTACCAAAAAGTTTTTTTAATTTTTTTTGAACGATTTATCTACATTAACAATCTTAAAAAAACAAACTGAAAATACAGCGTGTTTTGCAAGTTTTATGTTATGCACGTAAATGAAGTATTTACGCGCATAACATAATGATTTATTAAATGTACAGTTGACTCTGATTCAGTACACTTTAGTTCATCTAATGCGTGAGAAAGAGTGCATGCGTTAAACATTTCTCCCATTAATCGTCGCATCTAACTATATTCTTTGGTACTGCAACGTTATCTAACGACCACGCCTTCATGCAGTGTGAAAAGCGATTTCATCTTGACGATAAATGAAAATTGCGCAACCATCATTTGAACAACCTCGCTCTCACGTGAGTATTATGGCTCTTAACTGTTTATACCTTTTCATACTTAGTATTATCTATCTAATTAAATGTCGTTAGAAAAAATGCTGTCTTAAGAACGTGATATTTCTGAGATTCTGCAATCGTGCTGTTTATCACAGTTTTGTATAGTTGCAGTATATGACCTATAAAAAATATCTACATTTTCATAGAGTACTGTAGAACTATAAGTTACACTGTTCTAAAATATTTCAAGTAATTGTACCGATTACAATATTCACATGCGGAAAGTAAATACCTTTTCATCATATACACACTCAATTTCGGCAACAAACAATTTTAAGTATGTACCTTCGAACTGCTTACTTACTTTGTAAGATCTATTCCTTTGATAATATTAAAGTTTAAAACACATTCGGATTTTAAAAGGAATTGGATATCCACTTCACTTACGTGGGTATTTCGGCAGAATTTTCTCCTCCATAGTCCCATCTCCAGCGGGTCCTGTTTCATTCTTTGGCAATATCCTTTCCGAGTATTCGGTGAAAAATCCGTACACTATTATGAACACCAATTGCACTACCAGCAGTAGAACGTACCCCGACACGGAGGAGCCTGGGGTGTGCATTTTGGGTGAATGAACTACAGATTACCGCTTATTTCAACTGAACTGGACAAACTGACCAATGAGCGACGTACTGACACACCCTCTGACGCGCGGGATGATGTCTCCGGTCCAATTTCGCGTGATAATCCGTTGACCGTTCGGAACGAACTGATCCCACTACGAAGCGGGTTGCAGGTTTGTTCTCCCCCAAAAATCTACATCGGTAATGGTTGATTCGCGGTCGCATTAAGATTATTTTGATGGACAGCAAACAAACTTCTGAAGTGTATTATCTGTTTCCAGGCCCCTCCGTAGTACGAATTAAGTCTAAATTGTTCCGCAAATACGTTCACCCTGGGAGCAGTGCGGTACGACGACCAACGTGGACTGTGATGGTGTGCTGTTTATCATCGTTACAACCAACTGGAAAAGTGAAAATGTACCACGGTGAATGAATTATGCCAATATTTACGAATCTCGCATTTTATCACATCAATGCGATCTAGCAACGCAAATTTGCGCTGCTACATTTAGCCAACGCAGTTGCTATTGACCTTCGTCGGATCATGTGTCGCCTGTTGGTTCTCGTACCCTTCCGACTGAAAAAAAAAACACTTTTCTTCCACCACAGTCAATTGCGGCGGAAACGAGGGAAAACATATTGAAAATTGAAAACCAACTGACCGCGTCGATTAAGCAGTGATAAAAAATTCAAGATCGACTCAATTTGGAAGTCTATCATATCACACTAGCCCCTCAGTGGGTGATGTGCTCGACCCCGGCTCTTGACTCGCGTTCGGGTAATTGATTTGGGTGAAGAGTTTGAATATTTAATTTATGGGAAAATCAATTTCGCTTTGTAGAGCCCTTGAGACGAAATGGGAAAACCAAACAGGCCAATTGAAAATTAACTCCGACATGCAATGCTCCGTTTAAGCGCGATCGACGGCGAGCATGCCGGCGATAAATTATGTACGAAAGGTTGGCAGAATGGATTGATATGAAAGAATGAGATATTCAATACGAATTGAGATCCTGCTTAAGTTTTATTTATTGAAATGGAAGTTTTACGACAAACTGCAAGATTAAGAGGCAAAGTTATGCAAACAACTAAACAGCTAGATTTGAATTGTATAATTTGGTAGACGTCAGTATCTTTTCTATACATCTATCTATGGTCAGCAGAGCGGCGTAACCTTCGAAATGATAGCGAAAAATTGTTCAAAAATTTTCCATTCTTGGAATAAGTAACAGCCATAATGTAAGGAGATAAATTATAATCATTGACTAATTGATAGATAGTACTAAAACAAATAGTTACATTTTTCAGATGAAGAGTATCAATATTAGATTGGTAACTACTCATGTATTTTATTGTGCTATATTTACTAGCGCAGAAAATCAGCACTCGTTTTATGCTTACGTACTTTTGAATAAAAGACACTGAACTTTGATTTTCTTAACGTATGTTATTTTATTTCGTACAACATGCCAATTTTGAGCGTAGCATTATAGCATTCATCCTTGCAGTCACAATGAAAACATTTAAACCAGTCTATATCGGGTATTTTTAACAGATGATGCTTGACATTTGACATTTTCTTACATTACTACAGTATGGAAATTGTAAAAGAAGTAAGTAAAGGTTATTTTCGATAGAAGAGCATTCTCAACGCACGGATCACTACGATTACGAATCATCCTGCATCATTGCAGGTGTGTACGAGTTGACATTTTCTATCGGTGTTTGTAGTATCGTTTTGCGCATCACCAGATAGGCGAGCCCGCCGAGGATGATGTTCGCGATACCGACCAGTGTGACGATGGCCCAAGCAGGAATGACGGTTCCACCTGGAAAATACAAAATAAAAAAAATTATGCGATTTGGAATATACTACCGGTGTATGTCGATTGCAAGCTTCACCACAGAGGGAACGTACGTTTATGTGTGCGAGTGATGGTCCGGCGTCCGCGGAGAATTTTTCGCCTGGCTTCCGTTTCGTCCAAGCACATGCTCAGCACCACTAAAATTATATGAAAGTATGATTTGGTAAGTATTTTTAATTTCAATGGAATGTAAAAATTTATGCTGGCTAGAAAATCCAAAATTGATTATTTTTACATTTCTTTTAATTTGTCATAGATATTTCTTACTGCATTATCTGGGGCTATGTGTCATTATCAAATTTAAAATCTATGTCACGTTTTTGCGTCACTATTTTGAACGCTACCCAAGTAACAATTGAAGTTTTATAGCATGCTACAAGTGCAATCTGAGTTTTGTGAGTGGCTACAAAGCTGCCATAAAACCTGAATTGTTGCTAGGGTATGAACAGAAATTATGTTTTATTGCTATATTGCAGGGGCGGATCCAGAAAAAAAATCGGAGGGGTCCGACATTTCGATATGTAATATCCTCATTTTATTAAAATCAGTTTGGGTGGGCGAATCTGGTATGGAATTATTTCGAGTTTAGAACGAATTAAAATAGAAACAATTTCAAAATTTCTCTACAAGTTAGTTAAATTTTCAGAGGAGGTCCGGATTCCCAGAGCCCTCCCCCTAGATTTGCCATTGCTATATTGTTAATGTATTTCAATTTCTATTTCAATTTCAATCTATTGAATAACAAGTAAAAATGAATAAGCTTCGGAAAACGTGGAAACACTCAGTCAGTCTATTCCGGGCAGTGCCGTTAGTACGGAGCACCTAGCGACTTAATCAAATATCACGAGATTATAAATAGAGACGCTACATCACCTCGTGTCTAAATGGCCGAGGGTGAAAATAACTCAAATCTTATCGCTGAACCCCCTGATATTCCAATGGATGTTTCTAAAACTACTTCCTCCTCTGATTCTTCCAATCCTCCCCGCATCAAAACATACCCAGCCAGTTCAAATGGACCCTGGGTGGTGTATTTCCGGCCCAACACGAAGTCTCCCAATATTCTAGAGATCTCACGGGAGCTGACTGCTAACTACTCGTCCGTAGCTCAGATAACACGTTTTCGAGCTAATAAGATACGCGTTATAGTAAATGACCTCGACCAGGTAAACCTGATTTCTCGCAGCGAGCGCTTTACGAAGTAATTCAGGGTGTATGTGCCTTGTAGGGCAGTGGAGATCGATGGGGTCGTCGCCGGGTCTGAAGTGCGAAGACCTGTTGAAGTATGTGGTTGGCTACTTTAAGGACCCTTCACTTCAACAAGTGAAGATTCTGGAATGCTGCTTGTATTCCGCAAAAACTGAAGATAATAAGACAACTTATTCTCCGTCAGACTCACTTCTGGTGACTTTCTCCGGGTCTTCTCTTCCCAACTATGTCCTCCTGGATAAGGTTCGCCTACCTGTTCGCCTGTTTGTCCCGCGGGTACTGAACTACAGCAATTGCAAGCAACTGGGCCACACAGCCACTTATTGTGGCAATAAGAAACGGAGCGGCAAATGCGAGGGAGTGCATGAGGATGACGCTTGCGGTGAAGAAACTGAAAAGTGTATGTACTGCGGGGGCACTCCGCATGCTCTTAAATCATGCCCTGCGTACAAGCAGTGCGGGGATAAAATTAGGCGTTCGCTTAAGGATCGCTCGAGGCACTCTTATGCAGAAATGCTAAAGAATGCTTCGCCATCTGTCCCTTCCGAAAATTTCTTTGCTCTTTTGGCTCGTGGTGAGCAAGAATCTGACGATCCACAAGAGGGAACATCTTTTGTAAACCCGGGGGAATCCAGGAAGAGGAGAAAGCTAGCCTCCCCTAGACTGCCTCGTAAGGGTGCCAAGGTGTCCTCCTCTGAGAGTGCGCCAACTACATTTAATAAATCTAACGGAAGTGGTGCCCAAAAGCCAAACTTCCACAAGAAAACCCTTATGGAGGAGTACTTTTGGGGATTAAAAAGTGCTATTCTTTGAACCGAATTAAGGGGGGGGGGGGGTAAGGTTTCTACCGTAAAAAATCAGTTTTTTGTCAAATTATTTTAGAAAGATGGGTGAAGCGAATTGATCGAAACTTTTCTACATTATACTATATCATTTCAATAACATTCTGTAATTTTTTCATGCAAAAATATCTACAAGCGACTTGGTGATAAAGCTTTTTGTGGAACGTCTCTGGAAAAACACGATTTGCGGTGTTCTCTGCCATTCAAAAACTACTTATCCGATTTCTTTCAAACTTTGTCGGAACTGACAGCATAAGTCATTAAATTGTCTTTACGCTTGTCCGGACATTCCGCAGACTCAGGTGATTCGAATTTAATGCCAAAAGATCCTGACTCCTGCGTTGCAGACGACAAAGAGTTAAGTAGCCGGGAAACTCTAAGCTTGTTTATTGACCCTACTCCACGCTTTTCTAAGCTTTTTTACTTCCAATTCTTGCTCTTCCTTGAGTACTATGGCTCATAAAAATACTTCACCTTCCAGTCCCTTGCTAATTATATGTCATTACAATATAAAAAAAATAGTTAAATTTTTCAATATCTTCCCTGTAATCTATATGGAAGAATCCTATTAACCTCTGATTACTGCTCTGGTGGTTTACCTTGCTCTAAAAACCTGTAGATTAACATGATAAAAAACTCGTTTAGCAATATTACGGTGATAGCTCAGTTGGATAAAGCAACAGCCTACTTGGTGTCAACGAAGCTTTCTTCAGAAGATGGCGTGTAATGAAACAAAATTTTATCAATCGATAGAATTGAAACTGTGAAAGGAAAGAAATTTTCCCTAATGAGATTTTTTCTGCAAGTCATTGCTACCTATAGGAGACCGCGGGGCAAGTCCGACACATTACGCGCAATAATTTTTCTAAAATTCCACAAAGCTCCTAAAATTGTATATTCTGTGGATAATCCTTGTTTAGGTGGTTCTTAACAAAATATATTGTTTTCAGCGTTTCAAAAAAATTAATTCATTAAAAATTATTGGTTGCCAAAAAATGGAGAAAAATGACATTTTAAAAACGCTGCGGGTAAGACCGACACCCCAAAGGGGCAAGAACGACCCCCTTTTGAACTTTTTGTCCAATTTTTTCCATTAAAAATGTATTGTGTATGTGTGATAAAGTGAGTATGTGTGATGCAAACGCATGCTTTCTGTAGTTTCATCGCGTAGCAAGACGAAGAACATTCAAACGCGTGGTGTTATGAATAAATAATGTTTAACGCATGGTTTATATTATGGTACGGGGTTTCTCGAGTAATTCTCTCGAGCTTTATTACCACTTGTATAGTAGGGTGGGACAAAAAATAGATTCCAGCTCCAAGCAACTTTTTGGGTACCATTTGGGTCCTAGAACATCTGTGCAAATTCTTAGCTTGATCCCTGAAACTATATTTTTGCGCCCACTATTTAAAGTTTACATGGGATTTTATATGGGAAAATTAACTTTCACAAAATAATTCCTCCAGAAGTCGCCCATTGCTTCTTAAAAATAAACCGTTATGTGGCTTTTGTAGGAAATTTAACACAGAAACAATGTCTCGAAAACTACGAAACGATCTGACGCTTGAGAAAAAAGTTATTAAGCTGAAACCAATTGATGCTCTGACGATTGATAAAATATTCATTGTTTCTAGCACCACTGTTGTTGGTTGTCCAATTATATGCAATTTTGTTTTGATCTTCTCTTAATGTCTCCAAATCATTTTTCTATACCGTCTGGCCACTTCGCAAGAGTTTTCAGGGATAAATTGAGTCTTCTTTTGTACATAATAAGAGAAAATTAAAGATTTTGTATATAATTCGACCGTCAGCAGCAGTGATGCTATGAAAAGTAAAATTTTCATTAATCTTCAGGGCATCAATCGGTTTTTGCTTAATAACTTTTTCCCCAAGCATCAGATCGTTTCGTGGTCTTCCAGACTTTGTTTCCTTGACAAATTTCCTATAAAAATCATACATCTATTTATTTTTAGGAGGTAACGGGTGACTCTTGGAAGAATTAATTTGCAAAAGACGTTTTCCCCATACGAAATCCCATGTAAACTTTAAACAGTGGGCGCAAAAATATAGTTTCACCGATCGAACTAAAAATTTGCAGAGTTGTTCTGGGAGCTAAATGGGACCCAAAAAGTTACTCGGAGCGAAATTTTATTTTTTTCATATAACCATGTCCTACTCTATTGTATAGCCATTCTAACGAGGAAGAGCTGTTCTGCAAGCAGATTATATACGCTGTTACTAGGCCTCATTCACTTGAAAGTGACGCACGCTTCGTAGTAAGCCATCCGGTTCGTGTTGTGATTTATCGGAACACTGTTGGTCAATAATACGACGGTCAATGAAAATTTTTCAACAATATCATTTCAAAATCTCATATTAGATTATACTTTTCGTTTCTTTTTGTAATATAACTATGAATCACGTTCAATTTAATTCTTAATTTTTTTGGTCGGCTTGAGATAATACTGATAAATAAACGCAAAAAACATAGTTTCCGTGTATTTCAATTATTAACATGACGTAATTATAGTATGATTGAACACAACAAATATCGTTTGTAGCGAATCAAAAACGAACCCAATCATCTAAACACCGTGTCGGTCTTATCCCACCCAAAAACTGTCGGTCTTACCCCAACAGCGCACATTGTTTTTTAAATGCTCAATTACCAAGTTTTGAAATACTCAAACTTATCTTCAATACACACAAATAACGATATGGAGAGTAGATTAGAATGTGTGACACAAAAACTGGTTATTTTCAAAGCTCTTGTGTTATTAAAACCTTAAAATGTATCAACTAAAAATAACATCCAAAAGCGCATCAACTTTGCTTTCGCTTGTTTTGTTTATTTCGTTGACGTTTAATGAATCCTTATGGCATCGATGTGTATCGAAATGCCTAAAATAATCGTACTAATAATATCCTGTCATTATTGTATGATTTTAAATTTGATATCTGGGAAAAGTCGTGGGGTGTCGGGCTTACCCAGGGTGTCGGGCTTACTCCCAGTTCCCCTACATTAGACCTCATCACATTTTGAAAAAGTTTTGAAATACACATAGGTCAGTTCAAATATTTGTTCTAGGTGTAAATTTAAAAACTTTCAAAGGTATAACCTTTGATGATTTGTGGGCTTGCAGGGCCTATTAAATCAGAGTGTAAGTGATCTTCCTATGGAAACATAACAAAAATACGATTTTTGATTGGATACACTTCCAGATCATGTCCAAATTAAGCCATTTTTGGCGAAAGTTTTTGAATTCACGCATAAAACAAAAATCTGAGCTGACCCTGTATATTTCAAAACGTTTTCAAAATATGGAGAGGTCTACTTATGTATGTCACCATAAATTGTATGGTTCTTGAATGCTATGGTGTCAAAATGTATATGGAAAAAGCATATTTTGGTATGATGACCATTCTCAACAACTCGTTGTTACTGGCGGCTCCAGGGAGTGACACGGGGGCACGTGCCCTCATCCCCTATTCGATCAGAAGTTGTTGTGGTAAAAGACATATGCTAATATTTTAGAAAAGATCAACAAGGTGATCAGTTTATTTCTTTACATATACCACTTTATTTGACCAAATGAAAGCAAATTTAGGAACAAATGCCATTTCGATTTTTTTTAGCAATAAGCAAAGCATAGGGTAGTACCGGTATCGAAAATTCGGGGAATACCGACCCTCTTACCGTAATATCGGTTTTGAGCTCAACATTGCCCATCTACAGGACGTTGTGCCTTGTCTCGCGTTGACTAAGGTCTTGCGTTAGCACAGCCCCAAAATAAGTGAAATACCGGTCTTGAATAAAAATAAAAATAAATTTTGGGTGCCATGCAAAGTTGATAAAGAACCTAGATTTAAAGTTAGGTAATAACAAATCAAATGATACTCATGAGTAGAATGACGCAGTGTAAGTAAATACAAACCGCGACTTTAAAGTTATTTGTCTCCGATTCCTTAATCTGAGAATTAAGCTGGATACTCAGAAGTGTTTGAAGACAGGTAACTAAGAAGCGATATACAGTTTTTATGAGATATATTGTGAAAAGCGAAATTTTGAAAGTATAACGAACTCATGTACGGTAAATGTAATGACAGCTTTGCTCTTGAGGAACTGTGATAATTTGAGTGGATAGAAAACTGTTTGTTTAGTTATGTATGCTGGCGGATTCTCCACACCATACATGCCTTTGTGGGGTATAGTTGAAAGCTCTAACTTACAAACTGGAAACGTACCGAACGAAATATTTTAACTAATGGGTCGAAAATAATTAAAACAGTCTTGCTTTGAATTTGAAGTATTCACAACGAATGGGAACTATTTTTTTTAGAATGTTCTGATTAGTTTCCATTGTTCGTTATGTGCCGACATAATTAGTTTGTGGCGTCACGTCTGGTTTCGATTTGCTTTTTCTGCAAAAAAAAACGAACACCGATTTAGTAGATAATTTTGCGTAGGATCCGAACGGTAAGAATTATGATTTGCTGGCGAATGTAAAAAAACGACGTTGTTGAAATTTCCTGTTGATAACAAGGCAAATATTCACATGCATGTTTTAAACAAACAAACATATAGATGCAGCAACATAATAACACATTTTGATATCTTATTTGGCAATCACAACATTACATTTGAATTTGAAGAATTTGATGCTTGGCTTTGAATGCGAAATAACAGGATTGTACATTGACAGTACTTAAAATCCTTTTTGGGTTTGTATCGCTAACAGAACTGATTATAGCAAAATCCTTCATATTGACCAAAAGCAACAATACAAAAAGTATCTCTATTTCCAGTAAAAGACGATCAATGGCGCAATGAACTCTCTGAAGATTAGTAGAGAAAAATAGTGATTGCATTCAAGGATGGTGTTATTTGTCCAACTATTCGCCAAACTCTAAATACGAACCATGTTAAGAAATAAGTTTCCAAAATTCGATACTATTTTGTCAGGTGTGTTCCCTCCCCCTTTGTCAGCCGGCTGGAGCCGCCATCACCTGTTGCTTGTTTGTCCGAGTATGGAAGAACCGTAATGATTATGTTCGATATTATACCAGGCAATAGTTATTTTATTGTTGCACGAACCATATTGGAAATGGTTTACGTTTGATGAAATGGTTTGCATGTGGTATACATTTATTCGAGAACTGCTATGGCTATGTTCAAAACTACTTGTGATGAACCTGTCATGAATCAGACATTATATTTTGTAAGTTAAGTTAGTGCGTAGTGCGAGTGATCAAACTGCTACTGAAAACTGCGAGCTGCCAAAAAACAAGTATTTCAAGTGATAGAGATGGTACTTTCATAGATAGACCAGTCGAACTAACCAGTGTATGAAAAGAATTTAAAAAAAAGAATGGTAAGTGCGCATTGGGGTTAGAATCCAGCTTTAGTACCACAAGCAATAGGATGGGGCACGTAATCCCCGAGTCACTCCATGGTGTTGCCAGTGAGTTCAAATATAAAATAAGCGAATAAAAATATCGAGAGCTTCGCAGCAAATAATTTGAAAGAAGCTCTAGATCCCCACTCATTATTGACGATACACTCAAGGTCCAACCGAAATGCAGCGTTACAGATGGAGCGTCAAAATTCTGATTGGGAAATCTGTTCTATTTATACTGAATCGTTATCTACATTAAGCTAGTCCATTTTCGACCCGACCGATTAATCATTTTTTTTTAAATTGTTCCTAACAATATGTCAGTAACTTTGTGTACATATCCTTTTCGGGCCTATACGAAAAGCGCGATTCTTCGTTTTGTGAACTGATTCCTCTTTTTTTACATACACTGCTATTATAACGGAATAAACGAAATGATTCTTGGTTTTTAGCGTATTTTGCAACATGGTACTGACTCTCACTATATATGCTATCAACGAATATTGCATATGTGGACTTGTTCACCGGTAATTAGCAATGCTGTTGCGTATGTGTACCCGATCAGAACGAAATAACAAGCTTATAACAGAATGCAATTTTCGTAGTAAGCTGTGCCATAAATCTGGTCTCGTTAGTAGTTAAAATAACAGAAAATTATAACAAGTAACAGTGCGAGATATAGTTTTGAAATAGTTCTGTTATGTGTTTCTGATCGGGTAACGGGCGCGTTTCCCGTCGATATCTGTTATTGAAAAAAAAATTTTAATCTACTATTAGCGCGCCCACATTCCACCATCAACCTTATATCAATGCTTACTTGTTGTGTTCTAATTCCGGTCAACTTAGTTGATGGCAGAATAATTCGAAGCTTATTTCAAATAACTTTTGATACTTTTCATTATTTGTCTGTATCCTCGACAATAAATGGATCAAATGGATTTCATTTGCCAAACTAGTACCCGATATGATTCATATGTATACTATACAATTCCCACATGTACGATGAGTCACTTGATACCAACTTTTCCTAGAATAATTGTCGAAAATGTAACTTTTGGTTTACCTAGTAGCAGTGTGAAGTAGAATGCCTTCCTTTTGAACAGCAGCATTGTTTAGAATTAAATGTCCCGGTCTCGGTTATTAAATTTCTGACAAAAACTATACTTAATTCACTTCTTTCGGCTCACGTTCCTGAATGCTTCACAAATACTAGACGCTAGCCCGTGAATTTATCACAGTGGAACCTGTTCGCGCAGTCGTTCGCAGGTGTAATCGACTCCCTGATAAGATAAAACACTTGCTTTACCTATGTTTGCCCTTCACTGGTATGCAATGGAGAAGTTTGGCCACAACTCTGCTGAGTAAGGAGATAAGATAAGAATATGTTCCACATTTGTCGATAGGTCTCAGTAATGTGACGAAATTAATTGTGGTGGGGGGTTTGCTGTGTCATACACATTGAAGAATATTTATTTTCCAAGCCAATCTAAAACAGTGTGTATAATTATTATGTTTTTAAATGCATTAGAGAACAGTATCACTCATGGCCACTGGTGTTTGTGTATAAAATATAGTATATAGAAATTCCAGGAATCTAGAATCAATCATCCAACTGGCATAGACAAGCGGTTCCACGAAGAATCCAGTGCTCCGGTTTCTGATCGCTATCCAAATCGAGAAACATAACGAAATTTGTCGAATGACCCGTTGTCGAAAGGATTCCGCGGCGGGCACTCGTTTTGTAGATGGGACAATCATACCGGTAGCCTTCCGTTGCTCTTTTACATTCCTTTGGAGTAGGGGTCATGGAAATTATGGGCAGCACGTCGTACAGTATACGGGGCAGCGGTTCGTCCAAGTGTTTAAGTTCTCTATTCCAACGGGCTCCCTCCAGGTAGAGTCCCTGTGTTTGGATAAATGATGGTAAATTCTATTATTCGATTTGCACTAAACATGTTTAAATAGATACTATCAATGTAATTTTCGGTGCTTGATACTTTAAGTGGAATAGCCGCTTTATAATTTGATTGTGCAAACTTTTACTTACGTCAAATGTTACGAAATCCTCGTTTTTAACACGGTGATTCTTTGGAAAGCATGTTTATGACGATTTAGGTAGTGTTTTAATGTGTGTTTTGTTCAATGTGTGTATGTAGCAAATATATCTAACAATAACTGAAAACTTACCCTCACAAATGTACCAATATCTGCCCTCTTCTGGACCCTATCTTCCGATTCGAATTCCGTCACATCGAACGACATTACCAGATCGTCGATTTTCAGTCTATTTTTTCGCGAATGATTCTGCATGACACCTGTCAGGAACGATTGGGTGAAATAGAAACCGCTAATCCAGTAAACCTTCGGTTCACCGTCATCGATCCAGCGTTGGAAGAATGCCAGTCTTGAAACAAAGTCGTTGATATAGCTACCCAGCGGTTTCAAAGATGGGTAGCTCTTGGCGAGCCATGCCTCTGGCACCTTGCCGATGTTCATCGAGCGGTACACTCGGTCCAGTTCGGGGATCATACTGATCTGTCCCTGAATGGCTCGCTGGACGTCCACCAGACTAGCTTTGATGTAATTGATTAGGCGATTGAAGCGAGTTAGCTCCTGCCGTAGAACAGTGTTCATCGAATTAGTGTACTGGATCGGGTACTTCTCAGCCGTTCCTTCGACATCGAAAGGATCCGGTATCTTCTTAAGAATCTCCGTACAAATAAGCAGTACAGGATCGATTTTCTGTTCATCTTTACCTCCGGAAGATTTTCCGGCCAACAGTTGCGTTTGTGTTAGCAACACACGGTCCAGGAGCTGAAAAAATCAAAATTATTGATTGGTAAAATGTGCAAAATCGATGTAAATTCTTACCGAATTGGTCTCGTCGATGTTTCTGGTAATATCAGCATTTTCGTGAAGTCCAAACACCTCCGGATGGGCTGTCAGCGGCAATGTCGATAGGTACTCCAAGGTTTCCGCTTTGACGGGATTGATAGGCACCCGATAGGTGCCGGATTCGGAAAGTTGATATTCATCAATATCAATGGATTCCGGGTTGTAGATTCGGTTCAGGAGTGACATGAGCAGGCGTCTATCTTTGTCATCTGTCACTCGTCCACCGTAGTTGCACTCACCCGTCAGATAGATGTGCCCTTCGAACGGAATGTACGAGTACTGATGTAGGAACAACTTCAGCTGCATCAGTGAAATCTTGAGATCAGATTCGTTGAACTCGTACGGTATGTTCCAGCCGAGCGGACCAAACTTACAGCGTTCCTGAACAACCGCATGGAAGAATACTATGGAGAACACACCTCTTGTCCATACCCGTGTGGTGTTTTTGTCGCCATGGAACGCTTCATCCAGGAACGTTTCATTATCAAGCGGTTCCGATGTGTACGCCCTCATCATGTTCAATTTCAAACCTTTCGGTGCTTCATTGGTCATTTTGACACTATTCTGCAGAATCGGGACCGGGAATTTTTTGCTTGGATAGGACGTACACCATAATCGATACTTCGGATGCACGTGTTCGTACAGGCTGGAATCCATCACCAACTTCTCCAGATCGTCCATATAGGATTCAGCGACATGACAGTTCTGCAGGATCACCCACTGGCCAAGTTTGATAGCGTCAATTATGGTTTTAGTCGCTTTAGGTCCCTGTCCTTGGCCCAACGAAATGACCCGACTATCATCGCTCATATATTTTTCGCTCGCAAATGAGAGCAAACTATCCATCGGGTCGGATCCCGATGATAACATGAATATGAGTGGAATTCTAGGAGAGCTATCCTCATAGGAGGTACGCAGGTTGAACTGGGGAGGTTCGATGTAGGATTGGCCAATTGTCTGAATAATAAACTTTTGCAGCGCAGGTACGACCTTATCCGGGCGTAGACATTTCAGTATGATGAGTTTCACCAAATCTTCGCGCTCGTGATATGGTTCCGGGAGTTGACATTCTTCGGGAGTGCTTTGATTGTAATAATCTCTCCATTGATCCAACTTCCCTTGGAACGAATCACGTAGTTTCTCCAGAGATTTCAGAGAGCTAGCGCGGACAAGGTCGGTCCATGCTTTATCGGTTAGCCACTCCGGTGCAGGGTTTGGATAGGGGTTTTCAAGAGCAATTCCTTCAGTCAACAGGAATGAAAGTTCCTGGTCGTCAATCTTGCCCTCTCCACGAAGTATTCCCGAGCAAAGAACGAAGGAGAACATGAGCTTGTCTTTTTCGAACAACGATCGACAAACGTTAGTGTAGATTGCTTTGGTGAAATAGTCGATCAGCAATTGTAAACGTTCATCCAAGCTGTCCGATTTAGGTGTTTTGAGAATCGTTTGAACGAATATGTTCAAGAACCAGGTAAGGCTGAACTGATACATCGGATCAATGTTGGCTAGTTCGGTGGTACAGAAGAAGAGAACTGCAGAATGGCGTGCCACCGGGATGTAGAGCTGCCTGGCTGCATCGATTTCCGCTTCGGTTGCCACTGCAACGAGCTGTTTCGCTTGAATCTCCTCGGAAAGTTGTTTGCTGGAGGTAAGTATGTTGATCGCATTCTCGTCATCCAGGATGTTACCTTCGGACGAGGAAAGGACCTGCAGTATCTTTGCTTCAGCATTGTACAGAGCTTCCTGATTCTGAGCGGACTCGATGATCAGGCACTCTTTCTTCTCCTGCAGATCGGGACGTTCTTGAATGATAACTGTGGCCAACAGTTGCGAACGCAATCCTTGCTCCGTGATCATAAAGTTCATCAGTGTCACCATGACGGCGGTTTCTGGCAGATAGTGAGGGTTTCTTAGACTCGTTGTTATGTAGAAACGGAAATTTTCATTGTATTCTATCAAACCGTCGCCGAATTTGATCAGGTTGGCACCTCTTAAACGGAACACATTTTTCTCCAATATTGTATTCAACCCGGAGTCAATGGTTTCGCCAACATTCTCTAGTAGGACGGGATATCCGTTAGTCAGAGCATTCTCGACCACTCTCATGTAGTTGGGATCCAACTGTTGAATGATCTTCAAATTATTTTCTTTTTCCATATTTTTGACCCACTTGTTAGCCTGCCCCTCCGGGTCTATCATCAGTGGCCAACGTCGGGCGTGTTTTACAATTATTCCATTCTCGACCGAGAAAGCGTCTGTTGGCAGACCGCAGTTTGACCAGTTTCTAATTTCCAAAGCATTGCCAAGAGTAGCCAAAAGTGAAAATTTTTCGGAGCAAGGAATTTCCTTCTGCACGGTCAGTTGGTTCCAATCGGCTATGATTCGACTTCGGAACTCGGTCGAAAAACAACCTAAATAGGCAACACATCCGGCAGCCAACAGTACGTCTCCGATCACATTTTCCAACGATTTGTGCAGGTTCGCCGCGCACTCAGACCACCGCTTCTTCTCGCCTCCCAGACCACCGATTAGCTGTTCCGCGCGGACCAGTTTCTTCTCGCAACTGTCAATCTCGTCCTCCAATCGCTTTTTCTCTCGGGACTTTTCGGCAAAGAAATCATTCAGCTTCTGCAGCTTGTCCAAGATTTCCTGCAGCTCGGCCCGTTTGGCGTTGAGCTTCTCCATCTGCATCGCGAGTTCCGCTTCGGCCCCAGCCAGGGCAACTTTTTTGGGGGCGACAATCTTCGCCACCCGGTCGTAGATCTCCATTGCGCGTACCCATCGGCAGAGTCCCTCACAGGCCATCGAGATGTTTTTGATTTTCTCCGGCACGAACTCGCGATCCGCTATGTAGCTGTTGGAATGGGGTGTTATAGAAGCAAATCATGGGATAAACTATGATTATTGGATCAGTACTCACACTTCGCGGATTTTTTTCATTACAGGAACGGGAATGTTATCCTTATCGAAGGTTTTAAGACCATCTAGGAATTTCAAATCGCCTAACATTTTCTGCGACGGACCCCAATAATCTTCCAACACCTTTCCGGCTAAAATCGAAAAGAAAAGAAACAGTTAAACACATTCATCCATCCATCTATACATCCCAACTGGTGAACTGTGATACCCCACGGAATGACCTCAACTCACTTGGATCCGTCTTGCGATCGGGCTTGATGCCCTTGATTACACAAACCGCCTCCAGCACCAGCTTCACTCCCGACGGTGGATTCTTCATCGACTTGACAACGGTTATGTCGGCTGGTTTGAGCGTATCCAGCGCCACGAGTGCTGCCTCCAGTGCTGGAACCGCTTCCTGTAGATCACTCTCGCAGTCATCCTTGATGGCTTGAGCTGACGCGGCTGCCTCGTTGGCAGCTGTTTCATCTGCTCCAACGATTTCCTTCTTCTTCTCGGCTTCGGCTGTTTCACGTTCGATGTTCACCATGATTTTTTCGGTCTCGTCCGAAGTTTGCTTCAGCTGTGGCTGTAGGCTTTTCAATTGGTCCTGCATTACCGACACTTGGCCGGCGGCAAATTCCAACTTCTCCAGCCCGACAGTGTATCGATCCCGCTGGGAAATAATCTCGGAGTATTTCTTTCGATAGAGTGTATTGAATGAACGCATCATTTCCAAGTATGACGTGGGAGTTACGTAGTTCTTTCTTCCTTGTTCCAGGAAGAAACGTGTCGAATTTTCTACCACTCCACGATTGAACACCATTACCAACTCTACAAGTTTTCTTTCGAGACGGTTTAATTTTCTCGCTTTCTGCTTCTCTTGTTCTTCGTCGTTTGGCTGTAGCGATGTCGTAGAAGGTTCAACTGATGGAGCTTCCTGATCCAGTTCCATCGATCGTATGAAGTTCTCCGCGACCTTCTGCAACGCATCATCTGGCCACGAGGTGAACCAATCGATGGTGCAGCAATTGATAAGTGACGGATAGATGCGTATACGTTTTTTGAATGAATCTCCTATCGGAGAAAATGCTAGTGCAATATGTAGATTTTCTCGGACTCTTTCTACGAAGAAATTGTACAATGATAAAGCAGTCGAGTCAATGGGTTTGTTGGTTTGTCTCGCAATAGTCTGCATCTGCTCTAGAATAACGGCCTTTTCGTCAGTTTGGAACAGATTTGGTATGTCAGCCGTGTTCAGTAAAGAGTTAATATCTTCCACAAATGCTTCATCTTTCGCTTGTGAATCATTGAACAAGAATACAGTGGATTTTCCTTCATTCCCAGCATTCATCAGTAGTTTCTTCATATCTTCTCGCCACTCGTTTATCGAGTAGCTCCTGGTCACCTCAACCTGAAATACATCAGCGTCGGCCATATTGGCAGCCATTTTAACAGCGCTTCGCCTACCGGCTCCACCGAGCCCAACCAGTAGTAAGTGTCCACGTGGCATTTGCAAAACCCGGGAGATCCTGGACACATGCTCAATCGCAAATCTGAACAACACTAGATTCATCGGCGACTTGGAATGAGTATTATATTCACTCAAATAATAGTTCATGTTCTTTTCCAATTTGGTCCAGCTGTCCACCTCGTCGTACACTCGCTTAACGGCATCCGGTTCCATGTAGTTTCCAAACAAAAGATCGCGCATATGTTTATCGGCAACTCGATGACCGCTTTCCAAGCGATCTCCGAAGGCTACTTCAAGCTTCATTCGTAGCTGAGTGTTGGCCGCTTCGTCTACTAATTGCAGAAGAATTTGCTTGTCATTATCATCTATCAGTCGATCGTAGAATACGCGGTAGGTTTCGTGAGCCCATAGACGGACTAGCTTTTCTGGATCCTGGAGTCGTTTAGCAGGAACTAGCACGATTCCCTGGTATAATCGGGTAACATCTCTCAGTGAGAAAAGGTAGTGTGATTTGGCTGGTGTCGGCAAGAAATTTGCAATGGCTCCCCGGTATACTGAGATAACAGCTTGGCTAAGGTTTTTGCACAGGCGAGAAACAGTGTCAGGATAGCCTTTAGCGAAGTGCCACTCCCCAATGGAGGTAAATATTCTGAGCAAAGTGGTGTCTTCGAAGGAATCGACGGATACAACGAATGTGTGTCGGAACAAACGCTGCGGAATGTAGTTGCTACCACCAACAAGACCCATTGCTCCGACGAACAACAAATCAATCAACTCAATCTTGGATGTATCGCGCAGATCGGACCACAGTTTATGATCCAACCACTGACGGATCAACTCCAAGGGTGGTTGTGAACCGTATTCATCACGGGCGGGCATGGCGACATCATCGATAAAGTTGACGCACTCTTTTCCTACTGGAGGTCCAAACACCCCTTTCCTACGTCGATCCAGTTTAGACATGATGGTATCCTGCATCTGTTGGGCAGTGCTTCGAGCCGAGCAGTTGATAATGTTGGAAATAAACTTTGCTTTTGGCAAATCTCGGATGTAACTCGCAATGGTTGCACTTTTACCGGTACCTGTTGGACCCACCAAAAGAATCGGAATAGCAGCCGAAAGACACATCTCTGTCCAGTACAGGATGTACCCGCTTTCCTTTGTCGGGACCATCAGCTCCGAAACGATACAACTTTCCGGAAGCGTTAGATCTTCGGACTTTAACCAAGGCCACCAGGTTTCCTGCTCATCGAAACGGTAATCGAGAAAGTTCATCTTCTCCGGGTACATTTGTCCTCGGTTGAGAGAGTAATGTTTTGGTTTCGGATGATCCTCGTTAGCTCCGTACATGATCTTTCTTAACAGTGGGTCTATAATTTTCCGTCCTTTGACAGTTACGACTGAGAAATATGCCCAAGCGTAGCAGAACAGGAATGTCTGTTGGAACCAAATCTGGTTGTAGTTTGAGGCTCTTGATATAAATATAGTGAAAAACTTGGATAGCATCTGAAAAAAGAAGTGTTTAGTTCATTGGAATATTCTGGTGATTTCAGGTGAACAAACGGAATAATGGTGCATCTCTGACAGGGTTAGAACGGTGTCAACGGACTTCAACCAATTCAAAGCCGGCGGAATAAGCCATTCCGCCAACTGTTCGAACAAGCCGATGTTGATCTCACTAACTCCCCGTTCTTCCAAGTGTAACAGATATGACTTATGTAGTGCTATCCAGCCGAGTTGTGCAGGTTCCATGTAGATCATGCCGCAACTTGAAGATGGAGTCAAATAAGTTGAAAATTAACCCATTCAAACTAGATACAAACCGCGAAACCGTGGCAGGCGATGCCTGATCCAGATCTGCTGGTTCAAATATCAAGTTCATCATTTTGGTCATCTGTATTATTTCACCGGACATCAAGCACAATTTCCGGTTGTCGTCTGTGAAGATCGAGACATAATGTTCACTGTCAATATAAGAATTTTCTTCCAAAACCTATAAATTACCGAGAACTGTGTTCAAATTCTCTATCCACACGGCATCCACGGGGCCATCGAATATGATCCACTGTCTTTCCAAACTGTGAGTATACACCATCTCGCGGAAGGTGTTTGCCAATACACCATCAGACCACTCATGCGATGCTGGATCGAAACTACCGTACAACTGTCCCATCGAAATGGCCTTCGGATTGATGATTCTAAAGGTGACGCCTTGTTCCTCGCATGAGATCCCTTTCTCTTTGCGAAGTTCCCTTAGAGTTTCCGCCAGTAATTGATAGGCCATAGTTTTGCCACCCATCGAGTCTCCGACGATCATCAGACCGTGACGTACCAGCAACATTTCATATATCTGCATGACCTTCTCGATGAACCATGGTGTCGGTTGAAGTTTGCGCTTGATAAGTTCGATCAACAACAGGCGAACGATGTCTTCACGAGCAGGCTAAGGGGTACAGATATTAGGGTAGAAGTTTTAGTGACCTTATATTCAGCACTGTTCGTTACTTACCGGTGGGAGTTCTACGCCAGGGAACAAGTCCTTATAAATCCCCTCGAACAACGGGATATCCTGCTGCAGGAACTTTGGCAGGTTAACGTCGATAATTGCTCGTAAGACAATCTGAGCTTCTGATAGCTGCGGCTGTGAACGCCGCAATGCTCCAGCGGCAGTTAACACAGATTTTACAGCTCTCATGCCGTAATCGTAATGAGACTGAGATGACAGTTGCTCCGAGCATAGTTTATAAGTATGAACGATCTTCTGCGCTAGAATCCTCGCCTCGTCAAACCCATTCGAATAGAGTGTGATCTCTCCGATCATAGCGTAGTCCGGAACCATCATAGCTACCGTTCTGAACAGTACTTTGAGATTATCTGGGAGCTCTGTTCGTCCGGCATAGCCCGGATTCATCGTGATGAAAATGTTACACGTCGGATCGAGCCTCAGGGTAGTCTCTTCGAAGGTAAACTTGACCACTTTACAGGCGATTGCGCGTTGAATAGTCAGAATCTGCTGAGCCACGACCGATAGTACTTCCAGCTCAATACGATTGAACTCGTCGAAGCACGCCCACGAGCCCGATTGTGCCAAACCTTTAAAGAACTTTCCGAGCGCTTTATAGTCCAACCCATCGGAACAGTTAAAGACAACGCATTTTTTCGCCACGGCCTTAGCAAGATCTTTGCACGTTTCAGTTTTACCCGTACCCGCAGGACCTTCAGGTGCTCCTCCGAGATTGAGTTTAAAAGCTCCCATCAACGTTCGGAAACAGCGATCGGTTAAGGGAGTTGTGACCAGGCGACCTGTGTTACCAAGATATTCCAAGCCGTACTTAAGATCCGTGGTCACCATGCTACAGGAAACGTAACTCTGTTTATCATCATCGTCGATCCTCCAATAGTAGCGCAGCTGCGAGAACCAATTGAAGTCCCCAGTGTCGGTGATATTCGTTTGGATCAGCAAGTCGATTATGTCGCGAGCTGTAAAAAATCGTCACTTGTATACAAGTTGATGAGGAATACAACACTAACGAACCATGAACATCCACCACGATCAGAGCTTCTATTGTGATTGTTGCTCCCGCAGATAAATCACCTCTGACTAGTTCCACCAGTTCACCAATTTGCGAGGTACACTGTTGCGAATATTCCGTTAACTTGTTATTTTTAATGGCCTCCTCCGCCTCTTCCGTCCATTTCAAGCAGGAAACTACCTGCACGACTTGACCAGGCCAATTCAGTACCCATGTCTTGCGGGGATCCTTGAAATACGACTCGTACGATTGCCAGATTTGTTCTTTGACACTTTCCAACATGACAACCTCGACCTCTTTGAGCCATTTCTCAACCAAACCCTAAAAGAAACGAACTATTTAGACAAACAATCGAATGAAGAAATAACAAAACAATCAAACATTTGCTAGCGCAGGATTAATTTTCCTCGTAACCGGAATCTGCTCATCCTCCGCTGACGTAAACGCTGTAATCTCCATCTGTGAGTCGAACTGCAAAGAATTAATACCCTCGAAACACTTCTTCATATGGGGCTGAACCCGCATGGGATCCTTAGTCTCGGACAAAATCTCCAGCAATTCATCATTAGAGAGAAAGAAGAATCGTGCGAAGAAGAGCCGCTTCTTTTCGAGGTACAAATTCAGTCCTCGCTGGATGTCCTCCAGGTCTTTGAAAGCATTCCTCAGCACGTTCAACAAATCCGGGAAATCGGTAGCTTGGATAACGTGGGGATCAGTGGTCGAATGACGCATCACTTTGCGGAACAGTTTGTCAACGGTTTTGAAGTGGCGTCCTTCTGTTGGCATTTGGCGCATGATATCCTCGGAGCTGAAAATCGGCTCCAGATACATCCATGTAGCTTGAACTTGCAGCCAGATATCGATGATGTCCTGCATTGAAATTAGTTTGTCCTCCCACATCGTTGCTTTGCTACCAAGAGCTGCAATGTACGGTGATCCTCGCATTGCTTGGGCTTTCAAGATGTGGTCGTCGAGTAGCGTCTGAATATCATCCACTGACGACAGTATAGACATATCCGAATCACGATACTGGATGCACGCAAACTTTATATCAACCCATTCTTCTTGCATGTTCACGAGTTGTATGTTAAGCTCGTACTCTTTTCCGGCTGCATTGGAAATTTCTTCCAGACGGTTTTGGATCTTCATAATATCGATATCGACCATCAGTCCCAGGGAGTTCTGAACATTTGGATCCACCTCCTGGCCTAGTTCTTCCGATATCTGCACCCAATGTCGTTCGCAGAGACCTTGTCGACAGATTGCTTCCATGATTGGCAAGTAAATCTTGAACTTGTCAATTTTCATGCGGATTTGCTCGGCTACACGTTTCGCCTGTGGGCTGCCCGCTAGTTCCTTCAACAGCACCGACATTGAATGGGACATTTCCTCAACGGCGGCGGTAATGACTGTTGCATCCAGCTCTTTGAACGATCCAAAGTACCACACTTCGTGGCAGGAATCGAACTTGTACGCCGTATGCCAAAGTCGTTCGATCGGAGCCATTTTATCGATCATTTCGTTCAACGCTGGGAAAAACGATTGGTCGATTTGCAGCAAATTCTCATCCTGGTTGATTTCCTTCGCCTCTTTGCTGCATTTCTAAAATGAAACAAAACCAACACGGGTTGAATTGAAAACGTGAAAGTGACCCGATATTCGAATACCTCCAGTATCAACATTAAACCGTCAACCGTGGCAACTTTCTCTTTCAAATCGTCCAACGAGAGCATCTCGCGAATCTCCCGTGTCCGGAAGTGGTCCATTTTTTTCTTCTCGGTATTCAAATACAGCTCGAATTGCACCCGCCGTTCACGGAGGGCCATTTCCAGATTTTCACGTACCACCGAAAGACGGGCACCGCTGAGATCAAGCACCTTCTCCAGCTCCTGAGGCCAGAGGAAGAGACGCGAGTTCAAATTGATATCTTCGTCTGGAAAAATAAAACCCAACATCAGTAGGGTATATTGCTCGAGGACCAATTCGGAATTTCGCATATTACGATCGAGTATGGCGTAGGTCAGGAGGAAGAGAACACGCTGCGCGACATGCTTGATCTCGGTCTTCAGCTGGTACATTCGTTCTTCGCGACACTGCGTTAGGTAATTTTGGAGGGCGACCACTTCCGGAGTTTCTTTCGGACGTTCGCCGGCGTGCAGCGACATATCCTCGAACTCGTCACAGATGCTACAATCGAACAGTTTTTACACACATCGTTCGGATAAGTTTCTTTCCAGTACTTACCGCCGATTCTCCACCTGATTGAGCGTTATGAAGTAATTAATTACGAAAGCTTTCAGTTCTTTGACCAGGTTTTCTAGCACCCGATTCAGTCGGCTGTTGTCCAGCATGAATAGGTTAAGAGGAATGAAATCCCGAAGGAAGTAGATTCCATGAAGCAATTCGGTGAATTTGTCTACGAGGTCTTTGAAAATTTCAAGAGACGGAAGCTCACGCTGCGAAAAAATACTTTCCGTAATGGCCTTCATTTTGTTGGCCAATATCGGAAAGTAGTACTCGTACATTGGATACAAATAAGTCGTTGGTCCAGTTTGGTTCGCGGACACAATACTTTTAACCTTTTCGTACAATTTCTCCATGTCGACGTTGTCTTCTCGTATGTAATGCAGGTATCCCAGCAGTTTCTGGTCCTGAGTTAAATAATACTCCAATCGTGGAATTTTATATCCTACCTTCAAGATCTTCACAAAGTAGTTTTTAAAAAGATCCGGCAACTCTTCCATGTAAGGATATATGGCAATCTTGCCGCTACTCTTCATAAGAAACGAAGTTCTTCGCTCGTCAGCCGTCGTCGTGAGTAAATTATCGCTCGATTCCGACGACAGAAGGCTAGGATCATCGTCGTCCGCTTCGTACAGAGACATATCACTTTTCTCTGTATTTTTTTCAATTTCTGTGTCGGGTTTCCCTACTACCGATACGGTCAACGTCATAAATGGTTTCTTTTTAAGCTTGTGCTGATCATGTTCGCCACGAGGAGCATCCCCTCCACGATACACTTCCAGTGCTTCAGCCAGATGATTTAAGCTCTTCTTAATCAGACCTTGTAGATGGTACGAAGTCAACGCGTGAATACAGTTGAAGAAAATTGTCCCTCTACCGCCGTGGATTGAATTCCGTGGTACCAGATCCTTCCAGTATTTTCGCATAACATCCACCAAATCAGCGACCCGAGGCATCCAGTCGTTCACCAAAATCTGAAACACTCAAATGTATAAGTTCTATTCGTACCTACTATTTTAGAAGCTCACATCTCTCGTAATTCGACAGCTTTCGTAGATCGCTTCGGTGATCTTATCCGCATGCATAGGAATATCTGTGTTGTAAAATTTCGCTGCATCAACCACCAGCAAGTTACCGTACAGCTTGTGCCATAACAAGTTAATTGCTTGCAAAACCGGATGGTTGACCATTAAAACTTCTTCCAAACGGTTTTTGGCGACTTGAATAGAACATTTCCATGGAACTGGCGCAATCAGTGTCGGTATTGGAAACTCGGGCGGTTCAATCGCTAATTGCAGCCGCTTGCGTTCTTCCTCGGACCGGAGGATATAGCGCAGAAAGGAACGCTTCACATGATACCGGTAGTCTTCCTGTAGATCCATTAGCAAAATAGTCAAATAGACTGCCTGATCGCGATGCACATTGTGCTCCGGGTCAAACAAGAAGTCCATCAGCATCACCTCTGGGTAAATGTTGGGCCAGAGTTTTTCCTCTTCCAGGATAAACTTGTGCGCTTGCTTGAGATAGACGATTCGGTCATCGATTCGCGGAAGAATTTTTTTGATCAGGTGCGATGGGTAGTGTCCGATTTTTTCTATCGACAGCTCGTCTAGGAGATTCAGTGTTCGCTGGCGCATATCTTCGTCGAAGCTGGTGCAGGCTTCTGCGTAACGATTTTCGTATTTATCGAGGATAGTTTGCTTCTGCTCGTCAGGATGAACAGGTAGCAGCGCTTGCAGATATTTGAGTTTGCTAAAATAGGGGGTTGGTTCATCTGATTATTATTGATTCTAAAAATATTAGTTCTAGGATAGCGGCTGCTCTCAAGACGAAAATTTGATGATTCCCGCCTAACACCATGGGTCAAAGCCTCATAGCATTGTTCAAATAAAGACTTGTACGTCGAAGACGACACATTATGTTGTGAACAGACTACATCCTACACACGTGTTTTACGTTTGATTTTAATTTTACATGACATTGAAATTCGTAAATCATGTAATTTTACTCCATGTATGACATTCGTTCTGAATGGGAGTGTAATTTTAGGACACGGTCGAGACACAAGTGTATTGTTGCCAGTCTGTGCAGTGTATAGCGACAAAGAAAATTGCAAATCCGCATTCAAGGTTATCTTGCGCCCTTTCCGCCTCGCCGAGGTTTCAATTTTTTCCCTTCTTGTTTGTTTCTGTTTCTGAGTACCGTTAGCCGACCAGTGATCAGTGAAGCAGTGTTCTTCTAGTAAGCCGTCTGGATACCGTTACATACACAAGTTAAGTATTACTTTTACGGTTCCCCTTCTTGGTTCTCCTACTGGGCACTGGGCAATAGGCCCGTGCAAAAATGACTTCCCCTGACAGCGGTTCATCTCAAGGTGAGATGGACGTCGACAAAAAAATCGGCTCCCCGGCTTAAAGTATATCTAAGCTCGGCCACCGGGCCCTTCGTGATCTTCTTCCGGGACCAAAGACAAAATATGATCGAAATACACTGAAAAAGCTGCTTTTATGTCTTTAAAACGATAAACATTCGACTTTTGACAATTTATGATGGGATAACGCGAATAACTTTTAAAAAGGACATAATTACATGCATTCATTGTTTTTGTTTTAGCAAAATTCCAAATATCTCAAAAACTATCGCATTTTAGAAGATATTTGTTAAATGCATTGTGATTTAAAATGATACTTAGTATTATATTCTGTAAGAAAATTACAGTTTTGTATGTCAATTGGTATGAAATTTAAAAACATGTATAAAGTTATTGTTAGAAAAACTGTTTTGCTGATAATTTCTCCATCATGAAATTTCATTCAACATGTTTCTTTTCTCTTTAGGTTTTATAAAAGATTAGAAAAAATGTTTTTTTTTTGGAATTTGAATTTTTATCATAAATTTTTGTTTTGTGAAAAATGACACATTTTTTCAGAGTATATTTTTTTTCGTGCAGAAGTTACCTGTATTTCGTTCTCAGATAGTTTTACTGCAAAAAATAGTGTAATCGAACAAAAAAGTGAAATTATTGCAAGTAGAAACGTCTACGCCCTTTTGAAAAATTGCCCTTGTATCAGAATATTGAAATTGCCAGAAAAAATCATGGAGATTCATAAACCGAACACAAATGTGAAGTTTCGTTCGAATCGACAATGGTCATATTTTGCGGTTGGCCAGTTTCTCATGGAATCCCTCAGAAGTCCCGGCAGGGCGGAAAAAAACCTGCCATTGTCAGCAGCAGCGAATCTAAGGGTACTTACAGAGTGGCGGCGTGAAGCTGAGCAGGGGCTAGTACTGACAGTAGGACGCGAGATGCGAGAAACCTGTTTGCTGCAAACCAAAGGGATGATGTCAGAGGGAAAGCCGAGCGGATCTACCCCTATTACCTGTTATTATGTACTATGACAGGCTCCATTTGATATGCTGCTAGCAAGTTTCTTGTATCTCGCATCCTAATGTCAGTACCAGTCGCTGCTCAGCTTCTCGCCGCCACTCTGTAAGCACCGTAGGAAACGATCAGCAGTAAAGAGTTGTGGGAGACCAAGCTGTAAAAGGAAGTTCTTTGTTTGTTTACTTTTTGTTGTTTGTTGTGTTACGAAAATTTGAAATTTTGATAGAAACATCTAGGCCGCCCTGTTAAATAGGGTCCACCGGGCAAACCAATAAGAACCTAAGGTAGTGGGGAAACCTCTACTTACATGTCTGAGTTAGTTTTGCACGGGACCTAACATCACGTCATTATATCCGTGCAATTTCCTGTAAATCAGGGCTTTAGAAAACGTGATCTAGTTCCATAAGTTAGCAAACAAATCCACTGCTAATTATGAAGTAACTGTTCTCTAGCCGTGTGAAATAAACGAGTTAAATAAAGTAAATGTAGCAATTCTTTCTCTTTCTCTCTGCCTCTCTATTTCGCACTAGCGCGAAAATTAGTTTTAAACATCCAGTAACAGCGACAGATAAAAACATACTTACATACTTTCATCCAGTTTCAGTTTTTTGATGTACTGCTCATTACTGAGTCGCTTTCGCTTAACCTTCACCGGGTAAACGTTTTTCCCCTTCGATGATGATGTGCACTGGTATAAATTAGAGCCCGAAGGCAAGTTTAATTAGCATGCAGTGAATACTACAACTAGTACCATCGTAGATAAACTAAACGTTTAACAGGGATGTGCTAGCTTACGGGGTGGGTGGAAAATGGCACCACTAGCAGTCATTGCTACTGAAAAGTACTCGGGGAACCAACCGAAATGTACTTACAAACTGTGGTTTGCGTGCTTGTTCTTCCTTCTGTCGGCGTCGTTTTTCCGCTTCCCGGATGCTTTTGGCAATCATTCGGTCCAAATGGCGCTGAATGCGTAACAGCGCTTCGTCGTTTTCCTCCGGTGTGCGGTAAGCGAATTCATCGAAATGAAATTTTGCAGGTCTCTTTTTGCGGCGAATAGCGGGAAGCTTATGGCGGCCATCTTGGCCCACTCGACCGTATCGTCGGAAAAATTCGTTCCCCATCAGAACCGGTTTTGTGAGGGCCAGATCGTGGAAAATTTTCAGCCGAAGGTCTTTGTAAAGCCTAACCAGTTGGTTGGTCACATCTGGCAGACGATTCTCGAATGGTGCCGATGATGACGAGCCAGGCGGAAGGTTCTCCGGGTTTGCTAAAGAGGACAGTTTTTCCGGTAGTAATAGGTTGCGAAATCCACGACCATCGCCTCTAGGGCATCTGTGCAAGTTATAATCCTTACTGAAACAGACAGGTTTGATGACGTTGATTTTTGCTAAAACAGAAAGATGCAATTTTTATTATGCATTAAACTTCGCAATAGTTGATGAGTTTTACAAATCTGCTCTTCTATGAAGTTTCTGGCAGGATCTAAGGGTAACTCATCATTTCGGTACACAAATTTATAGAATGGAACATCTTCAATATTTCTTTTAGCTTTGGCTTTGATTTTTTTCACTTTTCTTAACATTTTAGCAAAGTTTTCATCGATTTCTTAAAAAATATGTTGTCTTTGCCATTTATTTCAACAAGAAGTGAAAATTTTGACAATTTGTTGGGCAACTGTAAACGGAATCCTAGTAGCCACGGTAATGGTAACCGCGAGGATATTGTTCTAGTTCGAGCACGTGGTTATGCACTAACCTGTTGAAACCTCGGTATAATTTAACAACAAATGCAACAGGTGTGTTTTACTTGTGCGCAGCATCAAATAAACGGGTAAGTAATTCACACGTGGTTGGCTTGCGGATACTACGAAAAGCACATTCAACCAGTGTGTGGGCTGTTCGGTGTAAGCAAATAGCAACAGGTTGAGGAATTTTTAGTCTTACTATTTTAGTTGATTTGTTATTGTTTGGTGTTTGATATACTTCCACCTGGATTTTGCACTCTCGATGATCCCGGAAAAATTACACTTGCGAACAATGGTTGGTTTGGTTAGGTTATTGTTTATTTAATTTTTCATCAGTTTTGGAAAATTTTAAATAGTAAAAGATGAGTTATTAAAAATTATTTTAAATTTAACATGAACTTTACTCATTCATAAACTAGGGATAATGTTAGAGAATTTTATTAAAAAAGTGGGCTTGATAATGCTAAAGCCCGCGTGAATTGAATCGATTGCACATGGTGATTTGACAAGATCTAAAACTCCTTGCCATGATAGCTTAGCAGAATGAATCCGCCAGCATCAAACAAAAATTTGCATTGTGAAACTTCAGTTCCTGTATGATTAGGACAATCAAATGGTTAAGGTCAAATTATCAAGATCTTTTGGCACAAAATTAACCTCCTTAGCCTTGTAACACTCTAGAACACCTTTCGAGTAATAGTACGAGACTGACTCCGTTTAGCAGACATGCCCACTAACTAGTTCTAACTAATTGTCACGAATAGGATGCCCTATTTTCCATACGAGCAAATTGCCTGCCACATCATTAATTTTTTTGTCAAACTTAGATATCTTCTACTTTCCAACTTCCTTAGGGATGTCGAACTCATGACCAGCAATGAATAAAAGGAGCTAAGGATGCTGCCGGAAATCGGCATTCAGATATGTCTCGTCATCCATGATGAAACAATGCGGTTTCGTCAACAGCTGAGTTTAGAGTTGGACTTTGTACGTTTTTAGTCCTTTACATTTTTTACATCTTGCATAAAGGCGTTGCTTAAATTCAGTTTTTTCGTCACGTTTCTCTTGAGATTTTTCTTGTGGGCTTCGACTACCCGCTCGTTATCCTTCACACTATAGTACGCCGCTGAGGTTATTCCGATTCCGATTTCACTATTGTTAATGAAACTTATAGATAGTTTTGGAACGGGCTTGACAGGTGGATGTTGAAATTGGACAGTTGGAACCTTTTTGAAATACAACAAGGCGACTTCCGGTTGAGCAATGTTCTCGACAACCCTAACAATATGAGTATTTTTGGAACAGGCTTGACAAGTAGATGACGAAAATGGACAATTAGAAGCTTTTTGAAATCATAGATGGCGATTCCTGGTTGAGCAATATCCTCTATAATCCTGACAATCCGGGTATTATTGGAATGACTTGATAAGTAGGCGATGAAAATGGATAGTTGGCAGCTTTTGAAATTCAATATGGCGACTTCCGGTTGAGTAATATTCTCGATAATTTTAACAATATAGGTATTTTTGGAAAGGGCTTGACAAATAGATGATGAAAATGAACAATTTGAACCTTTTTAGATGGTGACTTCCGGTTGAGTAATACTTCTCGTATTGTAAGTATACAGCATGGGTTTTTTTTGGAACGGGCTTGACAAGTAGATGATGAGAATTAACAATTGATAGATTTTTGAAATCCAAGATGGCGCATGATTATGATTTGTAACGGGCTTGACAAGTAGATGATGAGAATTAACAATTGATAGCTTTTTGAAATCCAAGTTGGCGTATGATTATGATTTGATTTTTAATGCATATTTGGTTGCAGAAAGTCTTTTACTCAAATGCGAAGCGAATTTACACTGCCAATCTATTAGAGGTCTAACTATATATTTGACGATGATTATGTACTTATTCTGGTTTTCTCATCACAGTGGATCAGAATCACTTAGAGAAGAAACACGCTGAACAATTAAACAGGATTGGATTTAAAATAAGCATGTTTTTGGGTAAAAAATTATCTTTTAACAAAATCCGCAGAATCTACGAAGCTCATATCATCAGAAGTTACATATAGAGTACTTGACAATCTGTAACTGTATTAGTGTGTTCAACGGTTTGTTTCCCTCCACCTGTCATAGATGGAGGAAAACAAATCGAAAATAACTTTTCGGTCGGATTATTTTCATGATGAAATATGATCAACCGGAATTGTACGTCCCCCGATCAGTTTTACAGCGACATAGAGCATTTCAACACCATTATAAATACTTTACGAGAGCTAATTCAAATGTTTAATTTGGCTGACAGTTTTATATATGACAGCTGGAGGAAAACAAACCCCCAAGTAGTGTGAGTGAAATCGTTTGCATAAAACTCTATACTTGTAGGTATCCGACTCATAATTACGTCGTAGACACCATCATTCTATCTAGTTCAATTAAAAAGTTTATAACAGCGCCGCCCTAGCGACAGAATGTAGTACGATCAAATAAACAGCTGGATAAAGACATCATAACTCTAAAATGAATGATAAGCAACGAACGATCGAATCGTGGGTTACCCCCTTTTAGACGCCAGGTACACACGGAAAATTTTTTTTCCCAAAAATCGTGAATAAAATGCCATGAATTCTGGAACAATCACGTTTATATGATACGAAAACAAGGGCTACAAACAAAAATCAAGTGTTTTATAACTATGTTCAATTTCCCTTCACTAACGCCCGAATAACGCTTTTATTAGTGGAAATATTTGTTTTTGTTTTGTGAACTTCAGTTACGATTTCCGCTATGTCATTAACAAATCGATTTTATGAATATGAATTAATTCACAATTTTATGAACATAATTCTTAAAACCAAAAGTTGATTCATGATATTATTCATAGGTTTAGGAACATTGCATTAGGTCACAAAATCAATACATTCTGGATATTTTCTCGTGAACGTCACAAAACTCGAAATTTTATACATGAATGCATTCAATCCTCCTGAATTATATCATGATTCCAAATATATTAGTACCTAACGATCTAACATCCGTTCTCGAAAGATAGTTCATGAAATCATGAGATACTATTCATGTATTCTTGAACTGGTTTATGAATCCAAGTCTAATATTCACGTAAGTCGTGCTCATGGAATTGTGAACAGGTTCCTACACTAATAGAATATATTCGAATTAGTTTCGTGCAGACAATTTTCATAAAATATTCGAATTCATCGTACATATGATGAATCGTTCGTCCTTGTTGCTATACGTAAGATAATTGTTGATCATCACGACGGTATCG
Organism: Topomyia yanbarensis; assembly: GCF_030247195.1. Lineage (NCBI taxonomy): Eukaryota > Metazoa > Arthropoda > Insecta > Diptera > Culicidae > Topomyia > Topomyia yanbarensis. The sequence goes on from NC_080671.1 coordinate 379,096,881, forward strand.
GTCTGACTATTAAGTAACCGTATTCGTGTCCGCCGGCTTCAGGAAGATTTCCTGAACTTCTTACGCTTTCAGTTGATCCAGAATACGGAATATGGATTCGGTCGGATTCAGTTGAGCCATCGCGAACTGCTCGTTGGTTTTGTATGAATAAGATTGATTTTTTCTCGGTCGGGGATTCGCGTGTGTATCTTCGTCGCGAGCAGTTGACTCTCGTAGAGCTCCCTTCGAGTCGGTTAATTTTCATCATTTTCGGCACAGTTTACTGCCTCCCGGTTATCGAAAGTGTAAGTAACGGTGCAATTTAACGATTATACAAAGTGAAGTGGTTTATAAAAGCATTTTTCGGCATATTGTCGACAGACGCGAGTGGTGACAGTTTGTGAAAATCGAATTCCGGCAAATGCAAAAATATCTTTTCCTCGCATTACGGGCTATCGATTCCCGATGCAAGGACAATAAAAGTGCATAAAAAAAGAGAAAAATGAATTCCTGAGAAAAAAAAATCGATCCGAAAAATGAAAAAATGGAATATTTAAATAATTGGCGTTTCACCAGCGACTAGCGACTACCAGGTGTCGCCCCAAAATTATTCGCCCGAAAAATATGTGGCAAACTAGCCGGTCGGTGCTCACCTATTTTCGTCCGCGTCCTTTGTCACCTATTTTTTATTGGGTGTTTCATCGGCGGTACTATGTTTGAAAATGAGCCGCCTTGGGTATTTAACTGTTTTTTTGCTTTCTTATTTTATTGCAAATGAGTAGAGGTTTTGATTATTTTATATTCTGGATTGCAGATATTTTGTCGCATGTAAATTTTGGGTGTTCGTTGATGTGATGGCGCTGTAAGGGAACACGTATCTACCGGTCGGCAAACTTTTCTTTGGACTGAGCAAACCAATTTTATGTCTGTTTAGGATTTGTTTTATCACCGGGGGAACTGATCCACAGAGCATTCAATGTGCTTAGGGAAAACACATGGCCTTATTTGAGTGGAATGATGACTTCAATCATGTATATGGTTTGAGAATTGACAATTCGCGAGAGGGATCGGGGACCGGTTGGCAATTACCTTCAGTTATGTCAGCACGAAGAATAAGTGCTTTACTGTCGCGTTCATTGGTTAGCTTTCAATTCTATCTCTTGACTCCACGCGAGTCTAAGTCTATTGATGACATTTGGTCCTTAGAACGGCGACGACTGGGAGCTATCAGCCTTCTGCCGATAGTAGCAGAATGAGAGTGTACGAACAGATCTAGCCGAGAAAACAATACCGTAAAAGTTATTCGAAAATCAGCTCCAATAAGACATTTATTTGACTAGTATCGATGATCGCGGGTCAATACGTACTAAAAATTCGCCGCGTCTGTTTTAAAGAATCTTATTTCATGTTCCGTTATTGGTAACAATCCCGTGCATCAGGTTAACGATCCTCTGTATTTCCCTTCAATGCTCGATATAATCGTTTGTATACGTATATTTCACAAGCAATCCGATATTAGAAATAGGAAATACTTTCGTTGATGATTCGTAACCCAACTTTGTACCGGGAAATAAGTGATTTTTGTTCTCTCCGGTGTGGTTTAGTTTTTTCGGTAGTACGAAGGTGCTTGCTGTGGCAGTGGCTGCAGTAAAGCATTACTAATAAACAGTCCCTCGAGTGATAATTATTACCTGTGAAGGTAAAGGTAGTGCAGTGAAGTTACTAAACAGTTTTCTTGCCTGAAAGACGGCTTTGTTTAGACGAGCTATATCAGCTCTATTGTATGAAGGTCACGCGGGTGACGGATAAAACAAACGAAGGATCAATTCACCTACCAGCTCGTCAGAAACCAACTGGTGAAGTGTTTCGTTTTTTACTTTTCTTATCGATTTTTGCCTTTCTCATATAGAAAGGTTATGCAATCACTCTGAAAAACGTCAACCTAATCCCGGCCCGGAGGGCCGAGTGTCATATCCCATTCGACTCAGTTCGTCGAGATCGGAAAAAGTCTGTATGTGTGTGTGTATGTATGTATGTGTGTGTGTATGTGTGTGTGTAAGTGTGTTTGTGTATGTGTGTGTGTATGTGTGTGTGTGTGTATGTATGTGCGTTTGTGTCAAATAATGTCACTCATTTTTCTCAGAGATGGCTGGACCGATTTGCCCAAACTTAGTCTCAAATGAAAGGTGCAACCTTCCCATCGGCTGCTATTGAATTTTGGATCGATCGGAATTCTGGTTCCGGAATTACGGGTTTCAGAGTGCGGCCACACAGAAATTTCTCATATAAACTATAGGAAAAATTAAAAACTGAATTTTTATTTTTGATGCTAAATGTGTTCAATGTGCATGAAACGTCGAGATTTGATGCAAACTCGAAAAAAAAATTTGACTACGATTCACTTTTTTGGATTTTGGCACATTTTTGCCTTTCTTATATAGAAAGGTTATGCAATCACTCTGAAAAACGTCAACCTAATCCCGGCCCGGAGGGCCGAGTGTCATATCCCATTCGACTCAGTTCGTCGAGATCGGAAAAAGTCTGTATGTGTGTGTGTATGTATGTATGTGTGTGTGTATGTGTGTGTATGTGTGTGTGTATGTGTGTGTATGTGTGTGTGTGTGTATGTATGTGCGTATGTGTCAAATAATGTCACTCATTTTTCTCAGAGATGGCTGGACCGATTTGCCCAAACTTAGTCTCAAATGAAAGGTGCAACCTTCCCATCGGCTGCTATTGAATTTTGGATCGATCGGAATTCTGGTTCCGGAATTACGGGTTTCAGAGTGCGGCCACACAGAAATTTCTCATATAAACTATAGGAAAAATTAAAAACTGAATTTTTATTTTTGATGCTAAATGTGTTCAATGTGCATGAAACGTCGAGATTTGATGCAAACTCGAAAAAAAAATTTGACTACGATTCACTTTTTTGGATTTTGGCACATTTTTGCCTTTCTCATATAGAAAGGTTATGCAATCACTCTGAAAAACGTCAACCTAATCCCGGCCCGGAGGGCCGAGTGTCATATCCCATTCGACTCAGTTCGTCGAGATCGGAAAAAGTCTGTATGTGTGTGTGTATGTATGTATGTGTGTGTATGTGTGTGTGTATGTGTGTGTGTATGTGTGTGTGTATGTGTGTGTGTGTATGTATGTGCGTATGTGTCAAATAATGTCACTCATTTTTCTCAGAGATGGCTGGACCGATTTGCCCAAACTTAGTCTCAAATGAAAGGTGCAACCTTCCCATCGGCTGCTATTGAATTTTGGATCGATCGGAATTCTGGTTCCGGAATTACGGGTTTCAGAGTGCGGCCACACAGAAATTTCTCATATAAACTATAGGAAAAATTAAAAACTGAATTTTTATTTTTGATGCTAAATGTGTTCAATGTGCATGAAACGTCGAGATTTGATGCAAACTCGAAAAAAAAATTTGACTACGATTCACTTTTTTGGATTTTGGCACATTTTTGCCTTTCTCATATAGAAAGGTTATGCAATCACTCTGAAAAACGTCAACCTAATCCCGGCCCGGAGGGCCGAGTGTCATATCCCATTCGACTCAGTTCGTCGAGATCGGAAAAAGTCTGTATGTGTGTGTGTATGTATGTATGTGTGTGTATGTGTGTGTATGTGTGTGTGTATGTGTGTGTATGTGTGTGTGTATGTATGTGCGTATGTGTCAAATAATGTCACTCATTTTTCTCAGAGATGGCTGGACCGATTTGCCCAAACTTAGTCTCAAATGAAAGGTGCAACCTTCCCATCGGCTGCTATTGAATTTTGGATCGATCGGAATTCTGGTTCCGGAATTACGGGTTTCAGAGTGCGGCCACACAGAAATTTCTCATATAAACTATAGGAAAAATTAAAAACTGAATTTTTATTTTTGATGCTAAATGTGTTCAATGTGCATGAAACGTCGAGATTTGATGCAAACTCGAAAAAAAAATTTGACTACGATTCACTTTTTTGGATTTTGGCACATTTTTGCCTTTCTCATATAGAAAGGTTATGCAATCACTCTGAAAAACGTCAACCTAATCCCGGCCCGGAGGGCCGAGTGTCATATCCCATTCGACTCAGTTCGTCGAGATCGGAAAAAGTCTGTATGTGTGTGTGTATGTATGTATGGGTGTGTATGTGTGTGTGTATGTGTGTGTATGTGTGTGTATGTGTGTGTGTATGTGTGTGTGTGTGTATGTATGTGCGTATGTGTCAAATAATGTCACTCATTTTTCTCAGAGATGGCTGGACCGATTTGCCCAAACTTAGTCTCAAATGAAAGGTGCAACCTTCCCATCGGCTGCTATTGAATTTTGGATCGATCGGAATTCTGGTTCCGGAATTACGGGTTTCAGAGTGCGGCCACACAGAAATTTCTCATATAAACTATAGGAAAAATTAAAAACTGAATTTTTATTTTTGATGCTAAATGTGTTCAATGTGCATGAAACGTCGAGATTTGATGCAAACTCGAAAAAAAAATTTGACTACGATTCACTTTTTTGGATTTTGGCACATTTTTGCCTTTCTCATATAGAAAGGTTATGCAATCACTCTGAAAAACGTCAACCTAATCCCGGCCAAATTTTTTTTTCGACTCGTTTAGGGTTTCTGGAGTTTAACAGGGGCGTAGTTGATGGTTTACGGAGAGGGGTTATACCCCCCCTCTACTGTTCGCGCCCCTCCTTTAAAAATCTCCTTAAATCACCCCTCAGACCACCACCCCAACCAGCCCTCATACCCCTCCCTTTCAACCCCATCATCTTTAAACCACCACTACATTACAAAGCATACCAATTTAAGCTGGGGAGTCGTTCGTTCATGGGACTTTCGCCCTCCTCACATACCCACCCCCGCATGACAAAATGAGTTAGCAAGCAGATAACATTGATCTAATGCTGATTAGGCTAATGAAGTATGATATTTTTTTGTTTCAAGTGTTTCACCGTCGACACGTAGCTCATCAAGTTCGTGGCTGGCATGCCATTGTGTATAAGTGCAAAGTGTACTAAGAATGTAATGGACATTTCCACGATTATGTTGAACATAAAAAGTCTCCGTGCCATAGTTTAGAGAAATGAGAAAGGCACAATTGCACCGCTAGGTGGATTAAAACAGGTTTTTTCTCTTTTTATTGCTTTTGATTTTTTATTTTGATTTAAGTTAAACAGTGCGGTCGAGCGTGTTGCTCCCGCAACAAAATGGAACAAACAGAAGGATCACCCTCCGAAGACGAATATTATGGGGAAGAAGAACATATATCTGATACTGAGACAGATAATGTTATGGTCGATCCACTTCCCCCCAATGTCTCACAGCCCCCCCGAGTTAAGGTTTACCAGGATGGATCCGCTGGTCCTTGGGTGGTATACTTTCGGCCCAAAAATAAACCGTTAAACAGCATAACTGTTGCACGGGAGCTGACAAAACGTTACTCGGCCGTAACCGAGATTAAAAAGGTTCAGTCAGATAAACTGCGCGTAGTCGTTACTGACTTGAAACAGGCCAATGATATCGTTAGCAATAGCCTCTTTACGCGGGAGTATCGCGTCTACATCCCTTCTCGTGATGTGGAGATCGACGGTGTGGTAAGTGATGCGGGTCTAACTGTCGATGATCTGATGAATGATGGGGCTGGCCGCTTTAAGGACCCTAACCTTCAATCAGTTAAGATTTTGGAGTGCAAGCAATTGCACTCAAAGTCCATCGAAGATGGGAATTACTATCCATCAGACTCGTTTCGCGTAACCTTCGCTGGATCTGCATTTCCGAGCTACGTTGAAGTGGGAGGAGCTCGTCTACCTGTACGCCTGTTTGTACCGCGGGTCATGAATTGTTCCAATTGCAAGCAGCTAGGTCACACGGCCACCTACTGTAGCAACAAGCAACGGTGCGGTAAATGTGGGGAACGCCATGCGGATGATACTTGCAGTAGGCCCGCTGAGAAGTGTGTTTACTGTGGGGAGAATCCGCATGCACTTTTGACATGCCCAACGTACAAACTTCGCGCGGATAAACTGAAGCGATCCGCCAAAGATCGCTCCAGACGCTCTTACGCAGAAATGCTTAAAAGAGCTGTTCCACTTATCTCCGAAAACCCATTCGCTCTCTTGCCAACTGACGATAACGCCTCTAACGACCCTTGCGAGGGGCATTCTTTGGCTCCGCTTGGAAACTCTAGGAAAAGACCTAATCAAAACTCATCTGAACTTCCTCGTAAGGGTCCTAGGTTGTCCCAAACAAGGGTACAAAATAAAAATAATTCATTAACTGGAAGTGCTGGTACAAATCCGAAGATAATACCTCCTGGTTTTGGGAAATTGAGATACAACCAGGAGTTCCCAGCACTCCCCGGGGCACCAAAAATCCCAAGTGCTCCAATTTTACAGTCAGATACTCAACCTAAAACGGGATTCCTTAAATTTTCTGACATTGTGGACTGAATATTCACAGCTTTCAACATTACCGATCCTATGAAAAGCTTGCTGGTTGCTATTCTACCAACAGTAAGAACATTTTTAAAACAGTTGACTGAACAATGGCCCCTCCTTACAGCGATCGTATCCTTCGATGGCTAACTTATTAGACGGAATCAGGGATCTGATCACTGTTTTACAGTGGAACTGCAGAAGTATTATCCCCAAAATTGATTCATTAAAACACTTGCTAAATTACAATCATTGTGATGCATTTTCCCTATGTGAAACATGGCTAACTTCTAATATAAACCTCAACTTCCACGATTTTAACATTATCCGCTTGGATCGAGAAGACTCATATGGGGGGGGGGGGTACTTTTAGGGATCAAAAAGTGCTACTCCTTCAATCGAATCAACCTCCCTTCGACGCCAGGCATTGAAGTTGTCGCTTGTCAAACAACAATCAAAGGCAAAGATTTTTGCATTGCTTCTATTTACATTCCTCCTAGGGCCATGATGGGATATCGAAGATTCTCCAACGTGATTGAACACCTTCCCTCGCCCCGCCTGCTTCTTGGAGACTTTAACTCTCACGGTACGGGGTGGGGCTGTCTATATGACGATAATCGATCTTCGACAATTCAAGACCTTTGTGACAACTTCAATATGACAATTCTGAACACAGGGGAAATGACACGGATCCCTAGACCACCTGCGCAAGCAAGTGCACTGGATATATCTTTATGCTCGACATCACTACGGTTAGATTGCAAGTGGAAGGTAATATCTGATCTCCACGGTAGTGACCACTTACCAATTGTAATTGCAATCACCACTGGTTCAAGACCATCGGCACCAATCAATGTTCCTTATGACCTCACACGAAACATTGATTGGAAGAGCTACGCTGCTGAGATTTCCAAAACTATCGATTCAACACAGGTACTTCCCCCGGAGGAAGAATATAAGTTTTTGTCCAACTCGATTCTCGATAGCGCGATTCAAACTCAGACGAAACGAGTACCCGACGTGAACACCCAAAAACGTTCTCCCAACCCGTGGTGGGACAAAGAGTGCTCAGACGTGTACGCGGAGAAAGCTGCCGCGTATAAAACCTTCCGGAATGACGGGTTAGTTGCTAGTTATCGAGTGTACGCGATATTAGAAAAGCGAATGAAAAATTTAATGAAAGCTAAGAAACGCAGTTACTGGCGCCGGTTTGTCGACGGGTTAACAAGAGAAACATCGATGAGCACTCTTTGGGGCACGGCCCGACGTATGCGAAACCGAGACAGTACTAACGAGAGCGTGGAATATTCAAACCGTTGGATATTCGATTTCGCCAAGAAGGTTTGTCCGGATTCCGCCCCGGCACAGAAAATCTACCGCGCCGCGTCGCCTTACAATACCGCGAACGAAACACCGTTTACGATGGTGGAGTTCTCACTTGCTCTCTTATCATGTAACAATAAAGCCCCGGGGCTAGATAGAATCAAATTCAACTTGTTGAAGAATCTGCCAGACTCTGCCAAAAAACGCTTGTTGAATTTATTTAATAGATTTCTTGAGGGTAACATTGTCCCACATGACTGGAGACAGGTGAGGGTCATCGCCATCCAAAAACCAGGAAAACCAGCCTCCGACCACAATTCGTATCGTCCGATTGCAATGCTGTCCTGTATCCGGAAGTTATTCGAAAAAATGATCTTGTTTCGCCTCGATAATTGGGTCGAAACAAATGGCTTACTGTCAGATACACAATTTGGCTTCCGCAAAGGCAAAGGGACGAACGATTGCCTTGCGTTGCTCTCAACAGAAATTCAAATGGCATATGCTAACAAAGAGCAGATGGCATCAGTATTCTTGGATATTAAGGGGGCTTTCGATTCAGTTTCGATCAACATTCTTTATGAGAAGTTGCACCAGCATGGTCTTTCGCCAATGTTAAATAACTTTTTGCTAAACCTGTTGTCTGAAAAACAAATGCATTTCTCGCATGGCGATTTATCGACATCACGATTTAGCTACATGGGCCTTCCCCAGGGCTCATGTCTAAGCCCTCTCCTCTACAATTTTTACGTGAATGACATTGACGAATGTCTTGTCAATTCCTGCACGCTAAGGCAGCTTGCAGATGACGGTGTGGTCTCTATTACAGGTCCTAAAGCCGTCGACTTGCAAGGACCACTGCAAGATACCTTGGACAATTTGTCTGCTTGGGCTCTCCAGTTGGGTATCGAGTTCTCCACGGAGAAATCTGAGCTAGTCGTATTTTCTAGAAAGCGTGAACCAGCGCAACTACAGCTTCAATTAATGGATCAAACTATTGCTCAGGCTTCAACATTTAGAGTGGAACCATACCCCGAGATATTTATCTCGGGGTATGGTTCCACTCTAAAGGTACCTGGGGATGTCACATTAGGTATCTGAAACAGAAGTGCCAACAAAGGATCAACTTTTTCCGTACAATAACTGGAACATGGTGGGGTGCCCATCCAGGAGACCTAATCAGGCTGTATCAATCAACGATATTATCAGTGTTGGAGTACGGATGTTTCTGCTTTCGCTCCGCTGCGAACATACATTTCATCAAACTGGAGCGAATCCAGTATCGTTGCTTGCGTATTGCCTTGGGTTGCATGCACTCGACCCATACGATGAGTCTCGAAGTGCTGGCGGGCGTTCTTCCGCTGAAAAATCGATTTTGGGACCTCTCATATCGATTGCTCATTCGATGCGATATTCTGAAGAACCCATTGGTGATTGCAAATTGCGAAAGGCTTGTCGAGCTTAATTCTCAGACCCGATTCATGTCCTTGTACTTCGATTACATGGCACAGAACATCAATTCATCTACGTATAACGTCAACCGTGCTCATCTCTTAGATACTTCTGATCACACTGTATTTTTCGATACATCCATGAAGGAAGAGATTTGTGGAATTCCGGATCATTTTCGCCCACAAGTGGTCCCAAATATTTTCTATAACAAATACCATCAAGTCGACTGCACCAAAATGTTCTACACTGACGGATCAATTCTCGACGGGTCCACAGGCTTCGGTATCTTCAACGAAAATCTTGTGCTGCCTCATTCAAACTCAATAATCCTGCTTCAATTTACGTCGCAGAATTAGCTGCCATTCAGTATACTCTCGGGATCATTGACACCCTGCCCTCAGACCATTACTTCATCGTTTCGGATAGTCTCAGCTCCATTGAGGCCATCCGTGCGGCGAAGCCTGGAAAGCACTCACCGTATTTCCTGGGGAAAATACGGGAATATCTGAGTGCTTTATCTGAAAAATCTTACCAGATTACCTTGGTTTGGGTCCCGTCACATTGTTCTATTGCGGGCAATGAGAAGGCGGACTCTTTAGCCAAGGTGGGCGCATTAGAAGGCGACACTTACGTAAGACCAATTTGCTTCAACGAATTTTTCAGTATCTCTCGTCAGAGGACGCTCGATAGTTGGCAAACCTCATGGAGCAATGGGCATCTGGGACGGTGGCTACATTCCATTATCCCGAAGGTATCAACGAATGCTTGGTTTAAGGGGTTGGATGTGAACCGGGACTTTATTCGTACGATGTCAAGGATCATGTCCAACCATTACTCGTTTGACGCGCATCTCCGTCGTATAGGGCTTGCTGAAAGTAATCATTGTGTTTGTGAGAACGGCTATCACGACATCGAGCATGTTGTTTGGCTGTGCGCAGAGTACTGTGTTGCCAGGTCCCAACTAATAGATTCCTTTCGGGCCCGAGGTAGATCACCCTATGTGCCAGTCCGGGACGTCCTGGCAAGCCGTGACCACCCCTATATTTTTCTTATCTATATCTTTTTGAAAACCATTGATGTCCAAGTTTAATACATTTTCCCCTCTCTCATTCACAGTAGAATCTCACCAACCTATCCCTGCATCTACAATATGGCATTGCTTCACGAGTCTTCGGTGCATACCCTTCTTGATAACCGTCTACCCAGAACATCATGACATACCTCACATGCAGATGATATAGAGAACATCATGACAGCATCAGAGTGCCAATAATTATCCGAAATATCGACCCTCCCCTCGCCCCTGCGATTACAGGCTGGAAACTACAACACTACAACAAAGTGTGCATATCCGCCACAATGATCAATCAGCAAACGACGATGTCAATTACACAATATGTATCCCACTTCCTACCTTTTTCCTTTACTTACATAAGAGGGGAGCAAGCCGCCCCTAAATACGGCTTTCCCTTCCCCCACTAACATGTGACATGTAATTAAAAAAATGAATTATCGGCCTCGTTAAGCTAAAGCATTTGGGCCTAAATAAACGTATTTAAGATAAAAAAAGATACTTTCGTTGATTTATAACATCCAGTGCTATCATAACTCTTTGTCAGTATAACGTGTTATCACTCGGTAGTTTGCAACCCAAAAAATATATCGTAGAGAAGGAGTAGCGAAATTAGTCTAAATAGTGCCGCAATAAATAGTGATCCGGCCCATTACGCAGATAAGATTAGCTTTTCTAGGCAATATTCCCACGATCGGCTGTGTGGAGTTGAAGTTGCTTTTGTTTAGCAAACATAGGATACTCTCGGTAGCTGGCTGCCCAGAGTTTAAAAAGAACCAAAATCTAAACAAGATCTTCTTTTTCGAGCGATCGTGTTCTCGAAAACTAACTGAACTACTACCTAATAAACTATGCCTTACAGGTCGTATCGCTTGCTTGGAGCGAATTCTAGACCCTATTCCCTTCCAAACCACCAACTCCGCGACACCTATGGAAGAGTCTGATGAACCTTCTGTATAAGATTCCTCATTTTATTCAAACGATCGCCGGGTAAAATCAGCACCGACTCGATAGAAGCCACGAAAAAATTCATCGCGTGATTGAATATTATTAAAAAATATAAGCAGTGCTCCTTATAGACGGCTATCCGGAGTTCAAGTTGCTTATTTTGCTAATCGTATTAATACAACAAATGATAAATTTTCCAAATTCTCCACAGCCGGCTGCCCAGAGCAATTATTACATGATAACGCTATTGGCACACTTACTAACAACTCTCCCCTTCCCGTGATACATGTGGAGATGTAGATGATTCGGACGTGGCCGGCGTCGGTATCGATCAGCATGCAGGGATCAGAATAGATTGTACAATGTGGCTCATCATGTTATTCACAAGCCTGTTGTTCCAATGAATATTTTGCAACCTAATTTGGTTCTGGTCAATAACGGAGTAGCAACTACGGGCGATCTCTAATGCTTATGCTTATGCTAATAAGATTGATTTTTTTTCTCGGACGGAGGAATGTCAAAATAATACGCCATTAAATACGAAAACTTCTCTGAGATGAACGAAATGAATTCGTGCTACCAACGAGATTGTTCGTAATATACACAAACGTTTATTACGAAAGCCTTCGTTCACCAAGCGGCCATTTTTGTTCATGAAATGAATGAAACCTACTATTTACAGTGCACGAAAATACTTCGTTGCAGAAAACGACGAATGAATTCGTGCATTGCATGATCGATTTCATTATATTCACGAATTTACATTATCAGTGTGGATGCTGCGATTTCGAAAATGCAAATCATAGCAATTATAAATCTCATGTGGTCACGAAAATCGGAGAAAATGTTATTCAATACACAAGAAACTTAAGAAAAATAGAAAATATCAATTTTTGAAACGATACTTTTTTGGGTTTTGTCCGGCCACTGCACTGTGCGACTGTTCTGAAACTCTAAGACGGTTTCACCTGAATTTCAGAACGTTGTGCGCTCAATGCACTGTGCTACTTCCGAAGCGGTCAAATAAAAGTTGCTGCAATGACACATCTGAGGCGTTTTGTTTAGCAACGATATGCTTCATTTCGTGGTGGAGCAGATGTGTATGAATAAACGGACTAACTAAAATAATTAACATAGATATGCAATACTGCGCTGACTGAGTTTTAGCCATTTCGGGTTGTTTGTGTGATTCATAGAGGTAAACAAAAATAAGGTATCGAAATAGATAGAGCTATCACGAACCGTTCTTCGAACAGGTGTGTAGTTCAAAGCACGTTTATTGCACATCTATCGTATACCAGACTAGCTACCTCAAAAATAACATTTTTATATAATGTTACTTGATATAGCTGAAATAAGCAAACGGTTCTCTTCAAAGTTCATAATTTATAATGTTTAAACTCTTTTAATTACAAATATTATTTCGTTACGTATTATTCACGTAAATTATCTCACAACCACACTGAAAGCGATGGATAATAATCAGTGAATCGAGGTGAAAATTAGCGTAAATTTATGTAGGTTGGTAAAATGCCGCATATCTCTACTTATCATACATATACCAAGTAGCATTTGCAACTTGTTGAAAGTTTGCAATGTTGAAATGATTACGGGCATTTCATCTGATTGTGAAACAAATCACTGTAGAGTTGACCAATAGTATTTAGTATGTAAACATCTATAACAATTGTGAATCTATTCAGAAACTTTGCGAAAGTTTCACGAACTGTCCAACAAGTCGTCAATATCTCTTTTGTTATTCCTTTTAAAGCTGAACTTTATAATTCGGTACCATTATTAACCTCTTCATGCCCATGTTGTTTGTGAACAACAACGTTTTCAAATAGCTATAACTTTTGATTGAGGCAAGATTTGCTCACAAAAACAAGTAAGGCGAATAAATGTGACTATTGCCTTTCATTTGAGTACTAACAGTTACAAGGATCAGCTCTAGATCTGAAGTTATTGCAATTAGTCTGACTGAATTTCAATGGAGCAGTGCTGCCAGGGACAGTTTACGTTGACGACGCAAAATGGTTTTTTCATATATCTTCGATATGTTGCAATATTAATGAAAACTGATAAAACTTATCAATTTAGATTGTGTCTGGTTACGTTTTCCACACAATTGGACTATTGTAAATATTCTAGGGGAATTTTACTGAGCATTCGAAGGTAAAAATTGAGCAGCTTCTAGCACTGCGAGGGATGCACCTATCTTTATGAAATAAGACTTTTCGTGTTTATTGATTCCACCGTTTTCAGGGAAAAACACTTTTGAAGCCCTACATTCACTAGAAAAAAGTTGGGCATGAAAGGGTTAAATTATGCAACACCCGCGGGGGAGGTGGAGAGGTACGATAAAATGTGACTTGTTGTGGCTAGAACGTAACGTAACGCGTTTAAAAAAAACAGAATTCAAGCGATTCTTAACGTACTAGGGGAGGGGGAATAAGATGAATTGTGACAATTCGTTATATGGGGAGGGGGAGTCAATTTTGGCCATTTTTCGCGTTGCATAATTTATAAATGGTCCTTTATCGAGTCCTTTCACAATATTTGCATGAAATGAGAAGTATACATATAAGTAATATGTGCTTTTCCATAACATAGACGTTACCTAGAAAGTTGGAAATACAATACAGTAACAAGGCGTGCTGCTTGGAATCAAATCAGATATTCACAGAAATAAATTATAGAAATTAGACATAAGTTGAATTTTTTTTAAAAGATGCGAATGATCCTCTATAATCGAAACAAAAGAAATACGAGACACATCGTTAGTTAAATTTTATGACAAATTAAAAAACTGGTGCATTTTATTTGAATAGAAATACAAAATTATTCTTAAAAAATGGGATGAACGTATACATTGCACTGCAGAAAAAAAATTCATGCATCTTTCATCATTGAGCATTATCTCGTCTAATGTCCAATTGAAATGCTAGTCATTTATTCAGCACATCGTGATGAAAACTAACATTTATTTAGGTGGGATACTCTCCTCTACCAGTCGACTTGCATACGAGAAGAAATTCAACGAAATTATTGCATACAAGCAGCTTGCATACATGTTTCTGCCGTATCAGCCATCTATGTGCGAGGCACAACGAAGCTCTGGATGTGATAAGCAGAAGTAGGTCATCTTGAAAATATTGTTCAAATAGAATTTGAATTGGATTGATGTATTGAAGCAATCTTGTTAATAATTTTATTGTCAATGTTGGCCGCAGATTAGGGAAAGATGGGGTAAAACGCACCCCCGGGGCAAAATGCACCCCTTGTTTAAATGGAAAACGGCTGAAAATTTGTAGAAAAGGGTGACACCAGTCGAAATTCCGTCATAGTTAACTTACACTGTCAAAGTTTGATAACCGTACATCAATAGCAACTCGAGAAATAAACAAAAAACAATAACGTGCTCTTCTCATGTAATTATTGTGGCTCGTGCAACAAGGATTTTCAGCTGTTATAAATGCCGTTTTACTATTATATCAGTGCATTCCAGTTCTATTTATACCGTTGCTCATTATTCTGTCGCACTACATATGAAAAATATACTAAATAGTTCACTTTTTGCAAAATTTATATCTCTGCTCCATCGGGGGCAAAATGCCCTCTTCTCTGATTTTCCTGGTTTTTAATCGAAAACAGAAAAATCGTTCTGAAAACCTACCAATTGCATAACCTAAGGCTATTTAATAGCACACTTTTGTGAAATCTCGTTAGAAAACAAAACTACTTGCTTGTTCGCCGAGCATTATGCCCCGTTATTGCGGTGCATTCTACCCCGTTGTTGTAGTGCATTAGCCCCGTTGTTGTGGTGCATTTTGCCCCCGCACAAGTGCGTTATACCCCGCTTATTTTTCAAAAGGTGATTTTTAATGATTTTGAGGAATTGAATTATTTTTATGTTTTTGAATATTTTGCAAAGCGTTATGATTTTGATTACAGAGGAAAATGATGGCTAAACGATATCATTAATTAAATTCTCCCAATTGATGTTCTGTAGCTTAGTTATGATAATATTTCCTTAGGGGGTGCGTTTTACCCCATCTTCCCCTAAATGGATCGCGTAAAATGAGTGCTGCATGTACTACAAGTTTCCACTGCCGAATGCATTCTGAAGAATGAATTCGAAACAGTAATATATTGTAGGGATGATGGCGAGAAGCGCATCGCTTAGGAAAAATAGAAAACGGGGCAGAATGTACCGCGAACAAGCATGCAAATTTGTTTACTGACGGGTTTTCATTAAAGTGTGTCATTAAATCGCCTTAATTTATGCAATTATCAAGGTGCAAAATAATATTTTGCACAGTGTTCACAACCTTATGACTCGCGTGTTCTTTGCAAAGGGCCAATTAACATCCTGTTAAAATTTACTTTGAGGGGAAATTCTGGACAAACCATTATTATTTCCCCAAAATTCCACGCGGCCTTTCCCGATTGAAAGGAACGGCCGCGCTCCATGAAACGCCGCGCTTAGCCCATCTGTCATAGTATCGTGATTTTGCATAACGAAGGGCTGATTGATAACACACGTTGTTCCAAAAAACAGCCCTGCTTTATGCAACACTTTGTGCAGGTTGATTATACCAGTTGCAAGTGGTGCCAAATTCACCACGTTCAGTATAATTCAAAAATTCTTTTTAAATACAAAATTGATAAAATTGGTTAATTGAATTAAACTAATTAATCAAATCCTGTTTTAAAAAAAAACTGTCCTTGCGTTTAAACCAACATGGAAGGCTTATTAGTACCACTACATTACTTAATTTCAAACGCAAATAGCACATACATGTGCTAGTAAAACCAAAAATTTACTGGCAACCTTACAGCGGCATTTAGGAAGCAGTTGGTGCGGCGTGTACGTTTCGATTAATATCTCAATACTCGCTGATTGTAGGCAGCGATGCCACATGTTTTTTTGAAATGTCTGTAGATGAGTAACTAAAATGTCTGTAAAAGTCTGTAGATGGTTGTGTAAATCCTAGTTACACTAAAATTTTACTTTAAAAATAGATTGAAAGTAGAATTCTATTGTGAAGGAATCACTAGTATTCGAAAACAGTTATTCTAGCGCAAATTACTAAACACTATTACCCTTTAAACAGTCTGTCTCTGGCTACGTCTGTAGGAGACATCAAAAGTCTGTAAAATACAGACATGTCTGTAAATCTGGCTTCGCTGATTGTAGGTCACATCAGTTTTCGGTGAGTTACAGTTTGCCTGAAATTGCAGATAGCGCTAGAAGTAAAGTGTTGCTGATTTCATTTTGTTCTGTCATAGTGCATATATTTTCTGTAAACTTTGGTAAAAAAAAACTTTTAAACAATAAGTCACCTTTGAATTTGTTGAGAATTGCTTACGAAAACGAATAAAAACTCTCATTTTATAAGATAATGAGTAAATATCTTGCGAAACGGATGCAAAACGTAGTGGTTTCTAATATCATTCGCAGAGCTACATGTGTGCGGCTCCAAAATGTAATTTGTTGGATACCGTAGTCGCCTCAACATCATTAATCCTTTCTCCTAAGTCAAGCCAAACCTTCATGAGATGGTGTAAGTTCATGAAACTCTCCCGATCACGCGAGGAAAGAATATCTTCGGCTAATTGAAAAGTGTCAGCTTTGCGTAATACACAGCTGATCCATCTCTGATAGGCTTAACATAATCTCCTACGTAGTCCAAAATATGAAGGAGTTAAACATAATTGGGTACTAATTGGGTCTCGGTTTCCAGTTGAAACTTTATTTATGGAAAGTATTTTTATAACCACCATAATATCCTGATTACATTTCTAAGAAATGTATGGACCAAATAGTTTCAAATTTCAAATTTAAATTTCAAATTTCAGAATAATCGCAAATAAAACAAAATTTCTTACCCGTTTCAAGCTTTTTCCGAGAAGAAAATGAAGTTTATGTTGGAAGCTTCGACTCACCTGCGAGTGAAAAAATACAAATTGTATCACTTTGCCTGTTCATGAGCTGAATCATAGGTGTCGCATAACTAATATTAGTTTTGTCGCAAATCGCCAATTGGCCGTTTTCAAAAAACACGCGAGATGTGTTCTCAAACCGCGACCAGGGCAAAATATGCAAGAATGCTGAGATTGGGCTAGGGGTGGACCCAGAAAAAAATTCGGAGGGGTCTGAACATTTCGTTTTTGAAATGTTCATTATACAATACATAATATGTATTGCATCGGTCTCATTTAATTAAAATCAGTTTTTGTGGTCGAACCTGATTTGGAATTAATTTGAGTTTAGAACGAATTTGAAACAGAAACTATTTTAAAATTTCTCAGATGGTTAAAAAATTTCGGCGGGGGTCCGGACCCCCAGGACCCTACCCCTGGATCCGCCACTGGATTGGGCAGGACATTTGTATACATCTCCTATGCCTGTTTTTGCATTTATGGTGGGTTTATGGAACAATTTATTTAAAGACCAAAACTTTTTGAGCGACTTAGTGGAATGTCACAATTACCCTTCTTCATTATTATTATTTTAGTTGAATTAAATGGAAAACATCTGTCCATTTAATTCCACTAAATCTTGTTGTTGCGTAAAGTTTATGGTAACCTCGCAGATTCGTGAATATCCTGTAGGCGCCGCTAGGGTCCCTACTGTATACCTCGTGAACGTGTGGTGCTGATCGGTGGACGTGTTCGGTGAAAATATTTAATTAAATGAGCAATTTACACATCAGCATTTATTTATAATGCGAAATCGCGATAAACACTGACCTTCCACGTCCTCGGAGTGGTCATCGTGCGTGAGTTGGATAGCCAATGAGGATAGCACACGCATCGAGGCCAAGTACGCATTATCCCCATACACACTGGTGGCGAAATGAAAGCATCATTATAGGGTAATGAGCCTATTTTGGGACCCTGTCGGTCATCGAAAAGAGAAAATGATATGAAAATTGTTAAATACTCGTTTTTGAACATAACCTAAACTCAAATTGGCCAAGGCGTTATACGAATATGGCGCATTCTGCTCTACATATGGTCAACAATGGCTCATTGCCCTAGGTGTGCCAAAGGTCATTCCGATTTTCGAACGAGGTGAAAGTTTGCTTGCAAATGTGAAGCTTGGCTACTGGAATTTAATGAGTTCCTGTAAGCGGATGTGATCGGTGGATGATGGGTAAAATTCTCGTGATTGTCGATATTGGCCAAAGGGTGCCCAATTCAAAAAAAACCTGTTTTAATCCACCTAGCGGTGCAATTGTGCCTTTCTCATTTCTCTAAACTATGGCACGGAGGCTTTTTATGTTCAACATAATTGTGGAAATGTCCATTACATTCTTAGTACACTTTGCACTTATACACAATGGCATGCCAGCCACGAACTTGAGTTGACGGTGAAACACTTGAAATAAAAAAATATAATACTCCATTAGCCTAATCAGCATTAGATCAATGTTATCTGCTTGCTAACTCATTTTGTCATGCGGGGGTGGGTATGTGAGGAGGGCGAAAGTCCCATGAACGAACGACTCCCCAGCTTAAATTGGTATGCTTTGTGATATAGTGGTGGTTTAAAGATGATGGGGTTGAAAGGGAGGGGTATGAGGGCTGGATGGGGTGGTGGTCTGAGGGGTGATTTAAGGAGATTTTTAAAGGAGGGAAGTCAACAGTAGAGGGGGGGGGGTAACCCCTCTCCGTAAACAATCAACTACGCCCCTGTTAAAATCCAGAAACCTTATGAGAGTCGAAAAAAAATTTTGGCCGGGATTAGGTTGACGTTTTTCAGAGTGATTGCATAACCTTTCTATATGAGAAAGGCAAAAATGTGCCAAAATCCAAAAAAGTGAATCGTGGTCAATTTTTTTTTCGAGTTTGCATCAAATCTCGACGTTTCATGCACCTTGAACACATTTAACATCAAAAATAAAAATTCTATTTTTAATTTTTCCTATAGTTTATATGAGAAATTTCTGTGTGGCCGCACTCTGAAACCCGTAATTCCGGAACCAGTATTCCGATCGATCCAAAATTCAATAGCAGCC
This sequence comes from Topomyia yanbarensis, assembly GCF_030247195.1. Classification (NCBI taxonomy): domain Eukaryota; kingdom Metazoa; phylum Arthropoda; class Insecta; order Diptera; family Culicidae; genus Topomyia; species Topomyia yanbarensis. The sequence continues at coordinate 379,116,119 of NC_080671.1, forward strand.
GATGGGAAGGTTGCACCTTTCATTTGAGACTAAGTTTGGGCAAATCGGTCCAGCCATCTCTGAGAAAAATGAGTGACATTATTTGACACATACGCACATACATACACACACACACATACACACACACATACACACACACATACATACATACACACACACATACAGACTTTTTCCGATCTCGACGAACTGAGTCGAATGGGATATGACACTCGGCCCTCCGGGCCGGGATTAGGTTGACGTTTTTCAGAGTGATTGCATAACCTTTCTATATGAGAAAGGCAAAAATGTGCCAAAATCCAAAAAAGTGAATCGTGGTCAATTTTTTTTTCGAGTTTGCATCAAATCTCGACGTTTCATGCACCTTGAACACATTTAACATCAAAAATAAAAATTCTATTTTTAATTTTTCCTATAGTTTATATGAGAAATTTCTGTGTGGCCGCACTCTGAAACCCGTAATTCCGGAACCAGTATTCCGATCGATCCAAAATTCAATAGCAGCCGATGGGAAGGTTGCACCTTTCATTTGAGACTAAGTTTGGGCAAATCGGTCCAGCCATCTCTGAGAAAAATGAGTGACATTATTTGACACATACGCACATACATACACACACACACACATACACACACACATACACACACATACACACACACATACACACACATACACACACACATACATACATACACACACACATACAGACTTTTTCCGATCTCGACGAACTGAGTCGAATGGGATATGACACTCGGCCCTCCGGGCCGGGATTAGGTTGACGTTTTTCAGAGTGATTGCATAACCTTTCTATATGAGAAAGGCAAAAATGTGCCAAAATCCAAAAAAGTGAATCGTGGTCAATTTTTTTTTCGAGTTTGCATCAAATCTCGACGTTTCATGCACCTTGAACACATTTAACATCAAAAATAAAAATTCTATTTTTAATTTTTCCTATAGTTTATATGAGAAATTTCTGTGTGGCCGCACTCTGAAACCCGTAATTCCGGAACCAGTATTCCGATCGATCCAAAATTCAATAGCAGCCGATGGGAAGGTTGCACCTTTCATTTGAGACTAAGTTTGGGCAAATCGGTCCAGCCATCTCTGAGAAAAATGAGTGACATTATTTGACACATACGCACATACATACACACACACATACACACACACATACACACACACATACATACATACACACACACATACAGACTTTTTCCGATCTCGACGAACTGAGTCGAATGGGATATGACACTCGGCCCTCCGGGCCGGGATTAGGTTGACGTTTTTCAGAGTGATTGCATAACCTTTCTATATGAGAAAGGCAAAAATGTGCCAAAATCCAAAAAAGTGAATCGTGGTCAATTTTTTTTTCGAGTTTGCATCAAATCTCGACGTTTCATGCACCTTGAACACATTTAACATCAAAAATAAAAATTCTATTTTTAATTTTTCCTATAGTTTATATGAGAAATTTCTGTGTGGCCGCACTCTGAAACCCGTAATTCCGGAACCAGTATTCCGATCGATCCAAAATTCAATAGCAGCCGATGGGAAGGTTGCACCTTTCATTTGAGACTAAGTTTGGGCAAATCGGTCCAGCCATCTCTGAGAAAAATGAGTGACATTATTTGACACATACGCACATACATACACACACACACACATACACACACACATACACACACATACATACATACACACACACATACAGACTTTTTCCGATCTCGACGAACTGAGTCGAATGGGATATGACACTCGGCCCTCCGGGCCGGGATTAGGTTGACGTTTTTCAGAGTGATTGCATAACCTTTCTATATGAGAAAGGCAAAAATGTGCCAAAATCCAAAAAAGTGAATCGTGGTCAATTTTTTTTCGAGTTTGCATCAAATCTCGACGTTTCATGCACCTTGAACACATTTAACATCAAAAATAAAAATTCTATTTTTAATTTTTCCTATAGTTTATATGAGAAATTTCTGTGTGGCCGCACTCTGAAACCCGTAATTCCGGAACCAGTATTCCGATCGATCCAAAATTCAATAGCAGCCGATGGGAAGGTTGCACCTTTCATTTGAGACTAAGTTTGGGCAAATCGGTCCAGCCATCTCTGAGAAAAATGAGTGACATTATTTGACACATACGCACATACATACACACACACATACACACACACATACACACACATACATACATACACACACACATACAGACTTTTTCCGATCTCGACGAACTGAGTCGAATGGGATATGACACTCGGCCCTCCGGGCCGGGATTAGGTTGACGTTTTTCAGAGTGATTGCATAACCTTTCTATATGAGAAAGGCAAAAATGTGCCAAAATCCAAAAAAGTGAATCGTGGTCAATTTTTTTTTCGAGTTTGCATCAAATCTCGACGTTTCATGCACCTTGAACACATTTAACATCAAAAATAAAAATTCTATTTTTAATTTTTCCTATAGATTATATGAGAAATTTCTGTGTGGCCGCACTCTGAAACCCGTAATTCCGGAACCAGTATTCCGATCGATCCAAAATTCAATAGCAGCCGATGGGAAGGTTGCACCTTTCATTTGAGACTAAGTTTGGGCAAATCGGTCCAGCCATCTCTGAGAAAAATGAGTGACATTATTTGACACATACGCACATACATACACACACACACACATACACACACACATACACACACACATACACACATACACACACACATACAGACTTTTTCCGATCTCGACGAACTGAGTCGAATGGGATATGACACTCGGCCCTCCGGGCCGGGATTAGGTTGACGTTTTTCAGAGTGATTGCATAACCTTTCTATATGAGAAAGGCAAAAATGTGCCAAAATCCAAAAAAGTGAATCGTGGTCAATTTTTTTTTCGAGTTTGCATCAAATCTCGACGTTTCATGCACCTTGAACACATTTAACATCAAAAATAAAAATTCTATTTTTAATTTTTCCTATAGTTTATATGAGAAATTTCTGTGTGGCCGCACTCTGAAACCCGTAATTCCGGAACCAGTATTCCGATCGATCCAAAATTCAATAGCAGCCGATGGGAAGGTTGCACCTTTCATTTGAGACTAAGTTTGGGCAAATCGGTCCAGCCATCTCTGAGAAAAATGAGTGACATTATTTGACACATACGCACATACATACACACACACACATACACACACATACACACACACATACACACACACATACACACACACATACACACACACATACATACATACACACACACATACAGACTTTTTCCGATCTCGACGAACTGAGTCGAATGGGATATGACACTCGGCCCTCCGGGCCGGGATTAGGTTGACGTTTTTCAGAGTGATTGCATAACCTTTCTATATGAGAAAGGCAAAAATGTGCCAAAATCCAAAAAAGTGAATCGTGGTCAATTTTTTTTTCGAGTTTGCATCAAATCTCGACGTTTCATGCACCTTGAACACATTTAACATCAAAAATAAAAATTCTATTTTTAATTTTTCCTATAGTTTATATGAGAAATTTCTGTGTGGCCGCACTCTGAAACCCGTAATTCCGGAACCAGTATTCCGATCGATCCAAAATTCAATAGCAGCCGATGGGAAGGTTGCACCTTTCATTTGAGACTAAGTTTGGGCAAATCGGTCCAGCCATCTCTGAGAAAAATGAGTGACATTATTTGACACATACGCACATACATACACACACACACATACACACACACATACACACACACATACATACATACACACACACATACAGACTTTTTCCGATCTCGACGAACTGAGTCGAATGGGATATGACACTCGGCCCTCCGGGCCGGGATTAGGTTGACGTTTTTCAGAGTGATTGCATAACCTTTCTATATGAGAAAGGCAAAAATGTGCCAAAATCCAAAAAAGTGAATCGTGGTCAATTTTTTTTTCGAGTTTGCATCAAATCTCGACGTTTCATGCACCTTGAACACATTTAACATCAAAAATAAAAATTCTATTTTTAATTTTTCCTATAGTTTATATGAGAAATTTCTGTGTGGCCGCACTCTGAAACCCGTAATTCCGGAACCAGAATTCCGATCGATCCAAAATTCAATAGCAGCCGATGGGAAGGTTGCACCTTTCATTTGAGACTAAGTTTGGGCAAATCGGTCCAGCCATCTCTGAGAAAAATGAGTGACATTATTTGACACATACGCACATACATACACACACACACACATACACACACACATACACACACATACACACACACATACACACACATACATACATACACACACACATACAGACTTTTTCCGATCTCGACGAACTGAGTCGAATGGGATATGACACTCGGCCCTCCGGGCCGGGATTAGGTTGACGTTTTTCAGAGTGATTGCATAACCTTTCTATATGAGAAAGGCAAAAATGTGCCAAAATCCAAAAAAGTGAATCGTGGTCAATTTTTTTTTCGAGTTTGCATCAAATCTCGACGTTTCATGCACCTTGAACACATTTAACATCAAAAATAAAAATTCTATTTTTAATTTTTCCTATAGTTTATATGAGAAATTTCTGTGTGGCCGCACTCTGAAACCCGTAATTCCGGAACCAGTATTCCGATCGATCCAAAATTCAATAGCAGCCGATGGGAAGGTTGCACCTTTCATTTGAGACTAAGTTTGGGCAAATCGGTCCAGCCATCTCTGAGAAAAATGAGTGACATTATTTGACACATACGCACATACATACACACACACACACATACACACACACATACACACACACATACATACATACACACACACATACAGACTTTTTCCGATCTCGACGAACTGAGTCGAATGGGATATGACACTCGGCCCTCCGGGCCGGGATTAGGTTGACGTTTTTCAGAGTGATTGCATAACCTTTCTATATGAGAAAGGCAAAAATGTGCCAAAATCCAAAAAAGTGAATCGTGGTCAATTTTTTTTTCGAGTTTGCATCAAATCTCGACGTTTCATGCACCTTGAACACATTTAACATCAAAAATAAAAATTCTATTTTTAATTTTTCCTATAGTTTATATGAGAAATTTCTGTGTGGCCGCACTCTGAAACCCGTAATTCCGGAACCAGTATTCCGATCGATCCAAAATTCAATAGCAGCCGATGGGAAGGTTGCACCTTTCATTTGAGACTAAGTTTGGGCAAATCGGTCCAGCCATCTCTGAGAAAAATGAGTGACATTATTTGACACATACGCACATACATACACACACACACATACACACACACATACACACACACATACATACATACACACACATACAGACTTTTTCCGATCTCGACGAACTGAGTCGAATGGGATATGACACTCGGCCCTCCGGGCCGGGATTAGGTTGACGTTTTTCAGAGTGATTGCATAACCTTTCTATATGAGAAAGGCAAAAATGTGCCAAAATCCAAAAAAGTGAATCGTGGTCAATTTTTTTTTCGAGTTTGCATCAAATCTCGACGTTTCATGCACCTTGAACACATTTAACATCAAAAATAAAAATTCTATTTTTAATTTTTCCTATAGTTTATATGAGAAATTTCTGTGTGGCCGCACTCTGAAACCCGTAATTCCGGAACCAGTATTCCGATCGATCCAAAATTCAATAGCAGCCGATGGGAAGGTTGCACCTTTCATTTGAGACTAAGTTTGGGCAAATCGGTCCAGCCATCTCTGAGAAAAATGAGTGACATTATTTGACACATACGCACATACATACACACACACACACATACACACACATACACACACATACACACACACATACACACACACATACACACATACATACATACACACACACATACAGACTTTTTCCGATCTCGACGAACTGAGTCGAATGGGATATGACACTCGGCCCTCCGGGCCGGGATTAGGTTGACGTTTTTCAGAGTGATTGCATAACCTTTCTATATGAGAAAGGCAAAAATGTGCCAAAATCCAAAAAAGTGAATCGTGGTCAATTTTTTTTTCGAGTTTGCATCAAATCTCGACGTTTCATGCACCTTGAACACATTTAACATCAAAAATAAAAATTCTATTTTTAATTTTTCCTATAGTTTATATGAGAAATTTCTGTGTGGCCGCACTCTGAAACCCGTAATTCCGGAACCAGTATTCCGATCGATCCAAAATTCAATAGCAGCCGATGGGAAGGTTGCACCTTTCATTTGAGACTAAGTTTGGGCAAATCGGTCCAGCCATCTCTGAGAAAAATGAGTGACATTATTTGACACATACGCACATACTTACACACACACACACATACACACACACATACACACACATACATACATACACACACACATACAGACTTTTTCCGATCTCGACGAACTGAGTCGAATGGGATATGACACTCGGCCCTCCGGGCCGGGATTAGGTTGACGTTTTTCAGAGTGATTGCATAACCTTTCTATATGAGAAAGGCAAAAATGTGCCAAAATCCAAAAAAGTGAATCGTGGTCAATTTTTTTTTCGAGTTTGCATCAAATCTCGACGTTTCATGCACCTTGAACACATTTAACATCAAAAATAAAAATTCTATTTTTAATTTTTCCTATAGTTTATATGAGAAATTTCTGTGTGGCCGCACTCTGAAACCCGTAATTCCGGAACCAGTATTCCGATCGATCCAAAATTCAATAGCAGCCGATGGGAAGGTTGCACCTTTCATTTGAGACTAAGTTTGGGCAAATCGGTCCAGCCATCTCTGAGAAAAATGAGTGACATTATTTGACACATACGCACATACACACACACACACACACATACACACACACATACACACACATACATACATACACACACACATACAGACTTTTTCCGATCTCGACGAACTGAGTCGAATGGGATATGACACTCGGCCCTCCGGGCCGGGATTAGGTTGACGTTTTTCAGAGTGATTGCATAACCTTTCTATATGAGAAAGGCAAAAATGTGCCAAAATCCAAAAAAGTGAATCGTGGTCAA